>NC_053491.1:193547520-193905020 GCF_905171775.1 Rana temporaria
GGAGAGGGGAGGGGGAGGTTGTCTGGTGGGAGGAGGAAAAAGAGAAAGAAAAAGAGACTCATCTCTTTTTCTTTCTCTTTTTCCTCCTCCCACCAGACAACCTCCCCCTCCCCTCTCCTCCCTTCTTTCTTTCCCTCCCCCATTTTCCCAATCCATCTTCTTTTTCTCTTTCTCCTTTTTTTCCCCTCCCCCCCTTTTCTCCCTCTTTTTTCCCCACCCTTTTCCCTTTTTCCTAAAACCCCCCCCCCCCCCCCTTCCCCCCCCTTTTGTCTCTCTCTCCACCCTCCCTTCCTGTTTTCACTTAACCCCTTTCTTCTCTCTTTCTCG
Organism: Rana temporaria; assembly: GCF_905171775.1. NCBI lineage: Eukaryota > Metazoa > Chordata > Amphibia > Anura > Ranidae > Rana > Rana temporaria. The sequence goes on from NC_053491.1 coordinate 193,547,848, forward strand.
ACCTCCCCCCCTCCTCTCCCCTTCCTACTCCTTTCCCTTTCCCCACTTTCCCCATCCCCCTTCCCTCCTCTCCTTTCTTCTTATCCTTGACCCTCCCCCCCTTTTCTTTTTCCCCCCCTTCCCCCCTTCTTTCCTTCTTCCCCTCTTTCCACCACATTTTTATTTCATTATTTTTCCTCCTTCTTCATTCTCTTTTTTCCTCCTTTTTCCCCTCCTTCTTTCTCTTTTTTCTCCTTTCCTTTCCTTTTTTCCTCCCTTTCCCTTTTCCACTATTTTCTATCTTTCTTTATATTCTCTTCATTTCTATTTCCCGTCCCTCTTCCCTTTTCCTTTGCACCTCTATCCTCCATTACCCCCATTACTAGCAATAACCCATACACCTTCTCCATCAGAGCCCGCTCCTACTATCCCTCACGTGCGCCCAAGGGGGCCAGTGCCTAAGCCAAGTTACGATCACCTTGGCTCATCAAGGTGAGTAGTCCTTGACTCTCTTATAAGGCGCAAATACTGAAATCTATGTATTGTTTCCATTAAATCAGTGTATATAATTGCTTGTTATTATTATTATTTTGTTACTTATATTTGTTATATGTACCCTATAGATATTTCTCCTGAAGAAGCAGTTATAGACTGCGAAACCGGTCGAGACTACGACTCCACTGTATTAGAAAATAACGGTTTTGTTATTATATCTGATATGTGGGGTTGTCCCAAACTCTTTTGCTGTTTTGTACACTGTGCATTACTATTATAATTATTTAATAAATTTTTACATATATATTTTATATTGTTGTACACTTGTGCCTTAAAAAGTCCCAAAAAATTCTCTTTCCCTCTTTATCTGGATCTATGGTCATCAGTCGGGCCCCAAGCAGCCTGTATTATGATCGACCGATCGAGACATACCTATTACAAATAACAGGGATGTGGGCACAGTTTATATTTCTAGCGATCTATTTCTAACGAGGCTATACTCGCATTTTCTAATAAACCCACAACAGTAAAATCAGTCTGCATATGCAGCATAGCATGCTTGTTATATTCAATGTGTAACGTAAGGGGTTAATCCTGTGCATTGTGTAAAAAGGCAGATTCTTCACCGTATCTGGGGAAGGCTAGCTAACACAGGCAGAGTAGCCGAGCTGCACATGCTCAGTTGTGTTTTTTATGCTGTAGAGCAGGGGTGGGGAACCTTTTTTCTGCCGAGGGCCATTTGGATTTTTGTAACATCATTCGGGGGCCGTACAAAATGATCAACTTAAAAATTAGCCTGTTATAGCGGGGATTAAACGTGTCCCCCCCCCCCCCCCATCACTGGACCCCTCTACATTACACAGCACCCTGCATCACTGGACCCCTTTACATTACACAGCACCTTGCACCTCTGGACCCCTTTACATTACACAGCACCCTGCATCACTGGACCCCTTTACATTACACAGCACCCTGCACCTCTGGACCCCTTTACATTACACAGCACCCTGCATCACTGGACCCCTTTACATTACACAGCACCCTGCATCACTGGACCCCTTTACATTACATAGCACCCTGCACTGTGCAGGACATTAATACATGAGTTACCATGACCATTGACCAGTGCAGGACATTTACCTAGGGTTGCCACCTGTACGGGATTGACCCGGACAGTACGGGGTTTGAATCATGTGTCCGGGTCTCCTTCCGCCTTCTACCCGGACACATGATTCAAACTGTACTGTGGCTTAGCTGGTGGAGGAACACTAGTAGTTAAAGTTGGTAGGGGAAAGTTCTTATCCTTATACAGCAGTTCGGACAATTTAATCTGAGCCCCAATGTCCTCTTCTATACAGATACACTGAGTAATGTAATTGCCGGGATCAGCAGCACAAGGATTACTCTGCAGGGACTATTTGATGGTTTTCGGGCTCAGGCGGAGTAATCCTTGTGCAGAGGTTCTCGGCAATTACATTACTCAGACAGGGTATCTGTATAGAAGAGGACGTGGGGAGATTAGATTGTCAGGACTCAGAACTGCTGAATAAAGATAAGAACTTCCCCTAATGACATTGTGATTTTTTTTTAATATGCAGCATGGGGGGAGGGGGTAAATGTCCTGCACTGGTCATGGTAACTCACAGTGCAGGACATTAATACATGAGTTACTATGACCAGTGCAACTGTGTAGGTAGGACATTTACCCCCTCCCCCCGCCGCCATGCTGAATATTAAAAAAATCACAGACAGTCATCACCGTTAATAATCTTCAGACTGCATACAGAATGATGCAGTCTGAGGATTATTAACTTTGATGACTGTCTGTGATTTTTTTAATATGCAGCATAGCGGCGGGGGGAGGGGGGGTAAATGTCCTGCACAGTGCACAGAACATTAATACATAAGTTACCATGACCAGTGAAGGACATTTACCCCCCCCCCCCCCACGACATGCTGCATATTAAAAAGATCATATTCATCATTATTAAATGTAAATATGATGAATATGATCTTTTTAATATGCAGAATGTGGGGGGGGGGTAAATGTCCTGCACTGGTCATGGTAACTTATGTATTAATGTTTTTTTGCTAGTGTCCTTGGGCTAACAAAAAAAAAATAACTTTAGCATGCAAGGGAACAAGAAGGGCTTTACCAGGCTGTCCTTGCAGATTTACCTCGCCAATGTCACAATCACAGTATTTATGATTCACTTCCTGTACCATAGCAAAAAGAAGTAGAAAGGAAATCCCTGCAAATGAAAGTGGTTGTAAAGGCAGAAGGTATTTTGTACCTTAATGCATTATATGTGTAGCACCCTCTAGCGTAGAGTAGGTACATTGTGTGATCTGGGCTGGGAGTTGCTTAGGGTACTGCTGGGTGACACAGGTGGCATCACTCGGACCTCCTACCTCTTTCTAGAATGTTCCTGTGTTTTCTAGAAAGAGGCTGGAGGGGAGGTGGAGCCACTTGGGGTATTTTAAGGAGCCCCAAGCAATCCCCAATTTGGATTGGCAGAGGGCAGGCCTCCTTGAATACAGCCCAGCACAGCTGACCGAAAAGGCAAGTATGACATGTTCGTTATTTGTTAAAAATTATGTTTACAATCAATCACATTAAGGGACTTTAAGGGAATCCTCTGGGGGGCCTCCCAGATCACTAGAACTAGTGCCCCCATTGGAAGATTTGCACTCCATTATCTTTCTGGGGACAACATAAAATTTGTGATTTTACTTTTACTTTCTGTTGCAATGCTAATAAACAGGAAAAACAAAGAGGGGAACACAGACCGCAAAAGAACAAAAAATCCTGACAGGTGTGCCAATCCCTCTCCCAACAATTGCAACACAAAAATTACCTGTTCACGGCACATAGTCTCATATTCTTCTATAAGCTCAAACACAGAACTGGAAGGAAGCTTCAAAAATGAATTAAGAAATTCCTGATACAGGCTCATTGTGGCTGCAAATAAAAACACATAGGCAAGGGTGAGATGCAAGACAGAAACACACATGTGCAATGCTCTTGTGCCGTCACTTACCAGTTTCTCCTGGGTCTTCCTCTTTCATCATAACTGCACTAAGTGTTATGTCTTCGGTGAAACTAGGACTATCAAATACACTATACATTCCTGTCCGCTGAGGGGAGAACGAGTCTTCCATATTGGAAAGCTGCAAATGACATCCATTTTAAGTAAAAAGTATGCACATTCCTAAACATTGTCAGTGCAGCATATTTTAGGATATCATTTCTTATGACTGAGAAAAAAACATTGGAATAGCATCTGCCCCTTATCACATAGATGTAAATCACAGATGTAAGGGGATAGGCAAAAGCCTATCTGCCTCTCATCACAGAGATTATTGCAAACATAATAAACAAAAAACAAAACCCGAGAATTATTTCAATGAATTCCCACTAGACCAAAAATAAGCCCAATTAACAGTTAGTGGTACAATTCTGCAGAAAACCATCCATTACATCAGATAGACAGCATTTAAAAATAAGCTATGATGTACCGTACGTGAAGAAAATAGACCTTATTCTGTATTTTCTCATAGGTTTGGTTTGTTTTTTAAGAACCCCTGAACCGATCTGGGTGAAATTTGGATATGTTGGTAGAGATACCTTGTGTGGAAAGGGGTGTTCCAACTTTTGGGAAACTTGTGTGCTCTCTACCTGGAGATAATCGGTTTATTCCTTAACTGATCTCAATATCTCCCAGGCAGAGAGGGCGGGTGTACTATAAAAGCTTGCTGTAGTAATGTCTGCTACTGTCATGTAAATGAACCTTAGTCTGGCTCTCAGGAACCTTTCATGGTGTGGTGCTAATTGACACTGTATTGTGTGAATTTTCGATGGATGATAAATGTATATTGTGTAGCAGGTGAGAAGAGCTTATCTTTTGTCACCTAAATGATTAGTAATTAACTAATGTAGATTATCTCAGACAGAATGTCTGTCTCCTAAAAGATGTGTTTTGGAGGCTCGTTAGTACCCATTGTATGATGTTGTGGGTGGAGTGTGTCCTTGTCCATCCGATTACTGCAAGTATTCTTTTTGGTGTATATAAGAGCCTGCCTTCTCAATAAAGTTGTTCTATGCCTGGTACACCCTTCATGAAATCTTGGCTCATGTTTGGGGGAATATTCTAACCATTGGGAAGAATCATCCTGGAAACGGTATTCATCTCAACTATCCCTCTACCTCCTATGGTAGCGATAATCACTTAAGATCAGCGATTGAGGGATGGGAAGAAGGCCGCAGTACCCTAACCACTGCAGGTCTTAACACCGTAAAAATATAAACTATTTAAATTTAATTCACCAACACAGTAAGTTGTTGAAAATGCATATTGATATTGTGAAGTGGAAAAAAAAAAGGGATGACCCTGGACTGTTCGTTAGAATCCTATATCAGGCAAGAATGGAACACCAGTTTACTGAGTGTTAAAAGTGGATGCTACAACATGCCCCTGTCCCAACTTTTTTTTAAATTGCTGCCATCAATTTCCAAATGATCAAATTTTTTACTTATAATGGCAAATTTTCTCAGTTTAAACATTTGATATATTTTCTATTTTTTATTGTGAATAAAATATGAGTTTGAGATTTGCAAATCATTGCATTTGGTTTTTATGTAGATTTTACAAAAGCGTTACAAACTTTTGGGAATTGGGGCTGTGCTTCGCAAGTACAGTGAGGGGAGAAAGTATTTGATCCCTTGCGATTTTGTATGTTTGCTCACTGACAAAGAAATGATCAGTCTAATTTTAATTGTAGTTTTTTTAACAGTGAGAAACAGAACAAAAAAAAAAAAAGAAAAAAAAAATCCAGAAAAAACGCCTTTAACCACTTAAGCCCCGGACCAATATGCAGCCTAAAGACCCAAGGGGTTTTTACAGTTCGGGACTGCGTCGCTTTAACAGACAATTGCGCGGTCGTGCGACGTGGCTCCCAAACAAAATTGGCGTCCTTTTTTCCCCACAAATAGAGCTTTCTTTTGGTGGTATTTGATCACATCTGCGGTTTTTAGTTTTTGCGCTATAAACAAAAATAGAGCGACAATTTTGAAAAAAAAGCAATATTTTTTACTTTTTGCTGTAATAAATATCCCCCAAAAACATATATAAAAACATTTTTTTTCCTCAGTTTAGGCCGATACGTATTCTTCTACCTATTTTTAGTAAAAAAAATCGCAATAAGCGTTTATCGATTGGTTTGCGCAAAATTTATAGTGTTTACAAAATAGGGGATAGTTTTATTGCATTTTTATTTTTTTTTATTTTTTTACTACTAATGGCGGCGATCAGCAATTTTTTTCGTGACTGCGACATTATGGCGGACACTTCGGACAATTTTGACACATTTTTGGGACCATTGTCATTTTCACAGCAAAAAATGCATTTAAATTGCATTCTTTATTGTGAAAATGACAGTTGCAGTTTGGGAGTTAACCACAGGGGGCGCTGTAGGAGTTAGGGTGCACCTAGTATGTGTTTACAACTGTTTGGGGGTGTGGCTGTAGGAATGACGTCATCGATCGTGTCTTCCCTATAAAGGGAATGACGCGATCGATGCGCCGCCATAGTGAAGGACGGGGAAGCCGTGTTTACACACGGCTCTCCTCGTTCTTCAGCTCCGGGGAGCGATCGCGACGGAGCGGCTATAAACAAATAGCCGCGCCGTGGTCCCGGATCGCTCCCCGAGCGGACCCGACCTCCGCATGTAGCGGGGGGGGTCCCGATCGGACCCCCCACCCGCTAATAGGCGAGGACGTACCCATACGCCCATGTGCCTGTACGTGCCATATTGTGGACGTATATGTACATGGGCTGGTCCTTAAGTGGTTAAAAAAATAAAGTTTGAAATAGATTTGCATTTTAATGCGTGAAATATGTATTTGACCCCTTTGCAAGACATAACTTGGTGAGGTCAGACATTTCTTACAGTTGGCCACATCTCAGGAGGGATTTTTTTCCCAATCCTCTTTGCAGATCCTTTCCAAGTCAGTAAGGTTTTGAGGCCGACATTTGGCAACTCGAACCTTTAGCTCCCTCCACATATTTTCTATGGGATCAAGGTCTAAAGCCTGGCTATGCCACTCCAGGACCTTAATGTGCATCTTCTTGAGCCACTCTTTTGTTGCCCTGGCCATGTGTTTTGAGTCATTGTCATGCTGGAAAACCAATCCACGACCCATTTTTAATGCCCTGGCTAAGGGAAGGAGGTTCTCACCCAAGATTAGACAGTACATGGCCCCGTCCATCGTCCCTTTGGATGTGAAGTGGTCATGTCCCCTTAGCAGAATAACACCACCAAAGCATATTGTTTCCACCTCCATGTTTGACGGTGGGGATGGTGTTCTTGGAGTCATAGGCAGCATTCCTCCTCCTTCAAACGCAGCAAGTTGAGCGTGATTTTGGCCTCTTCTGCCCCCAACACTTTCACTCGGTTCTCCTCTGAATCATTCAGATGTTCATTAGCAAACTTCAGATGGGCCTAACTTTTTTTAAATGCATTTTTCTGGCTATTTTTATTCTGTCACTTTTAAAATAAACCTACCGTTAAAATTATAGAAGGATCATATTTCTATGTCAGTGGACAAATGTGCAAAATCCCCTCACTGTATAAATGCAATGCCTAAAATGGAAGGGGGGGGGGGGGGGGGGGGGGAGACGACAAACGAACATGACCTTTAATTTGCTAAAAATATGGATAGTCCACCTACCATGGAAACGTCCCGCAGACGGCTTGGAGTCTGTACTAGTCGAGGTGATCGCCCTGCTGACCCCATTATTGCAGAAATATCTGGTGGCCTTGATGAACTCCATGGCTGTGGAGTCACTGGATAAAAGAAAGGGGAACCATTAACATATAAAAAATTCTTATAGAAAGATATATAGTATTTATCAAGTTCCAAAAATAGTAGGCTTTAATGACCCGATTATGACAGAGGAAACAAAAAAAGTAAAACAAAGCTGATTTTACAGTCATGTATGCTGACTAGAGGTCGACCGATATGGGTTTTTCTCTGGCCGATGCCGATATTTAGAAATTGGAGAGGCCGATGTATGATGCAGATTTTTGCGGCCGATATTTTAGGCCGATTATTTTTTTTGGCAGGTGGCACTGAAACATGGCACTGGTCGGCATGGATTGGCACTGGTTGGCAGGTTTCACAGCTGATAGTGTAGCTGTGAAACTGAATGCTCTCTGCAGCGCCGCGTGTGTAACTGTATGGAGAGAGAGAGGAGCTGAAGCCTTCAGCGTGATGTCGGAGGTGGGCGGGACCCAGCAGCTATCCAACCAATGATTGGGCTGTTTAAGAAAGGGACGGGTCACATACATGTAGCGGCTCGCCCAGATCCCATCCCATTGGCAGGTGTTGGATAGCTGGGTCCCGCCCACCCCCGACATTCAACCTCAATTGTGACAGCTCCTCTCTCCCTACAGTTTCACACACAGCGGCGCTGCTCTGCCAACAGTGTGTAGAAGGGAGGAGGATTCTCCACACTCTGCTGGCAGAGGTGCAGTGAATGCGGTCCGTATTATAATTTGGATAATAAATCGGGCGATGCAGATTTCTCCAAAGTGGCCAAATATCGGCCGATATATCGGTCAACCTCTAATTGTGACTGCCATTGCAGAACCAGGATAGACTACAGAAAAGAACTGAAGAAAAAAGGATCTCATACACATAGCATTATGGAGGTTTGCATATTCACTGCAGTTTACTATTGGTTTCTTTTTCCTAGAGGGTCCACTTCATTCCAGTACATAGGATTTATTTTTTCCTAAGCGCTAATCCTATAAAAGGTGATAATGGAAAGCCTAAAAATCTACTGACACAAATCACAATCCTACATGTACATCAATACATTTAAAAGAATAAACTGTTCAGTGCTTAAAACTAAACACATGGTGAGGCTCGAAAGCACAGTTTTTGACCCTACTTACATGTAGTGATCACAATGATCCAGGTGAGAATATTCCTGGGGGGGGGGGGGGCACCAGTGGTGAAACACAACTTGGATCCTTTTTGAGCACAAAGGAGTAGATTCATTTTGAGCACTTGCATAATGGGGACTATTTTCCGGCGTATAAGACAACCTTTTGTACTTAAAAATATGCCTCAAAAATCAGGGGTCGTCTTACACGCTGGATGCAGAGTCAGTCAGACTTAGAGCGTCCATTGTTCAAAAGCCACGGCTCCTCCTTGTGCCGTTTCGTGATAGGCGGAACACTCAGTTTCCCAGCAGAGCCTGTGTTCAGCCTATCACAGATGTAGTCTTGTCTGAGGCCGCCTATCACGGAACACCACAAGGAGGCGTTGCGGTTTTTAAACAATAGACGCCCGCAGTCTGACTGACTCTGCCAGGGATAAGATATGAAGATCGAAGTGAGGCATGCAATGGCACGGCACAGCGAGGCATGCAATGGCACAGCGAGGGGGGAAGGGGGTCGTCTTATACAGCGAGTATATCCCAAAACCAAAATTTTAGCTGTAAAATTAGGGGGTCGTCTTAAACGCCGGCAAATACAGTAGAGGTCGACCGATATATCGGCAGGCCGATATTTGGCCGTTTTGGAGAAAATCGTCATCGGACGATTTTTTTCCAAATTAGGCCGATTTATTTATTTATTTTTTCCGGCTCCGGAGCTAGGCCGAGGCCGCGGCCTTTCCTGATGCTGTGACCGCGGCGGCAATCCGCTGATTGCCGCCGCGGTCACAGCATCAGGAAAGGCCGCAGCTTCGGCCTAGCTCCGGAGCCGCGGCCAACTTGGTACACCCTGCGCGGCAGCCAACCATTCTGGGGTTTGTAGGCAGAGGCAGGGCACGCAGCATGTCAGGGGACGTTTTTTTTCCCAGAGTGGAGGATGTCGGCAGCGGCCGCCGCCGATTGGTTGTTACAGGCCCGCTCTGCCTTCTGGGGATTGTAGGCAGAGGCAGGGCAGCACGTCGGGGCCAGGGACATTGGAACTTTCTTGTGCTGGGACTGGGAGATGGAACGGAGCCTGGAGCGCTCCGCTGGTGGCAGTGAATGACATTGGGCTGTACTGGTGGGCACTGATGACTTGGTAATGCACTGATGACATGGTAATGCACTGATGAGGTAATGCACTGATGACATGGTAATGCACTGATTGGCACTGATGAGCGCTGGTGAGATGCACTGATTGGCACTGGTGGGCACTGATGATGAGCGCTGGTGAGATGCACTGATTGGCACTGGTGGGCACTGATGAGGAGATGCACTGGTGGGCACTGATGAGGAGATGCACTGGTGGGCACTGATGAGGTGATGTGCTGGTGAGATGCACTGGTGGGCACTGATGAGGTGATGCGCTGGTGAGATGCACTGGTGAGATGCACTGATGAGGTGATGCACTGGTGAGATGCGCTGGTGAGATGCACTGATGAGGTGATGCACTGGTGAGATGCACTGGTGCATTGGTGGGCACTGATGAGGTGGCACTGATAGACACCAATGAGGTGGCCCTGATGGACACTGATAGGCTGCACTGATGTGGCACTGACAGGCTGCACTCCACCCTAAACAATTATCTCCTCTCCACCCTAGGTTTTTGGAGATGAGGGGAAAAAAAAAATAAAAAAAAAAAATATCGGCCGCAAAAATCGGCAACACATATCGGCCATCGGCCGCCCCGATTTCCAGATATCGGCATCGGCATTGGCCAGAGAAAAACCCATATCGGTCTACCTCTAAAATACAGTATAGGAATTCTGTTTATTGTTTTACAAAATGTAAGTGTTTATGCACTGCATGATTAGTATTGGTTTCACACGTAAAGTGATATTTGTGGCATCATCAGAAAACGTATTTTCACTATATATGCACTAGTGCGTTTAGTTTCAAGCACTGAACAGTTGATTGTTTAAACATAAGAAAAAAGCCACAGACTTGCGGATGACGAAGATGAATGACCCAAAAATGAATTAAATGCTCCTCCCACCCTTCTTTTGCTCAGTTTAATAAAAGTACACCAAAGAACATGGATTAACTATTGTCTTCCCTAATCATCTTCCTGTGCAGTAACCTCAGAGAACAAACAAAATACATATCCTACCTCTGGAGGTAAAAACAATCTGTAAAACCTTCAACCGAATCTTGGCTGTACAACAATACCACTCAGTAATATTCATAAAAGCACAGAAAAGTGAAAATCATTATATAGATGCATTACATAGAAATATATTTCAAGCATTTCTTTCTTTTAATTTTTGAAGATTATGGTTTATAACATAATATATAAACCCAAAATTCAGCATCTCAGAAAATACAATTACCGGTACTACATAAGACCAACAAAAAAAGATTTTTAACCACTTGGCGCCCAGGCCAATTCTGACACTTCGCTCCTACATGTAAAAATATATATTTTTTTTGCTAAAAAATTACATAGAACCCCAATCACTATATATATATATATATATATATATATATATATATATATATATATATATATATATATGGTTTTTTTTTTAGCAGAGAACGTAGCGAATACAAGGGTGGTCATTGCAACTTTTTATCTCGCACAGTATTTGCGCAGCAATTTTTCAAACGCGTTTTTTTGGGGGGAAACAAGTTAGCCCAATTTTTTTGCATAATGTAAAAGATGAAGTTACGCCGAGTAAATAGATACCCAACATGTCACGCTTCAAAATTGCACATGCTCGTGGAATGGTGCCAAACTTTGGTACTTAAAAATCCCCATAGGCGACACTTTAATTTTTTTTACTGGTTACATGTTTTGAGTTACAGAGGAGGTCTAGAATTATTTCTCTTGCTCCAACTTTCGTAAGTGACACCTCACATGTGTGGTTTTCATATGTGGGCAGGATTTGTGTATGTGTTCGCTTCTGCGTGTGAGCACACGGGGACAGGAGCACTTTAAAAAAAAATTATTGTTAATTTTACTTACATGTTGACAGTTTAAAATTTTTTTTTTTTTTTTTTACTTTTATTCCTCTTACAAGGAATGTAAACATCCCTTTTAATAAGACATGACAGGACCTCTTTACACTGAGATATGGGGTCAATAAGACCCCACATCTCGTCACCACTAGGCCTAAAAAAATAAAAGAAAATATAATAAATAAAAAAACGATTAAAGCTTCCCAGCCGAGGCGGCGCAGTTTTTTTTTTAAATGCAGCGACGTCATAACATCGTGCCTGGCCTCCGACGATCATAGAGACTCCGGCGACCATCTGGTCTGCCTGAAATCTCTATGATCAGCATCCGGGGCTGGCGGATCTGTTCTCCGATCGCAGCGATGAGTCGATAGAAGCACCGGAGGGCGGCGGGAGGGGAAGGGACGTCCGCTTTGGCCTCTTACACAACTGGAAGTTATCTCTGGAAGCCATATTGGTTCCCCAAGTCTGCGCCATTTGCCCAACTTTCTGAACTGCCAATCAAGTAGCATCAAATCACCCTAAGGTTGGGTAAAATTAATTTTCTGGTTCCCCCAAGGGCCACAGCCCATAGACCAGAGGAACATGTGGGACACAGTCAATCCCAATACTTCACTGTGCCAAGGTCCAGCTTAGAGAGAGAAAAAAAAAAAAAAAAGAGAAATGTACCATGTGTACTCCTGGATGGAAAAACATTAGAAAAAAATTCCCTGAAAATTTAAAAGTTGAACAAATGGCAGAACAGCTGTCAAAAAAACTATAAAGAACACTCTTAAATTAAGAGCATTTTATTATTTAGATACTGTTTTTATACTAAAAAAAGTTTTTCTAATTATTCACACCACTGAGAAAACTGTACGAGCATATCATAAACTAACACACCATTTGAAAAAGTGACATAAAAATGTCCTGCTTCTCAGCCTGCAACAGTTTCAAAAGCATATCCCTCTTTTTAAATACACCATGTAGGAGATTTAAAAGAACAAAAAAACTGTAAAGGAATGAAAATGCTAGGCTGACCTTCAGATAAAACGCGCAAGGAATGAGTAAAACCTGAATGGTTGATATTGCTGACCTCCAAAAGCCTGTCAACACATGCACTGCTGCTCTAGGTATCTACAAACCACTGGTGTGCCATGATGATTATCAGATGCATTAAATACTATTAGTAGCTGCTGTGGCTGTCCATTCTGTAGCCAACTCCAGCTCTGCAAAAAGTCACTCAGTGGCTGCATTACAAATCACTTGGAATTTCTGAGACACAGACCTTTCTTGGACTGCAATGCATTTGTTCCTTGCAACACAAATGCTAAAAGGGATTCTGTAGCTACTACAAATCACCAGTGTGACATGAGCATTAAAGCAGGAAAAAAACATGCTGTGTGATTGCACTATCATACATAAATTCTGCCGAGATGAATCTTACTCTGATGCCGCAAGAGGGATCCAGGAGTCCTAGGATTGGAACCAGACCAGTTGTCACCTGCTGTTTTTACACTAAGGAAAAAAAACTACTAATATTGAAATATTTTATTCTTTAAAGGGCACCCAACTGTCTGAACACACTATGCCCTGCTGGCTTGATCATACCAAAAGTCTGTATAATGCCATCGCTCACCAGGTCTTAGGCCCCATACACACGGGAGAATTTATCCGCGAATACGGTCCAGCGGACCGTTTCCACGGATAAATCCTCTCAAAGATATCCGCTGATTTCGATGGGATGGAGTGTACACACCATCCCATTGAAATCCGCGCGGAAATCCTCTGGCGATGACGTGTCGCGCCGTCGCCGCGATTATGACGCGGCGACGGGCGCGACGCTGTCATATAAGGAATTCCACGCATGCGTCAAATCATTACGACGCGTGCGGGGAATCCCTTTGGACGGATGGATCCGGTAAGTCTGTACAGACGAGCGGATCCATCCGTTGGAATGGATTCCAGCAGATGGATTTGTTGTGCAGCACAACAAATATTCGATCTGCTGGAATCCATCCCAGAGGAGATTTCTCCGCGGAAAGAGATCCGCTGGCGTGTACACACCATAGAATCTATCCGCAGAAACCCATTTGCTGGGATTTATCTGCGGATGGATTCTATCGTGTGTACGGGGCCTAACACCATGTTACTTCATTCTTTTTACACTGTCCTTATAAAAAAAAAAAAAAAAATTATCACAGTTATTGCTGTCACAAGAAATGTAACCATCCCTTGCGACAGTAATAGGCAGTGACAGGTACTCTTTATGGAGGGATCTGGGGTCGATAAGACCCCTCCTCTGCACTTGAAAGTATTCAAAAATCAACCTTTAGGATGCCAGTAATCCGGACGTGATGTCACGACATAGCTTCCAGGTGATCTGAGTTTGAGTAATGGCCAGCCGGCGGAAGCCCTGGCTGGTCGCTCAGGCCTCCCTTTGGTGGGCCGGGAGAACCAGACGGAGCGGCAGAAGTCCCAGCTGGTCGATCAGGGGGGAAATGTCCACTCCCGCTGCTTGTAATAACAGCCGAGCGCATCATTTGGTATTATAAGAAATCTGACCATCCGCTCTAAAGAACGGTACCGGGGTGATGCCTGCAGCTGCAAGCATCAACCCGGTACAACCCCTTGAAGCAATATTGGTAACATCGGTAAGTTTGTGACCGATACTTAAAAAAGTGAATAATCGGCCACCGATAACTGGCCGCACTGATAATCGGTCGACCCCTAAGACAAATAAAGAGTTTTGGGTCCTTACTTGCGTTATAAATGTTTTAGGGCCAGGGACTAATATGGAAGCCAGAGAGATAGTATTTTCTGGGGAAGGTCAACACAGGCAGAGCACATATTTCCTAAGAATTTTTAATCTTCAGGAATGAAGGATACTAGAAACTCTCTGATTTAGACAAAGGGGAGGGGGCGGGTTAAGAGATTAGAAGAAAGGATACTCGATGCTCTCTGATGGGAACTTTGTCGCCGGGCTGTTCTGGAGATCGCTGCCTCCCGAATTACAGGTGAAGATATATCCACAAGTGTCCTTCTGTTAAAAAAAAAAAAAAAAAAGACATTAAGTAACAAATGTCACAGATGGAAAACAATACATTAGCAGATCATTTCAGTGAAAATCACGTGTTGAAATGATCTAGAGATCCAGATATATGGCCAGCTGCAGCTATGTATAATTCATGCCTGGAAAAATTGATCTTCAGTAAACCACTAGGTAAGGCCATCTTAAGGTCTTTAAAGTAGAAGAAAAGCATAATTATAACTAGTCCTAAAAATTATACATCCCAACCTCCTCCTACCTATTCTGCCTACTATTCTGTGTACTTACCTATTGTTAAGCCACTCCTGTCTGGTCATAGGAAACTGCAGCTCAAGCTCCCCATATAAGAGAGTTTGCTGCAGGGAATAGGTGGGAGCGCCAACATCGGCTCACACATGGGAGTCTATTTGCGGTGTTATAGCTCCAGGTATTTGAATACCCTTACACAGGGAAGCTGCAGGATCACATGACCAGAATGCGCAGATAAAAAGTAATAGGCAAGTCACAGATTTTTTTTTTTATACAGAGTAGAAAGCATAGGTAAGAGCGAATGTTTTTAAAAATAGTTATGCCGCGTATACATGATCGGAAATTCCAACAAAACCGTGGATACACACGGTCACACAAATGTCTTAAATTGCGAACGTCAAGAACGCAGTGACGTACAACACTACGACGACCCGAGAAAAATGAAGTTCAACGATTCCGAGCATGCGTAGGATTTTTGTGCATCGGCATTGCATACAGACGATCGGAATTTCCGACAAGAACCTTTGCTGTCGGAAAAATTGAGAACTAGCTCTCAAATTTGTCTTGTCGGAAGTTCCGACAGCAAACGTCTGATGGAGCCTACACACGGTTGGAATTTCCGACCAAAAAACTCACATCGAACATTTGTTGTCGGAATTTCCGACCGTGTGTATGCGGCATTAGACAATTTTACAGGTTATTTTTTCTGGCAACAAAATGTCAGCAGAATGACAGGAGAGAATTGGGCATATAAAAGTAGCCAGGAAGGATCCTGTGTTCAGAATCCCCCCCCCCCAACAGGGCAGATATTACAAATCTTTATAACCAAATATTAACTCCTGAGCTACGGGTTTATATAGAACATCTGATCGGACATGATACAAAAACCACACCAGGTAAATGTATATGTGTAGTGAGCCATTCAGTTCATTACATGTTATTAGAAGTCTGCATTTGTGAAGGACGGGTACTTAGCGTTGTCAGAAATGCATGCCAATCACCCCATTTAAACATTTATCTGAACAAGGCCTACGAGCTGTGACCTGATCCCACACTCCTGGTTACCCTCTCTGCGACTCATTTCTCTCCACAGACTGCAAGATCTCCATATAGCTTACCAAATAATCTTTTACAATGCGTCACTATCATTGAACAAGCTGAGCAGGATGTGTACTGTAACTGATGGGTGTAAAGCGCTATGTAAACAGTGTTAAAACAAAACCAATAACTAAAAACACACATCACTAGCAATCATCATACTAATGCTATTGACTGAGAGTGTTTATGATTTGGGGGAAAAATAAATCAATCAATCTTCAAGTGGTTGTAAAGGCAGAAGGTTTTTTATCTTAATGCATTCTATGCATTAAAGTGGATGTAAACCCTCTCCTATACCCAGTGAAGTGACTAGTCTCAGATGATACACAGAGATGAAAAATCCTCCTACATAAGTTTAACTTGTATATAGGGTTGTTCTGATACCACTTTTTTAGGACCGAGTACAAGTACCGATACTTTTTTCCCCCCAAGTACTCGCCGATACCGAATACCGATACTTTTTTTTTAATGTGTCCCCGGATGCAGCCATGTCCCCCCCACAGATGCAGCCATGTCCCCCCCACAGAAGCAGCCATGTCCCCCCAACAGAAGCAGCCATGTCCCCCCCACAGAAGCAGCCATGTCCCCCCCACAGAAGCAGCCATGTCCCCCCCACAGAAGCAGCCATGTCCCCCCCACAGAAGCAGCCATGTCCCCCCCATACCTGGATGCTGCCGCGCCGCCTGGTTAATACGGGCGGGGAACATTACAGCTTTCATTTGAATAGCTGTAGTGTTTCCCGCCGTGCTGCGTATAGAGACACTCCCCCTTGCTCGGGATTGGACAGATCACCCGAGCAAGGGGGAGTGTCTATACGTGGCGCGGCGGGAAACACTACAGCTATTCAAATAAAAGCTGTAATGTTCCCCGCGCGTATTAACCAAGCGGCGGCGGAATGCGGCGTGGCGGGGGGGTTGAGTATTCGGCCAGGCATCGGGGGTATTTGCGGGAGTACAAGTATTCCCGCAAATACTCGGTATCGGTCCCGATACTAGTATCGGGACAACCCTACTTGTATATCTACGGTTGTTCCCTTTCCACACTCTTTGGAAAGTACAGATCCTGTTAAAAAATCTTTCTTCCTCTTTCAGCAGCACATAGGGGTGGGTGTGGAGTCTAGGCTTACACTGTGTGAGAGACGATTGGAGGAAAGGACCCCCCCCCCACTCCACATAGGCAGAAAGGAACATGCAGAGCTGTACTGTGAATAGACCAGCTCTCTGCTTATCTACCTCTAAGCTCTCTCCCAGACACAAATTTTTTAGCCGCTGTTATCTCGTGTGTTGGAGAACTTGGCAGAAGTGACTTAGCTGATAACAGGGGAAGTAGCACCAGAAATACATGGCACTGAGAGCTTTGGAGAGAGATACGAAAAAACACTACAGATATGTGCGGAGGGCAAGTTTCATCAATGGGGTTTACAACCACTTTAAGATAAAAAAGACTTCTGTGTGCAGCAGCCCCACTAATACTTTACCTTAGGCCCCTCTTAATTCAGCAATGTTGCACGAGAGACTCGGCTGTCCGGGACTCCCCTCCTCATTGGCTGAGACAGCAACGTAGCGCCATTGGCTTCTGCCAAAATCAGTGAGCCAATGAGAGAAAGAGGGCGTGTCTAAATGGACACAGCTGTGGCTCAGCTCGGGTGCCCCCATAGCAAGCAGATTGCTATGGAGACACTCAACAGAAGGGAGGGGCCAGGAGCACCAAAGAGGGACACTAGAAGAGGAGAATCTGACCTGCTCTGTGCAAATTACGCAGAGCAGGCAAGTATGACATGTTTTTCTTTTGGGTTAAACATAACAAAGACTTTAGTATCATTTTAACATAAGGCACATAGAAGCAGCTACCAGTAAACCATTAGGAGAAAATACTGAATCCCGCAACAAAATCTTTATGGCAAATGCATAATCCACCAGCTAACAACCTTCTTAAAGTGGAACTACACTGCATCTGAGCACCATAAACGCTAATTATTTTTCATCTCAAAAAGATTTTTATTGGGTTTTTCAAAGCTAGAGATAACAAAAAGGTGTAAGGCTGGGTTCACACTACGATTTTCCCGTCCGTCAGCCTCATACAATTTATATGGAAAAACGTATGCGGCTGAAACGGACGTAAACGTATGGAACCGCACATATGTGCGTTTTCCATTGACATTAATGTTAAAAAAAAACGTATGCGTTTGCCATACTGTTTCAAAAACGGCCGCAAAACCGTGGTTGAACACGGTTTTGTGTACGTTTAAAAAACGTTTTGCCAGCAAATCGTACGCACCCGGATGCATCTGAGTGCATACGATTTGCAATGCATTGTCTATCTATACGTTTTCCCGTCCGGGCCCGTACGTTTTCAATACTGAAATCGTATGCGGCTGACGGACGGGAAAATCGTAGTGTGAACCCAGCCTAATACACCAACGTGCAATAATAAAAAAAAAAAACAAACACACCACACGAGGGCACACCATTTGGCACAGAGACATTACCAAGCAATCACAAAACTATACAACATTCTTCACTATCCAAGGGAAGGTCAAGAGAGTACACAATGAAAGTTTAAAATTATGTCACATGATGCAGGCCAGTAGAGAAAGTATTGCCTACGAGGTTGTTCACCCCAAAAAGAAAAAAAAAGGAAAGGAGGGGGGGGGTCGTCAATCTATTGTGCTTTCATTCAGTTTAATATTCAAAGCCACCACCCACCCCAATGTCTCCATGCTTTATTTTGTGGGGAAATCACTTTGAAAAACACCACTCAGCATTTCTAGCCATCTTGAGTAAGGGCAGATGATTCATGTAGCATTTACTTCCTGGAATCCATCTCCCTTTAGCTAAGGCATGCAGGCAGGAGGATGTGCTTAGCTGTGAAAACCTCTACTCCCCTCCTAAAGACTCCTGGGATGTATGGCATTTGCCTAGGCCTGGAAACCAAGCAGTAACTAAAGAAATGTGTTAAAAAAAAAATAATAATATCGAATAAATATTATATACTTCCACATCTAGTTATTAATGCTAGCAGCATAAGGATTAAAATAGCCAAATGTTGAATGAGAGAGTGAAGTTCACTTTAAAGAAGTCGCCACTGCTGATAAACAAAAGAATATAAAAAGTTACTACACAAGATATTTGGGAATGTAAACTAAAAAGTTTTCCTTGGTAATTTGAGCCATTGCCAGCTAGAATTTTCTAAAACTGCCCAAAAAAATCAAAGTTTTCATTCCTGTAAAAGTACTCTGTGTACTAAACTACCAGAGCGGCTACTACTAGGGGCAGCTAGAAGAAATTCAGGAGGCAACACCGCCGTTACCGCAAGTCTTTTTTTTTAAATGATTAATAGCAAAATGAACCTTTTTAATGGGATACTAGCGTTTGGCTTGTGGCTGCCCATAACGCCAAGATAAGCTAGAATTAGAGAATTGTAGTTTTAGGAAAGCTATCCTTTACATGAGTCCCCCCCATCCCCTGTGGCTTCTAGCAGGCTGCACAGTCCTTTAAATTCATAATGCCCTTTTTTCATTAAAACCAGCACAGGGAATCTTTAAAGTGAAACTGCACCAGCTGGGTGGGATCTCCAAGTATGCATAATACACCTGCATAATATGGCAGACAAATGTACCAGTACCGTGTTTCCCCGAAAATAAGACGTACTCCGAAAATAAGCCGTAGCGGGATTTCGACGCAAGATCGAAATATAAAACGTAGCGATGGCGTGTCGAATCCCCGAAAATAAGACGTATCGATGGCGTGTCGTATGCGTAGCGGCGCGGGCGGGAAAACAAGACGTGATAGGCGTACTGTACTGGTGCGGAGCTCAGGAGCTGTAAAGAAGTCGTGCAGCCCTTCTTATCTGCTCCACAGTATCTCTAAGTGACCGGAGAGGTGTCGGCAGCCCCATAAATACGGTAAGGTCGGCTCCATACTGTTGTACCATACTTGCCGGTAAAAAAAATAAGACATCCCCCGAAAATAAGCCATAGTGTGATTTCTGGAGGAAAAATAAATATAAGACGGTGTCTTATTTTCGGGGAAACACGGTAGGTTCTCCGCCAGCAAAGCACTTTCCCCACCATCTGGTCCAGCAACCTTTCTCTTCAGCCACAGATGCAAAAAAAAAAAAAAAAAAAAGGCTAAACCGTGAAAAACTTTGCATGGGCCTTCTGCTTAAAAATAAACAAAAAAACATCCCGTTCAAAAAAAAAAAAAAAAAATTCTGCCTCAGAGTAGAAAAACTGCTAGTTTCCCTCAACGCCTCCCCCAGTCTTAAAGTGGAACTTTAGTCAGAAAATAACTAAAACTAACTACTTCTTAAGGACGCGTGCTGGAACGCGAAATGCATAGAAGCTAGGTCTCACACTTCACGTCACTTTCACTGGGGGGTTGCCTAATGCACAGCATACACCGCTGGTCAGATAGCGCTATCTGAACGGACTTCCACCGCACTAGGTTGTTCCTTACATGCTGTTGCACTCCCCCTGCAGAAAATTGTAAGTGACATTTGTAACAATAAACAAGCGATACTACACTATCTGCCTTCCCTGGCTCTTTTTGGCGGAGCTTGCTTTGCAGATGTGGGTGATTGGAGCGGAGGATAGATACTAAGGATTTGATCTGGCTGTTCCCGGGCTCATTCGACCTGGTTCACCACACATGTGAACGATCGTTTGAGAGGAGATCTTTGAATGGTTTCCAGGGATTGAGGAGTAATTTCATGCTTTATGGTGACTTTCTGGCCAGAGCCATCTGGTGAGCGCAATTTGTTGTCACTTTGGGTGAAAAGTCACGAATTCTATCTGGAACACTATCTGGAATTCTGCTGTTTGGAGCAGAATTATTCAAAAAGATTTCTGGAGTTGTTTTGAACTTTTTATGACATATCTGATTAGATAGATAGATAGATAGATAGATAGATAGATAGATAGATAGATAGATAGATAGATAGATAGATAGATAAAGATATTATAGCGCCCCCTTACTTTCAGTATGGGCACTACGCTAAAGTTAGTGGGGAATGGGAGAGTTATTTTGCTCCCATTCACAATTTTCTAAATTTGGACTTCTGTCGTTCCAAAGATGTCCACTGGGTCAGTCTGTGCTCTAGGGATGCAGTGCCATCCCTGGCCAGCAGTTGGCACCAGAGGGGTTCTGGCAGAGCAAGTTTTCCCCAGCAGCCAATCAGAGGAGTTTTTCCCTCGCGGGGCATGCTGGGGGAGAGTATATCTGTGACAGATGTCATGTGCTAAATAATCTTCGCGGGGTCCCGGTTCCAGGTGCGGAATCCACCTTCAGGGCGTGCGCATCCATGGACCCCGCCGGCGCGGCCCACCTGGCCAAATTTGCAGGCTACACAGAACCTCATCCGGAGGTGAAAAGGGACTCCAGAGACTTACTGGGTACCCAGTTCTATTGAAAGGATCACAGGCTGGGTGCCATTCGATTGGGGAGTCGGCTTGAGGGGAACCCGGAGGCAGGTTGTCCAACAGGGCTTGAACGAACCAATCGGGGATCTGGTGACTGGAATGCTGACAGGTACGCTTGCTGTCATCCGGTGACCTATGCTAAAACTTACTGGGAGGATTCACTCCAATGATCCATTTAGCTCGTTTAAAGTAATAGGCCTGTGGCAGAGGCCCTAGAGCCAGGCCTGTGAGAGAGATCTGTTCCTCTCAGCAATTTAAAGTGGCTCCTCGGCTGCCAGGCCTACGATAGGGGTCTGTCCGGGGGCACTTCACCCACTCTGGCTAGAGTGGCGACGAACCACAAATCTGATACTACTGAGAGCAGGACTGCTCGGTTTCATATCCAGGCCTGATACTGCAAAGTTCTCTTTTTCTTCCTTCATCAACCTTTTCTCCCTATTTGATGTTGGCCTGGAAATAAAGCATTGGAAAACCCTTTATTCACTGTCTGGACATTGACTCACTACTACCACCCCTAGACACACTGCAGGGCAACTTGATACGCCGATCCCAACAACAAATCAGCGGCCCCTTCGGGGGTAGCGCGATATATATATATATATATATATATATATATATATATATATATATATATATATATATATATATATATATATATATATATATATATACACATATACACACACACACACACACACACATATAATATATAATATATATATTACACACACACCTTTTTGAAACATTTGTGCACGTGTATAAAGTGAAGCAATTCGCTAATACACGTTCAAACAAAGTTATAAACGTATACATATTATTTGTATAGATCAAGGAGGAGGGAGCCCACGGTGACGTCGCAGCCGCACTCCCGGAAGTGGGAAAGGATGCCTGACTTTGACATGTATCCTGTCCCCCCTCCCCCCAAAAGGTGGCAATTGTGGCACCGGAGGGGGGCGGAATCCAATGAGCAGAAGTTCCACTTTAGGGTGGAGCTCCGCTTTAACAACAACAATTTTATCCCTTTCCCCCCAGTGCAGCCTGTGTAAAAATGCCCTAGGGATAAGGATCAGTAAGAGAAAGAAAATGCACTAGGTCCCCCCAGTGCAGTCTGTGACCCCGTCCCCCCCAGTGCAGCCAACTTGTGCAGGGGAAAGGAAGAGAGAGAAGAAGAGCCACCGCCTGGTTGATCAGAGCACGGGGAACATAATAGCTTTCATTTCAATAGCTGTGTGTCGTCGACCCCAACCCCCGTCATATACAGCCCCTCCTCCTTGTTTGGGCACTTTGATAAACAGATCACCTGTCCAATCCTGGGATGAATGATCTGTCTATCAAAGTTCCCCGGACAAGGGGGAGGGGCTGTATATGACGGCGCACAACACACAGCTTGAAATGAAAGCGGTTATGTTCCTCGCGCACTGATCAACCAGGCAGCAGCGGCTCTCCTCTCTCATCCCCTACAATCGCTGGGAGAATGGCTCCCATACCCTCCAGGCTGCCGGTGGTGCTCGCCCTCCCGCTCCCAGGCAGCCCACACTCGCCAGCCCTCAAAATCCACTCACAAATTGCAGGTGGAATTTTTAAGGACTGCATATATTTATTTTTCCAAAGGGGTTAACTTATCCTTTAAAGAGCGCCTACTCAACACAGCGTATGGCATTGATGTCCTGCTATACAAATCAATGGGCTGGATAGGGTAATAGCTGACTGATCACAAAAAAAAAAAAAAAAAAAACACACACACACACACACACACACACACACGCGCGCACACACACCCCACAACCACGCACACACACCCCACAACCGCGTGCACGCACACACACACGCTCCCAATCAACACATTCCAGGAGGAAATCTGGCAGGGAGACTTGTCCACTGCCAGAATACAATGATCAACACTGCAGCCAATTAGCTGCAAGCACTGATCATAGATAGAGGTATCCCATTCGTGGGGAGTCCATTACTAGATCAACTCTTCCCAAATAGGAACTGCTATACTGTACATGGATTGACATTGGTCAGGACCCTGCCAAGCAGGATGACTTTTCCATGTATGGCCAGCCTAAGTATGATTTGTAAACAATGTCCTCACCACCTCAGAAAGGTCAGCATGTTCCGATATAAACAGAGAATTGCACAGTGATTGGTACACTGACCCATTGTACACACAATCTGTGAGTGCATGCCTGAGAATATCTCATTTAATGACAGATTTCTATCTACACGTATCTACTGATATTCCGTACATTAACACGCGACCATAAACAAAGGTGTCCACTTCACATGGCGCCCTTGGTGAACACTGTAATAAGCACATTGATATCACATCTCCCAGCTCACCTCTCCATGTTGGTACGCACACACTTCCCGCCTGACGTCCGCTGACATTCCCTGCACGCACAGCCAATGAGAAGCTCTGACCTCGGAAACGATCGCAGGCTGAATGACACGTTTCCGGCTCCCTCCCTCCCTATTCCGCCATCTTTGTTCATGGAATGTTGCCATCACGTGAATAGTTCACTTGTGCTTCTAGGCGGCTGTGACAAAGTACCGTCTGACTGCACAGTCATAGCTGAGGTGCCCAGAATAATTGTAAAGCAGTTAGTGAAAACATAGCTGATAATGTTAAAGGTGTAGACTAAAGTCAGAATTAAAAAAGGAAGGAAATGTAAAGGGACACACAGCACTTCAACTCAGGAAGGTTTTACCCCTTTCTGACCAGGTCATTTTTTGCAATGTACGGCAGTGCGTTGCTTTAATTGACAATTGCACGGTCGTGCGACGCTGTACCCAAATAAAATTAATGTCCTTTTTTCCCCCAAAAATAGAGCTCTCTTTTGGTGCTATTTGAATCATCTTTTTATTTTTTGCACTATAAACAAAAAATACAGACAATTAAAATAAAAAAATAAAAACATTGTTTTTTACTTTCCGCTATAACAGATAACCAATAAAAATGTAAAAAATCAATTTTTTTCATCAATTTAGGCCAAAATTTATTCTTCTACATATTTTTGGTAAAGAAAATCCCAATAAGCTTATAGTGATTGGTTTGCGCAAAAGGTACAGCATCTACAAACTATAAGATAGATTTATGGACTTTTTCTTTTTCTTTTACTAGTAATGGCAGCACTTCGGCGGACAAATCGGACACTAAGCTACGCTTTTGACACTTTTTGGAGACCAGTGATACTAATACAGCGATCAGTGCTAAAAAATGTGTTCCCTGAGAGTGCTTTCTTACTGTGTGGGAGATGGTTTAACTGAAGGAATAAAGAGATCCCCGTTCCTGCTTAGCAGAAACAAAAGATCTCTGGGGTGGATTCAGCAAGCAATTGCGTCTGCGTATCCATAGTTACGCAGCACAATTGCTTAGTTGCGCCGGCGTATAGACTGCTCCTGATTCAGAATGGTCGATACGCCGACTGCAGCCTAAGATATGACTGGCATAAGGCTCTTATGCCAGTCATATCGTAGGCTGCATTCTTACGATAGCCGCTAGGTGGCGTTTCCGGTAGTGGTCAGTGTAGAGTATGCAAATTGCATACTAACGCCGATTCACAACCGTACACGCACCCTGCGTACGCAGTTTACGTCGTTTGCGTTCGTCGGGTTCCGCGTAAGGCTTCTCCTGCTATTAGCAGGGGCAGCCAATGCTAAGTATACCCGTCGTTCCCGCGTTGCGATGTTTGAAAATTACGTCGTTTGCGTAAGTGAATCGTGAATGGCGCTGGACGCCATTTACATTCACGTTAAAGCAAATGACGTCCTTGCGACGTCATTTGCTGCAATGCACGTCGGGAAAGTTTCCCGACGGAGCATGCGCACTACGTTCGGCGCGGGAACGCGCCTAATTTAAATGATCCACGCCCCCTACGAGATCATTTAAATTACGCGCGTTTACGCCGGCCATTTTTACGGAGCGCCCATGCAAATTACGGAGCTACTGCTTTGTGAATGAAGCGTAGCGCAGGTAATTTATGGAGGCGCATCGTTAAAACGGTACGCTGCGCCTCCATAAGAGGGCGCAAGTCGTACCTGAATCCACCCCTCTGTCTTCCTTACTAGCAGAATGGCGGTCTGCCCTGTTCTCTCGGAACAATCGCTTTAATGTAAACCTTAACTTGATGATATTGGCCAGATTTTTGATTATGCTTTAAAAATGCCCTCCAAATGTTAGAAGTTGTGAAAATAGGACCACCTGAAAAGGAGAACATATCGCAGCGCAACAAAAAGTAAGTATGGCTACATTGCCCTGGATATTAGGTGTACCCTAAAAAAGAACAGTTAAAGTAGATCTATATGGCCCGTAACCTCCCCCAACCCTAGAAGATAGAAACCTCTTAACAACTAGACATTAAACACAAGACGGACCAAACTCTGACCCTTTCCTTGAAGCGATCTTGCGTCTGTTGCTTGGATGGGTCTACCCCCTTCTGCTCCTCCTGTTGACCCCCCCCCCTTCTTAATCTTATGGCACTAAGAATAACTTATATTAACATTTCTGCACTATAGGTGGTATAGTAAAATTATGGTGCAATAGCCACACGGGGGGACGGGGGACGGGGGACGGGACAGGGAAAGGGCGGGGGGAGGTATTAGAGGGGGGGAGGGAGGGAAGATGGGGGGGGGGAGGAGCAGGATAATTTATTGTATGTACACAATGTCTAATGTTGGTATTTGCTTATTTATACACATGTAACATGCACTTCTTGTTTGCTTGTAAGTAAATATGAAAATCTTGAATATTGGAAAACAATAAAGAAAAGTTAAACTATAAAAAAAAAAAAAAGTAGATCTATAGACAAAACTTTTTTTTTTATGTAGCGCCTGTGTACTTTCAGTCCAGGTGCTATTTTAAATTTAGAGGGGGATGAGAGAGTTAATTAACTCTCATCCAAGTGATTTGTACAAATTGGGCCTCTGTTCTAGATGGGCTGTACTGTCGGTTCATGCTGTGTTCCTGAGGTGCCTTTCCACCCCGGGGCGGCAGATGGCAGCGGTGGAGGTCAGTTTGGAGCGCCTCTTGGCAGCAGCCAATCGGGAGGGGTTTTCCCTCGCGGGGCATGCTTGGGGAGGGTACTTCTTGAGCAGATGCCATTGGGCGGAGTTCTTGTTCCGGGTGTGACGCCCACCTTAAGGGTGACCACACATCACGGGCCCCGGCGATATGGCCTACCAGGCCGGGGCGCACGTGCTACGCGGTGTTCTTGGTTCCGGGACCCTATTGGCCCGGGGAAACTGAAGCTATGGTGTGGCCCCAGTGATTGACTGGGTCCCCAAATCCCTAGAAGAGTAGGCATGTGCAAAAGGGAAAATTTTCGTTTTGTTTCGTTTTAATTCGTTATTTAATTAATTTCGTTAAGTTAGGTTCGTTACATGTGTTAAATTCGTTTTCGGAACTCGTTCGTTTTCGACCGAATTTCGAAAAATCCGGTCGAATTCGAAAATATTTCGATCGTTTTTGGAATTTGTTCGTTTTCGACCGAATTTCGAAAAATCAAATAGTCTCTTTTCGAATATAATTTAGAAATTCGATCGGAATTCGAAAAAAAAAAAATCGAATTCCAAATCGAAAACCCGCGGAGGAAATTCGATCGGAATGCGAAAAAAAAATCCGAATTCCGATCGAATTTCGTCCGCTGGTTTTCGATTCGGAATCGAAAACGTTCGTTCGGGTTTGGTAAATTCATTAATATTGCAATTCGGGAATTCGTAGGCATCCGAATGTCCGAATAATGAAAAATTCGTCCGAATTTCGATTCGGAACGAAACGAAATGCACATGCCTATAGAAGAGGTCCCAAGCGAGTTGTGCTGTTCGGTGGGGAGTCAGCCTGAGGAGAGCCAGAGAGGCAGGCGATCCAATAGGGCCTCGACAATCCATCGGGGATCGAGGTGACCGGACACTGAGAGGTTGGATGTCAGCAACCTGTCAGTCGGTGACCAGCTGAGAACTACCTGAGGGAGATTCAGGCACTAAATTCACTGAGGAAGATTTACTTCATGATCTACGTTCTGGGAAAGGGCCTGTGGCAGAGGTTCCTCCATGATATTCATTTGCACCAGGTCTGTGGCAGAGACATGTTCTTATCCAAAGGTTCTGAGTGATACTCTGGGCTGCCAGGTCGGTGTTAGAGGCCTGTCCAGGTACACTATACCCACTCCGGCTGGAGTTGCGACGAAAGTAAAGTGCTATTAGAAGCAGGACTGCTTCTGTATTGTATAGGCCTGAATCTGCAAATTCTCCTCCTCACCCATCTTTTATCTATCTACCTCAAGTTTACTGTTGCCGTGTTGGGCAAGAATAAAAGCACAAGAAAGACACCTGCTGATTGGACATTCCATTATTGCTGCTCTCAACTATCTACCCCTAGACGCTCATAGAGGTAACACGCCATCCCAATCTATAGCCAGCGGCTCCTGCGGGGGGTAGCGCTACATTTATTATTTTGAATAGAGCAAGGAAGGATTATAACCCCTGTCAGCAGTGGCGTGGCTAGGGGGTGGCTATTGGGGCTATAGCCCTGAATCTGGGGCCCATACCTCCGAGTCTTTCACCGGGTGCAGTGGTGCGATCAGTGGTGGATATTTGCACCGCGCAGATAACTAACATCTCGGACATTTTACTTTGTTCTGCCACTGCACTGCTTGCTAGAACCGCCCGGCATCTAGCAACCAGTGAAGTCACGTAACCTATGTGACATAGCATGAGTCCGAGACAGTGGCATCGCTAGGGGGGGGCGGGGGAGCATGCCGCCAGAGGGGTGACACCCGTGGGTAGCGGCACCTCTAACAGCACCCACTGCCCTACACTCGCGTGTTTCAGCGGCTATCTCCCTCAGCAGAGTGGACCGAAGCCACCTCCCCCTCCTGTCTGTTTACATCCACACATGAGGAGGAGGAGCCCGAGGGACACACAGTGCTGTGTACAGTATATCCGTCGGTGCTGTTCTGACATCTGTACACTTTACTATACAGTATGTAGATGGACATGTGCAGGGGGGCGCTATGGGAGAGAGAGGGGTGCCTATGCTGATGAGGGGGTCTGCAGTGAGGGGGGTGCCTATACTGATGGGGGGTCTACACAGAGGAGAGGTGTCTATACTGATTGGGGTCTGCACTGAGGGGGGTGTCTATACTGAGGGGTCTGCACTGAGGGGTTGTCTATACTGATGGGAGGTCTGCACTGAGGGGGGGTCTATACTGATGGGGGGATCTGCACTGAGGGGGGTGTCTATACTGATGGAGGTCTGCACTGAGGGTGGCTGCACTGAGGGGGGGTGTCTATACTGATGGGGGTCTGCACTGAGGGGGGTGTCTATACTGATGGGGGAGGTCTATTCTGAGGGAGGGGTGGTCTGTACTGATGGAGGGGGGTGGTCTGTACTGAGTGGTGGTCTGTACAGAGTGGTGGTCTGTACTGATGGAGGGAGGTGGTCTGTACCCATGCCCGCAGCCTTTGCATCTCCTGTAACATGCCCGGAGTCTATGCATCTCCTGTACGATGCCTGCAGCCTCTGCATCGCCTCCTGTACCATGTATATATATATATATATATATATACATATACATTATATATATATATATATATATAACACACACATTTATATTATATACATGTGTATGCCCGCCCAATCATATGAGTTTCATTATTTCGCTGCTATGGGCACTAGCCCCAAATGTTTTGTAGACCTACCAACGCCCCTGCCTGTCAGAATTATTTTTACAATCTGTGTCCCATTGGGGAGATTTCCCTTTACTACCTGTCCCATAGCCAAACAGGAAGTGAGAGTAAATCCCTGCAAATTTAGAGAATTCCTTGGGGACCCCCAGGTCCCGAGAACTAGCCTCCCTATTGGAAGGTTTCCCCTTTACTTTTTCTAGGGACAACCCATTTTTTTTTTTTACTTTCACTTTCAATGATAATGGCAGGGCTCAAAATTTCAAGTCCTGAGCTACTAGCCAGGCCTCAAGAGTTACTCGCCACCAGTTGCCCCACCTAATTCATACACTGCCCTGCGCCCAATTGCACCTGTAAACACGCCCTTGTAGATTATCTCATGGAATGACACTGTTAAATGTTTTATGCAGAATCAAGTTACACAATTAAATATTACCAACAACAAATTTAACAAAATGGAACATGGCACTGGGGGCAGACCAGGGGGACAGGGCACTGGGGGCAGACCAGAGGGACAGGGCACTGGGGGCAGACCAGAGGGACAGGGCACTGGGGGCAGACCAGAGGGACAGGGCACTAGAACTGGGTCTCTTCCCCATTCTCTTGCTGTCTCCTCTGCAACTCCCATCCATCCTCTCTCTCTCCCATTCATCTCATCATCAGGAGCCTGTGTGTGCGGCTCCACGCTTGCATGTCCCCACTTCCCCCTTTTATTCAGGCTGGCAGAGAGGAGAGGAGCTGCAGCACAGCGGGAGGGAGTACAATCCAGCGCTGAGATCCACACAACTGCACAGCCATTGACACCATAGCACAGCACACACTGACAGCGCACAGCACACATTGAGACCAAGTCTGTTCACAGTGCTCAGGCTAAATTGTTGGACACTTACATAGAGCACAAGGAGAAGAAAACTGTACAAACTGGAAGGCTGCCACTCTCATGTCAGGGCAACTTTCAGTGAGCGCTGCACCTGAGTGGTAATTTTTGCAATCCTCCACCTCACTCATTACTTTCTGCTCTCCAGCTACATTGGTCGGGGCCCGGGGGAGGGGGGCAGGCTCGGAGAGGTCATACTGTTAGGTACCATGGCTTAATGAGAATTGTAAGGAGAGCACCTGTGTACTGCTCTGCCTGTGCGCGGCTCACCAGACTACTTTTCCCGAGCATGCACCTTTCCTCTTCGGCCGCCAATCTCATCGGGACTCTAAGTGTAGGCACAGATTGGAAGGAGATTGGTCATGCATCTCTGTCATCACTCGCCCCCAGCTTAAATCCACTTGCCAAATGCTAGTAGGCGAGTGGAAATTTTGAGGGCTGATAATGGTAAACAGTGCAAATAAAGACCCTTACAGACCACGTTTACCTACAGGTAAGCCTAGATTAAGGCTTACATGTAGGTACAAGAAATATCTCCTAAACCTACACGGTTTAGGAGATATTTGCATAAAAGACTACACCGATGTCTACGGTGCATGTGCGCCGTAGACAACAGCGCAGGCACACTGAGCGTGCCGCTAGTGAAGGCGATCATGCTGTCACTGCTGGCTCCCGTGCGCATGCAAGCCAGCGCAGCAATACTCGGAAGTTACTCTGGGTATCATGGTGGCAACGGAGGAGGTAAGCGAGGGTCGCTGCAGGGGCTTTGATCTCAGGTAAGTAATTCACAATGAGCTAGTATGCTATGCATACTAGCTCATTATGCCTTTCTCTTGCAGGGTGTTTTTTTTTATTGTGAGGGTTTACTTCCTCTTTAACAGGGGCACAGACAGTTTAATTCCACTTTTAATACAGGGTAACATATTGCATATTTTGAGGGGTCCCTTCAAATAAAGAAAACTATAAGTGTTCTTAAGTATAATGCCTCCCCTTTTAATCTTCTCCTTTGCAGTCATGTGATCCACAAGCTCTGGCTTGTGGAGCGCCGCCAACCGATGGGCAAAAAGATCCGGTGTTTCATCAGATTAGGCGACCTGTCATGCCGCGTACAGACGGTCGTTTTTTGTGATGAAAAAAAACAACGTTTTATATCATGAAATAAAACGACGTTTTTGAAACATCATTTTCAAAGACGAAGTTGCCTACACACCATCGTTTTTTCACAATGCTCTAGCAAAGCGAGGTTACGTTTCACCACTTTTTTCCATTGAAGCTTGCTTCATAACTAGCTTCTGGGCATGCGCGGGTGTAAAAACTTCGTTTTAAACGTCGTTTTTTGCTACACACGGTCATTTTCTGTGAAGTAAAAAACAACGTTTTGAAAAACGACACAAAAAATTCAAGCATGTTCGAATTTTTTTTGTCGTTTTTTTGAAGACATAAAACGACGTTTTGCCCACACACTATCATTTTAAATGACGTTTTTTAAAACGTCGTTTTTTTCATCACAAAAAACGACCGTCTGTATGCGGCATTAGAATTTGTATCGGAAGTAGCGTTCCATCGCCGCCATCTTGCTTCACCCCACACTCCTCCACAGTAACGATACAGTGAGAAGGCGGCAAGCGGAGCATGCTGGGACTGTGACGTCATAAGAGGCCTATATAAATCGGTGCGAGCCGCACACCCGGCATTACAGCGGGAGGGAGCATCGAGTCAACACCGGAAGAAAAGAAGAGGGAAGAAGAAGGCGACGGAGGAAGAAGGCGATGGAGGAAGCCCGGGCTGGCCGCTGCTGCTAGTAAAAGAGCTATAAAGAAGAAAGCAGCGGCGCAGCCCGGCAGAAGGCACCGGAGAGCGGGAGAAGAACCGGGGAGCGCGGAGAGCAGAAGAAGAGAGCGGAGAAGACAGAAGATGACCCCCAAAGTCAGAAGAAGACCCCAGGAGAGCGGAGAAGTCGGAAGAAGACCCCCGGAGCTGACTAATAAAATATTTTAAAAACCTGTGTAGTGTGTTTATTTTCTTTGACACTTTTCCTCCTGGTGAATGGGTAGGGGTACGATGTACCTCATACTCATTCACCTAGGGTGGGGGGCCGGTATCTGGGGGCCCCCTTGTTAAAGGGGGCTCCCAGATTCCGATAAGCCCCCCGCCCGCAGACCCCGACAACCAACGGCCAGGGTTGTCGGGAAGAGGCCCTGTCTTCATCAACATGGGGGCAGGGTGCTTTGGGGTGGGGGGCGCCACAGCGCACCCCCCTGCCCCAGAGCACCTACCTCCCCATGTTGAGGGCATGCGGCCTGGCACGGTTAAGGAGGGGGGCCGCTCACTCGTCCCCCCCTCTTTCCTGACCAGCTGGGCTGCTGCTCGGATACGGGTCTGGTATGGATTTTGGGGGGACCCCCGACGCCGTTTTTTTGGTGTAGGGGTTCCCCTTTAAATCCGCACCAGACCCATGGGCCTGGTATGCTCCTGGAGGGGAACCCATGCCGTTTTTGTTTTTCAAAATTTGGCGTGGAGTTCCCCCTCAAGATCAGCAGAGTGCAAGTCGCATGCCAAAGTCGGAGCGTGCAAGACTGCAATCCGACTTCAATGATATTCAATGGAGTGAAGTAGGATCAAAGTCGGACAAAATTAGTACAGGGAGCATTTGCAAAGTTGCTCCGACATGTGTCGGACCAGTTAAGACGGCTCCCATAAGGAATCATTCATTTTCACACGTCATGCGACATGAGCTCCCAATGTCAGAGCGTTTGTCGGACTAGTGTGAACCCTGCCTCAAAATGAAATTAGAAAAGTGCATAAATTTGGGCACCCCAACAGAAAAATCACATCAATATTTAGTAGAGGAGAAATAACAGCCTCTAGAGTCTAGACACTTCCTATAGCCTGTAATGAGTGTCTGGATTCTGGATGAATGTATTTTGGACCATTCCTCCTTACAAAACATCTCCAGCTCAGTTAGGTTTGATGGTTGCCGAGCATGGACAGCCCGCTTCAAATCACCCCACAGATGTTCAATGATATTCAGGTCTGGGGACTGGGATGGACATTCCAGAACATTGTACTTGTTCCTCTGCATAAATGCCCGAGTAGATTTTGAGCAGTGTTTTGGGTCGTTGTCTTGTTGAAATATCCAGCCCCGGCGAAACTTCAACTTTGTGACCGATTCCACAACATCATTCTCAAGAATCTGCTGATATTGAGTGGAATCCATGTGACCCTCAACTTTAACCAGATTCTCAGTACCGTCACTGGCCACACAGCCCCAACAGCATGATGGAACCTCCACCAAATTTTACTGTGGGTAGCAAGTGTTTTTCTTGGAATGCTGTGTTCTTTTGCCACCATGCATAACGCCCCTTGTTATGACCAAATAACTCAATCTTTGTTTCATCAGTCCACGGCTCCTTATTCTAAAATGAAGCTGGCTTGTCCAAATGTGCGTTTGCATACCTCAAGCGACTCCGTTTGTGGCGTGTGTGCAGAAAAGGCTTCTTTAGCATCACTCTCCCATACAGCTTCTCCCTGTGCAGTGTTCTGAATTGTTGAAGGATGCACAGTGACACCATCTGCAGCAAGTTGATGTTGTAGGTCTTTGGAGGTAGCCCGTGGGCTGTTGTTGACCGTTCTCACCATCCTTTGCCGCTCCAATATTTTATGTGGCCTGCCACTTCTGGCCTTAAGAACTGTACCTGTGGTCTTCCATTTCTTCACAGTGGACACTGACAGCTTATATCTCTGCAATAACTTTTTGTAGCCCTCCCCTAAACCAGTGATGGCGAACCTTGGCACCCCAGATGTTTTGGAACTACATTTCCCATGATGCTCAACTACACTGCAGCATGCATGAGCACCATGGGAAATGTAGTTTCAAAACATCTGGGGTGCCAAAGTTCACCATCACTGCCCTAAACCATAATGTAGAACAATCTTTGTTTTCAGGTCATTTGAGAGTTGCTTTGAGGCCCCCATGTTGCCACTCTTCAGAGGAGAGTCAAAGAGAACAAGAGGTGCGTGACGTAACGCTGCAGGGAGATTGAGGCCACTGCAGACCAGAAGGAGCGGAGGGAACAGTAAGACAGCGGACACACGCTGCAGTTTACCCTTACCAGGCTTGCTATTATTTTATTCATTGTAAGAGTCCATACATATGTGTGCGTATATTAAAGTTTTATTCAAATGATTACACCATCGGAGTCTTCTCTCCTCGTTACTTGTCCCTGGGCACGGGCTGGAGTTCTCTCTCTCCCCCCCCCGCCTCTTCCAGTGATTTGCTGCAGGACGGAGAGACCGCAGGGGATAAAGGAGAGAAGTAGTGATATAATAATCCTGTTATCAAAATAACGGAGAGGAGCGGAAGAGAAATAATTGATGTGCCTGTTTTATATATCTGTAAGGTGAGAGTTCTGAGAGACTGGTGAAGGAGAGACACCATGGTTTAATACTACAATTAAGGAAACACTCTCATCAAGAATTTGGAGATATTGGAGGATTTGTCCCCTCATTGATTATATGGGACGTTTACTAACATTACTCTCACTCACATTTTTTTGCATATTGCATTATTGAACCATTTGTATATTGTGTGCATTGGTTCACTTTTGCATGTCAAGCACTTTTGTATTTTGCACTTTCTGCATTTTTTTTTACTTTTTTTCTGATTTGCACTCCTTCACTTACTTCATCCTTCGATTTTGCTTTTAAATGTCCTCATTTCTTCTGAGAAATCCTCACTTCCTGTTCTTCTGTCTAACTCCACACATTAATGCAAGGCTTTCTCCCTGGTGTGGAGTGTCATGCTCGCCCACTCCCTTGAGGGGGCGAGCAGGAGAGTCAGGGCACTCTCTACATTGCAGATAGAGAAGGGAGCTGTGTGTTAGTGGGCGTCCTGACTCTCCTGCTCGCCCCCTCAAGGGTGGGGGCGAGCATGACACTCCACCCCAGGGAGAAAGCCTTGCATTACTGTGTGGAGTTACAGACAGAAGAACAGGAAGTGAGGATTTCTCAGAAGAAATAAGGACATTTAAGGACAAAAGAAAAAAGGAAGGACGAGGTAAGTGAAGGAGGACTGCACTAAGCTAAAATAAGCTATTTAGGGATTTTTTTTTTACCTTTACAACCCCTTTAATGAGTGCTAAGAAGTTACAGGTATTCAAATCAACAAAATTACAAGGGTGCCCAAATTTATGCACCTGTATAATTTTGTTTTGATGCATATTGCACAATTTCTGTTAATCCAATAAACCTCATTTTACTACTGAAATATTACTGTGTCCTTTAGTTATTTGATAGATCAAAATGAAATTGCTGATCCAAACACTCAAATATTTATAAATAATAATCTTGGAAATTGTCAGGGGTTCCTAAACTTTTGCATACAACTGTAAGTGTATGCCTACTATTTCACTCCAATTTATCACACTATTATTTTGGACAACTGACAAATCAATCCCCATAACCAAGTTTTGTTTAATTTTGTTTTAATAAAATGTAAAAAAATACATTTTCACTGTAGAACTATGACCACTTATTTATTAAAGGCGTTATAAACCTTCCTACTTGGGGCTCATTATCTCTTCAGAGATAACAACCTACTGCCGCTTAAATATACTTCCACTATTGTCCAAGTTGAGAGACCAGCTTAAATTGTGGTCCACATTATGCCCATCAGTTACAGGCAGCGCTTACCTGATAAAAATGATTTTAATGCCAAATCTTTGGTTGTATTACTTGGTGCCCAACTGCAGCATTTAATAGGTGATGTGAGACAAACAATAGGGAGGTTACAAAGTTTGATTCCACATTAGCGGTGGCACTGCATTTTGTGGGGGCTCAGACTCTCCCAGAGGCATTGGAGACCCAACTTTTCCTAAAACCTAACAAATCATACCTCCACTTATAGGTTAATAAACATACACAATCTGGTCTAAAGCTAAACAACTACAACAGGTACATATGGTATCACTCATCTTCGTCACATCTTTAGAAATGGCAAGTTTCTACCTTTCACTCAGCTACAATACCGATATGGATTGCAGAATACTATGCATTTCCCTTATCTGCAACTGCATCATGCATTAAGGCACAACCCTCCCTGGAGACACCCATGTTATCCCCAACTACTTTTTAACATGCCATCCACAGTCCACCAAATGGTTAATCTCTTGCACTTATATGATGCTGTCGGTGGAATACTTGGATAGATTCCCTAACACGGCAATGGAAATGTGGGAGAAGGATGTAGGTGTCATGACTGGGGATCATTGGTCTGAGGCCATGGAGTCTGTACACAGTTGTTCATTGAATGTCACTTAAAGGTTGTCCCAACTATATATTCTATTATGGGTTCACTGCACCCCCCCCTAACTGTTAAATGTCGGTGTTGTAGAATATGTTGTAATATTAATATAGATGTGTAGGTATTTAAAATATTGTGTGTATATATATATATATGGCATGGTTTACATACAGGCATTCAAGGTTACACATCAAAGTGTGTTTTCTGACCAAAAGCGTTAGTGGCCAAACACAGATCAAAGGGACAGCTGAAGATCCTTTGATGTGTTAATCTTATCTAAGACTATTTGTGTGAGATGGCCTGGTACTTCCTTACATAAGGAAGTATTTATTGATGGTAACCAATATTTGAGGCAGTCAAGCTGGCATTCAGCTAGTCTGGTCTTGATACTGAGAGATATGGCACATGTCTAGGAAGAGATTTGAATTCTGAAATACTCTGTTGGATTTGTATCGTCTGTGGACTTTTGGACTTTGTATGTTATTGGAAGTTAATTCAATTTGCGTTCTCTGGAGAGCCTGGTGTGAGTTGCTGTGAAACAACAAATTTATAAACATCATACTAACATCTAAACATCAATGATCTAACTAGAGTACTATACATCTATATCACTACATTTATTGGAGGAACATATCTAGATCACTAGTCGGGCTCCGTCCCAACCCCTTATGTGCAAGGTAAAGCAGTGATCTCATACATCTTTTGTGGAAATGCCTAAAGTTGCATTAGGTACTGGATTAGTATAGTAAGCACCACTAACAGTACCTTTCAATTGAATAGATCTCTTGACTCTAAGCCAGTATCCA
This sequence comes from Rana temporaria, assembly GCF_905171775.1. Lineage (NCBI taxonomy): Eukaryota > Metazoa > Chordata > Amphibia > Anura > Ranidae > Rana > Rana temporaria. The sequence goes on from NC_053491.1 coordinate 193,584,723, forward strand.
GGGCCCTATTCCAAGCTTGTATGCGGACATTGCAACATTGGATCTTACAGTCCCCCCCACATCAAAAATGTGGTTAACCAATATGGGAGTACGATTAGGATGTGAGCACCAGCATAGGCCCAGCCTGACTAGGTTTAATAAGATTTGGGGATGATGGCTAGCTAATCCAGGTCTGGCTCCATTGGATAGACTCTTGCTATGAGGTTGATATGCTCATACTGATCATGACACAACCATTAAAGTAGGGGTTGTATAGGGGCAGCAATACCTATGGTATAAGTGAATACATCTATTGGGAGTAACATATGGTGGTGTACTCTTCTTGGGTTGAAATAACGGTTTGGGTAACATGTACGCACATCACTGTGCTTCAGTTTGTTTCAATGTACTGAGTGACAAAACTCTCCAGAATGAAAGTCGTTTTTGTACAGTTTATTATTTCTTAAACATTCACTCATTTAAAAAAAAAAGCTGCCTACCTGCACTGTGTTTTTCATCTAAACCTTCCTATCTGCATAAAATGTGAATAGATCATGTAGTTTTACAGCATCATTTGTAGCCCAATATGCACAGCCTATAGTAGAGTAAATCCTCACATTCCAGTGTCTGAAGTTTCCATGTGTGCAGCATTACACTGTACAGGTTAATGCATGACCCAGTGTCTAGTCTAAGAACTGATATTTCCTGTAGATAAATTACATATCTCACAGACAGTCATGTGTAGGTGAGAGGTAGTAATTAGATCTGACAGACACAAGAAATTAACAGAGATCACTGTCTCCTCACATTAAAATTCCCACATTTGTCATGCAACACAGAGGAAATGGCAAAGCATGCCTTGGATGCTATGTGACCCGAGAGGAGAAGTTACCTGTCCCGTTAGCGAATAGTGACACGCTTAATGATCGAATACATGGAAATAGGGGAATCAGCTATGACACTGCAGCCACATCATATGAACATATTACATGGTAAGGCAAACAAACACAGGGAACATAACTACACTAATACATAGGATAAAACAAATAAAAACATTTGAACGTGTACAATGCAATGAAGAAAATAGGCTCAGCGATGCCAGATCTTACTAGCTTAAGGAAAGAAAAGGTTCATATTTGCCCCACAGACCTCCAAGCTAAACTGATGCAGACATTTCATTCTAATGTGTAGTACACAGGGTTCAAATGTCAGGAGACATCAGCCAACCAATGGCTAAGAGAGCTGACCAGAGTGTTTTGGCAGGGGAGCCATTCCCATCAGAACACAAAAACTCAGCGAGGGGGGTCAATGTACTAACATTGGATCGTTGGTACAGCAGCACCAACCAGAGCTGTAATTTTTTTTGTTCCCACTGGACTGAACGAAAAAATAAACTATTCGTGTGTACCAGGCTTTACACAGTGGCGCATACTACAGTTATCAAGAAAACTCTATTAAAGAAAACTATACATTATTCAATTTTCTTTCAACCACAGGTTGAAGGAAAGAAAGGTGCTGGATTCACCCGGCGCTATTGTGTTCTGCCAGTGGGGAAGGCTCCACTGCTGTGACCTGCTTATACTTGGTGTTGCTGACAAAAAAGAAGAATATATGTTGTCCCCCTGGTGTGAAAAGTCACCATCTTGTGGCGTGTGGTGCAGAGCAGGCTGCGCCCGCCACATGCACTCACTAGTACAGACCAGCCCGGGAGAGCAGCAGTGTTTGCTTACAATGACAGACTGCAATTTGTCCGATTCCTGGACATGCTGTGATACAACAAAGTAGCCAGAACAGTTTGACTGCATCTTTCTCCAGGGCATACCATTTGTTCCACTGGATAGAGAAGCAGTAACCATAAAATGTGAAATCAAATCAATTTTTTCAGCTTCCATGGAAGATTCAAGTGTCACCTTCAATAACTTAAAACATGAAAATTATCAATCATCATTTTTAAAAAAAGCATATTTGCAGCATTCACTGGGAAAATCTGTATGTGAACCTGTACCCAATTTTAAAACTTGTAAATATGCTAAGAGCAGACAAGATGCCTGCTATTTAAAAATACAGAACGCCTCTTCTGTGCTCCTCTCTCCTTCAGTTCCACTTTGTTAATAAGGGCGGACTTTCCCTGACGTTATAGCTAATCTGTACCAACTGCTATCTCCTTGTCCAATAAGATGTCCTATTACTGGCCACCAAATGCTGAGTAATTGGCAGTAGAATGGAAGTTGGTAGACCTTACAAATTAACAAGAGAATGAGGTGTGCGTCTGGAATCTCAAACATTACAAAGCATACTACACTTTTTTCCATACAGTGTGATTGTTTTCTGCTCCGGATGTACACTGGTAGGAGTATGCCTAGCTGAACCACCTGGGTGATGCACAAAGAAAAAAAAACTGTTCAAATACATTTCGCATACAAATCATACACAAATTGTACTTTCAGGTTCAGGTTGTTGTGGTATTTTTAATACAATACACTTTATAGGAGTGCTTGAATAACTGTACAGTAAATCCAAATAGATTTTATTTTGGTTGATGAAACTCTTGGCTTATAACAGACGCTACAGATTAATTTTTTGTGGCTACACACATACAGATAGCAAACATAACCGAGTAAGAAAGGCCACAGCCGTTCAGTCAGAAGATTGTGAGACATTATTGCATACAAGAAAGTACAGTATTTTATTTTGATTTTTGTCTGTGTATAAGCAGAGTTCAGATGTCAAACTGTTAACGGGGTGAGAGGGGTGGAAGAAGCAAGTAATCTGTAAGCGATGGGGGCAGAAAAAAATAAAAAACAGGTGATAAAGTGGCTTAGCAAATTAAAAACACACAAAGACTTTGGGATAAAACTTGATTTATCCTCAGTCCGCTGTATCTTTCAGTTTGCTTGCTGGGCAAAAATCAAGAGGAAGAAAAACAAGAGTGATAATTGACTTTTAATGCACACTGTGAACACAAACACCTGCAACCCGTTTGAGCAGCTGTCATCAAATTACCTAGTTCTTCACCCTATATTTGCTATATATATTCTTTTTAAATCTCCCATTTGTCAAACTGCCACATGCATCGTTCAGAACAGTGAAAAAGAAATGACACCGACGAAACATTCTATTACCATTTAACAGCACTTTGTGCCACCCTGGAGGGCTTGTATGCAATACTCTAATTGGCACAAAAGAATCAGGAGGCTGCAGAGTGAATACAGTGCACTTCAGCGACATCAGATTTGTCAAAAAGCACTGTCAATGTACTGCACAGACTATTAAAAGTGACAGGTGGTTATAATGCAAGCCCTTGCACGGCAATCCAAATTTATTGAACTGATGCTAAATTGTACAAAATTGCACCACTTTATTTAAGGCTTCTTAGTTTACATTTGGCCACCTCAAAGCAGTTGTAGCATTAGATTGGTCAACTGAATTTCTGTGGTTCCCTGTTGGATATATACACAATCTTTACACCCAAATGTAAACGCATACAAAGCGACAAGGCATTGATAAATAAATCAGCAGAAAAAAAAAAGTTAATTACTGCAATGCAGGCCTGGTGACCAATAACACAGGAGTTAAAAATTACGTCCCACATTCACATCCACTGGACTCTTCCACCATTTAACAACGCAACCAAAACAATACACGTGTGAAACAACCACTGACGGGAAAAATTACTAAATCAGTATATTTGGTATTGCAAATACACATATGCATGAGCAAGCAAGAGAGGGGGGACAAAGGCTCACAGTGAGAATCTACAGCTGCAGAAGCTTGAAAATGATTTACAAAATATTGATAAATCATTAAAAAAAAGAACTCTTAAAATATACACTTCTTGTTGTAGACCCCCACTGTATACACATCTATAAACAGTATTCCTTATGTAAACAAAGAGTGGGGAAATGGTTAATAAAAGGAGGAAAATGTCTATCTCTCCAGAGAAATATTAAACGCAGAGTGTTCAACAAAGACTACAAGAAATAAATGTATTATAACCGCTCCTCTGCTTCCAGAAGGGGGTGCAATACAAGATTCCACAGGATTCCCTAAAAATGTAGGAAAGGAAAGAAAGGAAAACAAAAAGATAGTTGTGAGAAGCACTTTGTACAACACAACTAATGTTGCTCTTGTATTTCATTGAAGGGAGGGGAAAAAATAATAGTTACAAGAAGCTACAAATACCAAAGATGCAAGATCATCAGAAGTAGTCTATAGAAGAGCTCTTTGGACTTTCTTGTTTAGTAAGCTAAAATAGTGGTGCTTTTCATTGTATACTCCGACGGAAAGGAAGGGCTTGTGAAAGAATACAGTACACGTACTCTGACGTGTGAAAACATTGTTGGGTGAACAATGTCTCTGTTAGCAGTAATACTGGATGTGGGTTCGGTTGTTCCCAGTTGCATACGTGAAGTACATTTCGAAGCAGGCATCTTTCTCGTGACTTTAGGAGGGGAGGGTCTGATGGTGCACAATCTGAGCTTGCAACTTCCATCCATATTATAAAGGGTACCACCACAGGAAAGTCCATTGGAGTTGTTGACAGGGTAATTTGACTTGGAATGCTGGCACTGCCGTTAGACAACAGTTCTTCAGACCTGCAACAGGCAAAAAAAAAGGTGGTCATTGTTAAAAAGGTAGAAGGAAAATCTGAGATTTTAAAAATATATGCACTGAGGATGCCCGTCTATAGTTCAGAGTAGAATACATTTCCAAGAAAATCATTTTTTTTTTTTATTTAGCCAAAAATATTTGAAGGCCTCTATTTAATTGTCGAAACATCAAAACAAAACACTGCTAGTAGTATTAGCAACACAGTGGAATAATTAGCAGGAAAAATCACCATACACTTCAATATATTCCACTATCATCAAAAACAATTAGGCACCTTTATGACGGGGCGGATCAGCAATGATCCGCCCCGTGAACCTCCGCTTGCTCAGCGGGGATGGCCCTGTTGATCCCCGCTGAGCCGGCGGATGACAGGGCAGTCCCCGCACACTGTGCAGGGACTGCCCTATCTTTTCTTCGATCTCCTCTATAGGGGGAATCGGATGAACATGGACTGTCTGTCCGTGTTCACCCGATCCGCAGACGGATGGAAAAATAAGGTTTTCCTCCGTCTGCAGAATCGGACGATTGCTGACCCAGATGAGATCGGGTGTCAGCGGATGTTAATCCGTTGACACCCGCGATCTCATAGGGACTAATACATGTCCCTTTTTCATCCGTACACGGCATGTGTAAAGGGGCCTTAAAATGTTATTTGTTCCATTTAGTCTCACTAAACCTAAATAGACTATTTGGAAGTTCTAACAATTTATTTACTTCTATTCGTGTGTTGAACATTTATTAATTTTTAAACTAAATTCTGTATTACCAAGTATGTACTAGACGTCTGCATATAGGGCTGCCCAACATATAAATATATTTTGTATATTTACAAACTATATGCACAATCATTTTTTGAATTACCGTTTAAAGCGGGAGTTCACCCGAAAAACAATTTTTAACATTAGATTGAGGCTCATTTTGTCTAGGGGAATCGGGTGTTTTTTTTAAAATCTAAGCAGTACTTACCGCTTTAGAGATAGATCTTCGCCACCGCTTGCGGGTATGGTCTTCGGGACAGGGCGTTCCTATTTGATTGACAGGCTTCCGAAGGTCGCATACATCGCGTCACGAGTAGCCGAAAGAAACCGAACGTCGGTGCGGCTCTATACAGCGCCTGCGCACCGACGTTCGGCTACTTTCGGAAAATCGTGACGCGCTGTATGCGACCGTCGGAAACCTGTCAATCAAATAGGAACGCCCAGTCTCGCAGCCCGGAAGCGGTGGAGAAGATCTATCTCTAAAACGGTAAGTACTGCTTCGATTTAAAAAAAAACACCAGATTCCCCTTCACAAAATGAGCCTCAATCTAATGTCAAAAATTTGGTTTTTGGGTGAACCTCCACTTTAAGATATTTTACATTGTACCAACATGTACACCAAAGAAAAACTATAAAATTAATCAGCTTTCTCCAGAAAAAAATGTGACTGGAGATCTTTAAAAATATTTTACTACAACCCGCCCACCTTTTTTCTGGTAACTCTATTGAAGGGTACTCTAGTCACCCCCCAGCCTAAATAGACCAATAAAAGGTTGCCAACAAAGAAAAGTTGCTCTTGCCTGTCTTTAGCTGCTTTAAAAAAAAAATTGCAGGAAATTAGAAAAAAAAAAAAAAAAAAAAACCAGAGACCCTTTGTACTTCCAAACACAGAGTGTAATAAATAGAAAAATAAGAAAAAAAGTAAAGAAATACAAAATAAAAACATAGGATTTGTGTAATTTAGAAATTAAAAGGGGAATGTCACATTTTCAGCCATGGCTGGACTCCCTGGCCTAATGGTCAACCAAGCTTTTAACCCCATTCCACATTAATACATTCACCATAGTTTGCATGTATGTGTATTTCTAAGATAAAGGGTGTATTTTTACTTATTTTAAAGACATCATCAAATACCTGGCTCAGAGCTATAGCACATCTGTGTATTAAAGCAGCCGGCATGTTGACTTTTTGCGTGCCTTGCCCGGTACAGGAGTTTTTCTGTTAATTTGTCGCACAAGGTCATAAAAAATCTGGAAAGAGAAATACATTTCTTAGATGTAGATGCCTGAAAACAGAACAAATGTATAGAACAAATATAGCCCAAGAATACAGCCCTATCCTCCACCAAGATGGCCACCCTCCTACAGAAAAAAAAAACAGAGCAAAGTCAGTAATGAGGAAAAGATCGGTTGCAAAGAGACCTCTGGCAATATTGGTGGATTGATCCATTGCCCTCCGATTGCTTTTTTTTTTCTTCTCGACACAGCTTCCACAAGTCATTTCCTCATTGAGGGGAAGTATACGGTCTTTCCAGTGTACCTTAAGTTATTTTTGCAGCATGTAACAAAGTCATTATTGATAAGAATCACATTTTTACAAAGTTTGCTGTGCCATGTTTTTCTATTGTAATGAAATATAATATCCACAAAGGGCATTGTTTTTGCCAAGTTGGCAGATTTAGATTTGCATTGCAATATGTAGACTACAACCATTGGTTAGCTCTGCAATCAAGAAGCAGAAACTTTGTATGTAATGAGCAGGTATGGCTGCTCACGTGTTAATATAGAAGTTGCAGAAAAAAAAAATCGCTTTTTGTTCCATCTATAAATTCTTTTCTTTAGACCAAAAAAACTTTTCTTAACTGTACATTACAGGACACAGGATGGAATTTAACGCCATAGGAGTTGCCAAAAAGTCAGTTTTGTCTACATGAAATTGTCCCTGAGAGGTAGACTTGTGTGCACCAAATCCAAACAGTACAGGAAGTCCTCTTTGGGATTCTGAGAAGCTGGACAGAGAGAAGACAGATCATCATTATGGTTCAGGTGGAAGGAAGAAACCAGCCTGGAAAGAAACAGGGCTTTTGGCCTCAAAACTTCCTTAACCTGTAAAGAACGGTTCCTTATACTGCATAAAGCCTCATACACATGATCGGACTTCCATCTGACTTTTCCGTGGATTTTTGTTGGAAGGGCGTTGGCCGTGAACTTGTTCTGCATACACACAGCAGGACTTTTTCAGCCAACTTTCACCAAATCACGTGGTTTTTTAGTTCTTTACACCACCCCCTGGGCAACTTCTGCTATTGTTGTCTGATCTTTAGCATTGGTTCTGAGCAAGCGTGTTTGTACTTTGGACTTTAGTCCGATGGACTTGTGTACACATGATCGGCTTAGCCTCCATCAGAAAGTTTGTCTGTTTGCACAGCGAACATTTGTCCGATGAAAAACACAAAAATTTTGTCCAAAGGAGCGTACACACGGTCGGATTGTGCGATCAAACGGGTCCATTTGTTGTCAAAAAGTCAGATCGTGTGTATGGGCCTTTAGACTGTTAAAATTCAAAAAGGTAGGTCCCTATCTTTCAAGATGTGGGCTTCAACAGTCAGGCTGTTAAAGTCAGTGGCTGTGAAGCAGGGTGGGAAACAGTCCCTTAGCGCAGAATACCTGTATGATCTGGGAGGGCCCAAGGAGAGTCCACCAGAAGTCTTACAAGTGCAAATACCATCTCTGTTTAGGCCAGTTTGATGAAATAAGAATCACTGAAATGTTCATCTTGATACTGCAGAGCAGATAAGGAAGGAGTGGCAGTGGGGAATGGGGAAATTCTGAATTCTAAATTCTGAGATCCAAATTTCGAAATCCAAAATTCCAAGATCTGAGTTCACAATTCCGAGAACCAAATTCCGAGATCATAGTTACAATTTCGAAATTACAAAATCTGAGTTCCCAATTCCAAATTCAGTTCAGTTCAGTCCAAATTCAGTTCATAATTCTAAAATCCGAGTTTCAAATTCTGAGTTTTGAATTAATAAATTCTGAGATCAGATATAATAAAGACTAGCCCTGCTTTTTTCTCACAGTGGGAAGGAAAGGATCATTCAATTGAGAAAGCTGCAAATTAAGCCTTAAGGTCTGAAGTAACTGAAAAAAACTTGTTAGAGCAAAAATCTTGATAAAAGATAAAAATGCTAAGCTTTTCCAGAGCAGAGGAAAGACACCAGCAAACAAACTGAGGCATGTGGGGAGTTATAGGAGTTATGCTGGGCTGTCAAAAAGCCTTGGTTGCAGAGTCCATGTGTGGGTGTCACAGCATAGTCTTTGAATACCATCCAGTGTCCTGTAATGTATGATTATAAATCAAGGTGTTTCAAACATTAACTGTTAACATTGAAAAGGCTATGCATCCTTATAACAGACTATGTCTGGAGAACACTTTTAATAATTACACAAAACAATAGTCTAAATATATCAGGTGTTAAAAAAAATAAAAATAAACCATTGTCACAAAATCATATACCATTTTACCTCATTGACATTAATCTTGGACTTGGCAGAGGACTCCAGGAATGCACAGTTGTTCCACTGTCTAGCTAGATTCTGCCCCTGTTCTTTGCCCACAACCCTTTCATCTTCCAAGTCACACTTGTTTCCAACAAGAATCATTGGTACCTAATAAGACAAAACATTATATTTAAATGCAAATTGGATTAAAAATTTACTTGATATGTTATTAACTTGAATGCAAGGTAAACAGATCAATCTTAAAAAACAGTATATAATTCTAGCACAACCCTAAAGTGCGAGAAATAAGAAACAAAGTAAAACCAAGTTTAAAAGCGCACACGAGAGGTGTTTTTGTTGTAACCACAAAGGTGCCTATTAGGCATGTGATTTACATCACTCTCACCTTGCATAGTGGTTTTACATTTGGTATGGTTATACAATTATTTTCTTGTCTCACAGCTAGAACAAACTATTTTTTTGAAGACATTTATGTACTAGCATATCGCAAAATATACATGGCTAGTGCATCTGCATTTACACTTATATATTAAAAGACATCAAAAAGAGGTGTATTGTTAAAACCCACCAAGCCAGACATTCAGGAACAAAAGAACCAATTAAGCCCAAATTGTGTCTATTAAACGTTTTTTCACTGCAGAACTTTTAAAGTGAACCAGTTCTTTGCCCTCCCCAGCAGCATATCTTGCATCTGTGAACCAGAGCAGTGGCGAGGGTTCAGCACCAGGACGAGGACTTGGCACCCTTGCATAGAAGATTTCTACAGTATCTAGCAGCCTACACGTCATGGGACATGCTTCATTACAAGTTAAGTTTGGTCACTATAGCTGTAGAGAAAAAATAAATAAATAATTTTGCTCAACTAGAATTGCATGATGTATCGAGATTGCTGAATTGCAATAATGGGAAGAGGATATATAATTAATTTTTGTGACTTTATAGGATGTATACAAAATAGGTGTACAAAAAGGAAGTAAGACCTGGTGTTGGAATGGAATAAATTAGATAAAATTAAATGAGGGAAGAAACTGTATGAGAAGATATATAAGAGATAGGTGGCTATTACTAGTCAGAAATTGGTGAGAAAACAATTAAGGTCAAGGTCTATATTCATTCCAGCTGGCTGGAGAGTATCGAGCTGGAAAATCCATTTTGTTTCATTCTGTGTTATCTTGATCCTTTTGTTGTCACCTCTCCAATGGTCTTTGATTTTGTCAATACCATAAAAAACCATGCAAGAGGGATCTTTCATGTGATAATCTCTAAAATGTCTTAAAACGCTATGTTTTGGGAAACCTTTCTTAATATTATTTATGTGTTCTCTTATCCTTACATGTAGCTCTCTGGTGGTTCTCCCAACGTACTGTTTGTGGCATGGGCACTCTAACACATACGTGACATGTGTGCTGTGACAAGTGATCAATTCCTTAATGTTATATTCGGAGCCATTGGTTGTAGAAGTGAAATTTGATGTTTTCTTATTCGTTTTTTACTGGTTCTACAGGGCAGGCATTGTCCACACTTAAAGAAACCTTTAAGGTTTTTGAGGATTTTAATTTGTTTTGGTGGGTCAAGGGCATTGTGCACTAATTTATTTCTTAAATTCGGTGCTTTACGGTAGATGAAAGAGGGTCTCGGTGGTAGAATAGTATTCAAGATCTTATCCGATTGGAGAATTGGCCAGTGTTTTCCTATGACCTTTTAAAAGGACTTATGCTGTCTATTGAAACCTGTGAGAAAAGCAACAGCAAGGTTCTTTTTCTTGTTGTCCCTGAATTTGATGTAAAGCAGAAAAAAAAAAATGGGAAAGCAAAAGGTGACTGACAAGGGACACATTGTAACAGCTAGACAACGGAGTTAGAGCAAATTAAAAACTGCAGCTCTTGTAAGATGGTCCCGGTCTGCAGTGTTCAGGACCTAACAAAAAGTGGTCAGGAGTGGCAAGACTCATTGATGAACGCGTGGAGCGAAGGCTCGCCCATGTAGTCCAATCCAACAGAACAACTCAAACTGCTGAAAAAGTTGATGGTTCTGATAGAAAGGAATCAAAAACACACAATGCATAAGCTGCAGACTGGCCAGGGTGCCCCATGCTGACCCATGTCCACAGTCAAAAGCACCAACAATTATTTCATTGAGTTTACAAAAACAAAAAAGCACCAGCAATGAGCACGTGAACATCAGAACTGGACCGCAGAGCAATGGAAGAAGGTGGCCTGGTCTGAGAATTCAAGAATGGTTTGAGGAACACAAGTTTGAGGTGTTGACTTGTCCTCCAAAACCCCCAAAACTCAATTCAATTGAGCATTTGTGGGATGTGCTGGAAAAACAAGTCCGATTCAAGGAGGCCCCACCTAGCAACTTACAGCACTTAAAGGATCTGCTGATGGCTAGGTGCCAAAAAAACACAGCATACCTTCAGAGGTCTAGTGGAGCCCGTGACTCAACTGGATATGGTGGGTGGTCATAATGTTATAACTGATCGGTTTATATTCTTTGGCTCTCAACACTGAATGGAGCTCCAAGGGAGAAAATGAATTGCTTTCCACTGCATTCTACATATAGGGGAGTAATGAACAGTTGGAAGCCAAACATTTGACACTAGATTTCAACTTTTTCTCTAGCTGCAGATTTTCTTTGTCTTTTTTCTAAGCTACAGTATTGTGCAAAAGTTTTAGGCAGGCATGAAGAAATGCTGTAAAGCAAGAATGCTTTAAAAAATTTACATTTTAATATATATTTTTTTTATTTATCAATTTACAAAATGCAAAGTGAGCAAACGTAAAACAAACAAATATTGGGTGTGAATTCAAACCAGGATCAATTCTTACACTTGCACAAAGTCAGGGATTTTGTAGGATTACAGGTTTACGATGATTAGTCAATTATACCAAGAAGGTGCTAGTGAGCATCAATTTCATATGTAGGCTGAAACGCCATCATTAACAAACAGAAAACAGCTGTGTAGGAGACTTAAAACTGGGTGAGGAACAGCCAAACTGCTACCAAGGTGAGGTTGCAGGAGACCGTTTCATGTCACAAGTCATACACCATGGCAAGACTGAGCACAAAACGCATAGTAGATATACTGCATCAGCAAGGTCTCTCCAAGGCAATGATTTCAAATCAGACTGGGGTTTCAGGATGTGCTGTTCAAGCCCTTTAGAAGAAGCACAAAGAAATGGGCAATGTTGAGGACTGTAGATGCAGTGGTTGGCCAGTGACATTTAATGTAGCATATCAAAGACACGTCATGCTTACTTCCCTTTGACAACAGAAGGTGTCCATCAGTGCCATTAGCAGAGAACTGGCGGAAACCAGAGGGACCCATGTACACCCATCGACTGTCTGAAGATGTCTGGCTAGCAGTGGCCTTAATGGAGGAATTCTAGCCAAAAAGCCATACCTCCAACAAGGATACAAGGCTAAGCGACTCAACTATACATGAATACACAGGAACTGTACAGGGGTGTAAAACAATGTCAGCAGTTGCTCTGACCTGATGAGTCAAAATGTGTCTGCAGGCAGCAGTGAAACATGGTGGAGGTTCCTTACAAATTTGGGGCTGCATTTCTGCAAATGGAGTTGGAGATTTGATCAATAGTGTCATCAGTGCTGAGATATACAAGCAGTTACAAAGAACTACCTTCAACATAAAAAAGGACTATGAATTCTGAAAGTGATGGTTTGGTCCCCCGATCTCAGCATCGAGTCTGTCTGGGAATACATGAAGAGACCGAAATATTTGAGGCAGCCTATATCCACAGATGTGTGGTTGGTTCTTCAAAATGTTTGGGACAACCTACCAGCTGTGTTTTTTCTAAAACGGTGTGCAAGCGTACCTAGAAGAATTGATGCTGTTTGAAGGTAAAGGATGGTCACATCAAATGATTTTGTTTGGATTTTCTGTTAACTTACTTTCCATTATGTTAATGTGTTAAATTGTTTAACTATTAATACTTCTATTTCTGAAAGCATTCTTAAGTTACAGCATTTTTTCACACCTGCATAAAACTTTTGCACAGTAGTGTATAACTGTACTATATTTAGCAAGTATAGCTTGATTACTACATAGTTTAATTGAAATGTTATTTTTTTGTACTGTCTCTCTTTTCTTTGCAAAGCACTGCACAAATTGTTGGTTCTATATAAATCCTGCACAATAAAAATAATAGTTACTCAAACATAATTTATATAGAGATATGTTGATTTCTCCAATTATTCCAGGCAGGGAAGTCAATACCTTTCTCAATAACTGCTGAGACCAGTTCTAGGACATGAAACAGAGGAGTTTGTATAGCTTTTCAGTCCAATAGTTATTCAGCAGCTCTGCCCCCCCCCCCCCTGTGTAAGGCAGGCCATACATTACACAACTTTGTTTCCATCAACCACGGGTTGAAGGGAAGTAAATAGCTCAGTCAGTGTTGATATGGTAATCTCTCCTGCAGTGCTATTGTGTTCTGCTGGTGTGGAGTGCAGGAAGCCTTCCCTACCTGTAGAATACAATGATCACGGCTGCCCAGCTAGACGTCTGCAGTGATTGGGCAAAAAAAAAAAAAAACAGATAGGATGGTTGTACTAAAGTTGATCCGATGGATCGACTTCAGTACAACCAGCCTGCCCCACAGATTGATCTAAATTTGTCTGGTTCCTGCTGAAAGTTTTTTGCATCATATATTTTTATCTGAAACTGTGCATCCTAAAATAAAGACATAAAAAGACTTTACATAAATTATCACTGAATTCCCCTGGAGGTATGCTTTACACCCATAGTTATTTCTCTATATATAGAATTTATTATAAAATAATTAAGCTTCACATCCTTTAAATCCATACAAAGAATTAAAGCATCCAGCCTTAAAATAAGCTTTTATGCAGTCCTGCTACCTAAAAAAGAACTATTTGGTTCACACTGGCATTAAAAGCAGGCGTTAATGCCCCTCAAACATCTATGCAAATGATACAATGGACAGCACACAGTGCTGTTCACACTATTAAATCATGAAACGTTAGAGTCAATTCGCTTCAAAATTGAAGCCTCATGTTAAAGCCTTTCAACGCCTCCCATGCAAGTCTATGATAACGCTTTATCAGGGCATTAAAAGTTTATTTACTTCCCCCATTAAAAAATAGGCGTATATGAAGTTCTTTTAACGCTCATCAACCGTTTCAAAACTGCGCATAGGGCATTTGGGGAGCATTTTTAAGTCGTCATTAACTCTTGTAAAATGCGAGTCTAATGACCATACCAACCCTATAGGAGTGTTTGTGAAGCGTTAGAAATTTAGTAAAGTGTGAACAAGCCCTTTGTGGGCTATGAAGTAGGCTGAGCAGCATAGCAGGGGGGTTAATTCCTAACTTAAAGAAATATGAATAAAGTAGCGTATCTAAATGCTGCAAAGTTCTCCCGTTTATAAAAAAATATTACAACCATTTAGTTAAAAAAAAAAACACTACAATTTCGTTTTAAAACAAAAAATCCATTTTATCTAAAAGAGAAAAATCCCCTAAAAATTGTTCTCTTGTGGGCCTATAGACAGTTGTATCCCTTTCATCCACTGCAATTTAAAAAAGGACCGATGGACAAGGGCAACAGCATAATTTACAAAGCAAAAACGCAAATCTAAAGAGAAGTGAGTTTTGCTTTATTACAAAAAAAAAACAAAAAAAAAAGGCTAAAAATAAAGGCTGTAAAATGTAACGACAAAATTCAAATTCAGTCGACAATAACAGAACTGTTACGACAAAAGCAGCCCCCCCAAACAAGAGCTTAAAAGCATTTCATATCTACATTTGACTGAATACTCCAAACTGCAGTGTGCAGGGCAGTAATGAATTCAGACTTATCAGACAAGCCAATTTCTTGCCAACAGGTCACAAGCAATACTCCTGGCTGCGAACACTGAAGATGAATTTAAACAGACTACATGACAACTTTCATTTTCCCCATTCTAGAGAAATGACAAATAGATGCAAAGCTATTCATAGCAAAAAGGAAAATAATAATGCCAATAAAACTGCAGGTCTCATTCCCTCAACTGTAATTTATTTGAACTACAGTATGGCTTTCTGCAGGTGCTTCTCACTGGTCTGGCAGACATTCATACTGGGCGAATACTAATAAACCTTACTTAGGTGTGTATCTAATAGAAAATAGCAGCATCGTAGTTCACCACACCTTGGAACTAGGATAACCATCTAAGGGACCCCACCAGAATGATGGATATCAAAATGAATAAATCTCAAAAAGGGACTTTCAGTAATTTAATAAAATTCCTCTAGGCTTTTCTCACAAATTATACGATGAGCTTGCATGACACGTATATGTGGCCTCACTGAAGTGGGTCTTCTTCTGTGAGGCCATATATGTACCTATGCTCCCAGAAGAGATTGGGCTCTCATGGCTGGGAACCAGGACTCCAGGTTCACGTAACCTGATCGTTGTGATAGCCTCTGATTGGCTATCATAGTGATCAGTCACTGGGCAGCCAGCCTATGTGTTTTTTTTCTACTCTAAAAAGATAGAACGATACATAGTTTACATTTTTCTCCCCTGGCAATGTGTAAAAAGTGAAATAAAATTTAAATAGCTAGCTGAATCTCTGTTTTAGGTAGGATAAAAAATAAATAAAAATGCCCACTATTGTTTCTGGGTCTTACTGAGGGTACAAACGCACACATATGTAGTATCGCTGTATGGTAGTCAAACAGCTTCTAATTTTAACTTGTTCGATTCGTTTCTATGCAGCGCTGCACCAGATTTTTCACGCTCCAGTTTTAGTAGATTAACCCCCAGGTGACCAAATATAATTACGCAGGGCTGGAAAAGCTCATTTTTACTACATCTACAGGTAGAGTTTGTTCATATAAAAAGGTATTTTTTATGACTTGTCCCTTTAGTTGAAAATTCTTTTCAGAAGCTAATAAAGTTGACACCCAGCAAAGCACCATTATGTCACAGGTCCATCTCCCGTGTAGGTAATGGCAGTGAGCCCAAATTCATAGTTACATATGGAGGTCGGCAGACTGAGTCATCCCCTGGTTAATATACAGTTTGGCTACTCCAAAAGATAGAAAAAAACGTTTTCGCTCCACCTAGGAAGTTTGGGTATTCTTCGTTAATTTTGTGTTTGGCAGCTAATCTATTCGCATTGCTCAAAATATTAAATAAATTATAAACCGAACAGGAAGAGTTGTGTATCCACAAACTCAAGCAGAGATATCCCTGGAGAATAGGGACATTGTCGAGTGATTACTTTAAATCGACAAACTGAAATATTTTTTGCTGGAAGGACCCTGTAAAGCAGAATAAGCCCAACTTTGTTAAACATGACACTAACCTCACGCAGAGGGAGAACATAAGTAACAAAAAGAGATGAAAGATGGAGCAATTTATAAAGAAAAATAACTCTCTCCTCTATTGTTGCAAAAAGTTGCTTACATCATCAGTGTCTTTGACTCGTAGGATCTGTTCTCTGAGGTCCTGTAAATCATTAAATGTAGACTGTGCAGTTATGGAGTACACTAAAGCAAAGCCCTGCCCATTTTTCATATAAAGATCCCGCATCGCTGTGAATTGCTCCTGCATTAAAAGAAATAAAAATAAAAATATGGGTCAATAAGGCATTCACAGACACAAATTAACCCAAACTAAAATGTAGGTAAAGTATCTAAAGCCATTTTTGAAATGATAAACATACAACGTTATCAATTAAGTTTCGACGGACATTGAGGTTTGACAGTCTGTAAAAAACGACTGAAATAAAAAAAGCCTCCATCTCAGGTCTACAAGGTTAAATACGAACTTTGCAAATAACACAAAATACACCCTCTGGTTGGACATGGTAGAGGTTGTGACTTTGTCACCCTGCACAAAAATAACACCCTGTTCAATGGTATAAACTCATACTCGGCACATCCAAAACATGTATAAAATCAAACATACCGTTCCTGCAGTGTCTAAAATTTCGAGCATACATTGCTGACCATCAACTTCAACTTGCTGGAAAAGAAAAACAATGCATTACACCATTATTCCACCACAAACTATACAACAGATCTTTCAGCTAAAAAAAAATAGTTTGACATACTTATATACCGTATTTATTCGAGTATAACGCGCAAAATTTTATACCCCAAAAAAAGATCAAAGTTTGGGTGCACGTTATACTCGAGGACTTTGTCCCCCCCACCGCTACCGCCGCTGCTACCGCCGCCGTACACGCCGCTGCTACCGTCGCCGCCACCACCGAAGCCACCAATGCCGCTACAATGTTAATCATGCGGCGCGGGGGAACATTATACAGCTTTCGTTTGAATAGCTGTTTTCCCTGCCGCGCGTAGACACTCCCCCTTGGACGGATCTGTCCAATCGCGAGCAAGGGGGAGTGTCTATGCGTGGCAGGGAAAACAGCTGTTCAAACGAACGCTGTCTGTAATGTTCCCGCGCGCCGCGTGATTAAAGGTAAGGGCACATGGCTGGACATACGGGGGCATGGCTGGACATACAAGGGGCATGGCTGGACATACAGGGCACATGGCTGGACATACAGGGCACATGGCTGGACATACAGGGCACATGGCTGGACATACAGGGCACATGGCTGGACATACAGGGCACATGGCTGGACATACAAGGGGCATGGCTGGACATACAAGGGGCATGGCTGGACATACAAGGGGCATGGCTGGACATACAAGGGGCATGGCTGGACATACAAGGGGCATGGCTGGACATACAAGGGGCATGGCTGGACATACAAGGGGCATGGCTGGACATACAAGGGGCATGGCTGGACATACAAGGGGCATGGCTGGACATACAAGGGGCATGGCTGGACATACAAGGGGCATGGCTGGACATACAAGGGGCATGGCTGGACATACAGGGGGCATGGCTGGACATACAGGGGGCATGGCTGGACATACAGGGGGCATGGCTGGACATACCGATTTTTAATTGAAAATTAGGGGTGCGCGTTATACACGGGTGCGCGTTATACTCGAATAAATACGGTACTTTAAGTCATATCTAAGGGCCAGTTCACACCAGACTGCATGGTGCTAACTAGAGCCATTGGAATACATGGAAAACACTGTGCATGCATTTTGTGCAGAAAAAAAAAAAAAAAAGTACACAAAACTGTACGGAACTGTGGTGTGAACTGGCCCTTAAACCAGAGAACTTTTTTTGGTTAAGGCTAGCCCCATATACATGTGGAGTTTTGAACTCATATGCAGGCAGCCACAGCACTCACAGCTGTCTGAATACCTGAACAGAGACTGCACACAGGACGCAGTCAATATTCAGCTGAGAATTATTCCACTAGTCTGAGTCGATTTTCAAACTGACTCGTCAAGCCAGATGATTCAGGCAGGTCCACCTATGGCTAAAATTTCAGCAGAAAATCTGATAAAATTCGAGTGGGGTATGGCCAACCCCACCTAACTGTACAATATGCAATGCAGGTATGCAGACAAAACGATACAGCCATAAACCAAATTCTTGTTTTTCTCCCCATTTTGGGGGACATTACATAAATCCAATAGCATCTCACATGGAGTGTCACATTAACAGTTGTAACATGTCTATCAAAAGAGAATTCTAAAGCAATGCCCATTTTTGGTATATTTCACCATTCTGTCCAGCAGCTTTTCAATAATTTTCTTGTAGATTAGTGCCTTAGCACAGCTTTGGACCACGTGGAAATTTAGAGCTGGGGTTTTCCAGGGTTTGGCAATTACTGAGTTGCGCTGAAACTTAAAGTGAGGAGTTTGAACTTCTTCATGGTGATGGCACCCGGCTGTTTGTTCAGTATTGCCTAACAGGGGGTTCGGAGCCAACGTGGTCCAGATTTAACTGTTAAATAGGTTCTTATTGTAAAACCAATGAGGTTCTTCAGCCCCACAAAAATCTAGCAGCTCACTTACACTAATCAATGCTGCCGGCTAGAACAGGTGTGTTCCGACGGTGGGAAAAAGTTTCCCAAAAGCTCAGTGGAAGCGATTCCCCCAGCCACCTCAAATGTGTGTGGATGAGGGAATAAGTAAAATTTTTCGTTCAACCTGATGGTTAACCAAAAAACCCCCCAAAAAAAATGAATCGCCTACTGTATGGGTCTTTACTGTCACTATAACATCTTCAAACTTTGTGTCTCCATATAAAAGAAGATGTCAAGGTCTTTCCCGTGTTTACTTGGCACTGTTAGGGCTTACATAAGCTTTCCTCTGCCTAGACGATGTCCAGCAAAAACTTGTCATGCTTATATTAAAGATACTGAAAATGTCACTTGCAGTCAGCATGATGTGTAAGCACTATCCCTGTTTTCCAAAGCTGTAGGCTATGCATGTCTACTGCCCTACTCTGCAGGAAATGCTGACAGTTCTGTCTGTTTCATGAGTCTATCTGTTCTAGTCGGTTGAAATGAAACAATCAAGTACTACATAGGGAGAAACAAAATAAGCTAGCAAACTTTTCTATGCAGAATGGCCATGAAAATAAATTAAAGTGCTCTGCAAAGTTTTTCCAGAATCATTTTAATTGCCTTATATGTATCAGTAGCTACAAAGAGAAAAGGTTGTCACAAAACACTGAATTCCCCAAGCACAACTGCCCTGAAAATCCAATTTCTGTTAGGAGCCATTTCATCGGTCAGCAGCATCAGTTTGGAGCTGTGACATGTGAGAAATGCTTTTGAAAATACATTGCTAATATGCTCAGACATCCATCACTTCCTCCTATGCATTTCCCTCTTGAGTTGACGTCTAGAATATATTAAAAGCTGGCGATAATGCACAGAATTTACGAAGTGCTGATAAATGTTCAAACAGCTGTGAATATGGAAATATATTATAATATACTAATACCGATATTTGAGAAACTGATGCCAAGGTTATGGGTGGCAGCAGTCTACAAAATCTGTGCAGTTAGGCCTCTTGCACACAAGACATTTTTCTTTGATCGAGGGGAGGAAAAAGCAGCATTAAAAACGCATTTAGCCGTTCGTTCGTTCATTCATTCTTTTTTTAAATCAAACCAAAGTTTAATGAGCATGTAAAAAAAGGGTTACAGACAGTGCACTAGTCGGTGCAACATGCACCACAAACAAGGATACATTGCAATGTCAGGTGCGCAGACTTGACAGACGAAGTAAATGAAAAACATGTAACATGTGAAAATGTAGAGCAGCACATGGGGACGGGGTAGGTCGGAGGTGAAGGTCACAGCCCAGTAATACTCAACAGGTACATATAAGGGGTGTTAAGCAGTGGAGGTAATGCAGGTAGAAGCTTCTCCCAACCATCTATCCCAGATCTTGTTATATTTACCAGGGCAACCCCTGTGAACATATAGAAGCTTTTTAAAGGGTAGGGTGTCGTTGACAGCTTTGATCCATTGTTGTAGGGTAGGGGGGGGCCCCTAAGCCAGGTTCTCGCTATCTGAAGCCTTGCAAGGAACAAAGTCTCTT
The DNA here is from genome assembly GCF_905171775.1 of Rana temporaria. Classification (NCBI taxonomy): domain Eukaryota; kingdom Metazoa; phylum Chordata; class Amphibia; order Anura; family Ranidae; genus Rana; species Rana temporaria. The sequence goes on from NC_053491.1 coordinate 193,605,063, forward strand.
GTAGAAATGTGTTAAGATATTTTCCGGCCTCAGACAGCGAAAATATTCCGAGCAAACACTGTCGGGGGCTGAGGGAAATGGGAGAACCCATGCGGTCGTGGAGAAATCGGACCACTTGGGTCCAAAAGCCCTGCACGCAGGGGCACCCCCAGAGAAGATGGTAAAAGGTGGGATCAGGGGAGTTGCAGCCCGGGCAGTTAGGGTCGCCGCCCGGCCTGAATTTTAGGATGCGACGGGGCGTTAGGTATGAACGGTGCAGGATATATAATTGGGTGAGGCGGTCAGAAATTTTGGGGGAAACCAATCTGCAGTTGACGAGGACTTCATCCCAGTCCTCCGACGACAGCACCCCCAGATCAGGAACCCAACGAGTTTTAACCTGCTGGAGAGTGGCAGCCGCCGAGGGAGCCAGGAGGTATGAGTAGAGTTGTGAGGTCAGTTTCTTGGGGTCCGAACCCATGACAATGTCAACTGGAAGCGGGATCTCGAGGGTAGGGATGGCAGTACCAAATTGTGTGGTAAGTGCGTGTCGAAGCTGGAGGTAGCGGAAGAACATGTGGTTCGCTAGGGCATGGGTATCTTTGAGGGATTGGAAGGACCTAACCGAGCCGTGTGAAACAACTTGCGAAAGGTAAATAATTCCGCTCCTGACCCAGACACCATGGTCAGGGACCATGGCAAGCTCGGGCAGCAAGGGATTATCCCAAAGGGGTGTGTGAGAGTGGGGGGACGGGGCCTCGCCGACTGACATGGTAGTTTGCCAAATCTTGCGGTGGTGATGGAGCAGTTGATTACTATCGTCTGGGCGCCTAGAGTTGCGGGGTGGACACAACATGAGTTGAAAGGGGTGCAAGACCGGGCCAGGGGCCTTGGAGCATACCATGGCCAGATACCGCCTCTTCTCGGAGTGGTGAATGTAGTGGAAGTGGGAGAGCTGGGACGCAACATAATAAAGGTAGAGGTCTGGGACCGAGGCGCCCCCTTGACTGGAGGGGCACTTTAGAACCCGCCACGGCAGTTTATGCCGGGATGGGCCCCAGATGAACGAATTGAGAATGGACTCCATTTTTTTAAAAATACGGGGAGGGATACACAGCGGTGCATGCCAGAAGGCATAGAGCAGCTTCGGGAGAAGGATCATCTTGACTAGACTTATGCGGCCCATCACCCCAAGAGGGAGACGGGACCACGTTTGCGTTTTGGACTTCAAGGTATGGAAGAGTGGCTCAATGTTAAGGCGTATGTAGTCTAGAGGGGACCTAGTGACGAGGATGCCCAGGTACTTAATGACATCCGTCCGTGGCAACGGAAGGGCCGCCTGCATTGCAGTGGGGGGACCCAGATCTAAGGGGAGGATATAGGATTTGGTCCAGTTCATCTGCAGGCCTGAGAATTCCCCGAATTGGGTTATAACTTGGAGGGCCATTAGAAGTGAGGGGCCCGCATCCGATAGGTAGAGGAGCATGTCATCAGCGTATAGGCTGAGTAGCTCGGTGACCTGGCCACAACACAGCCCGCTAATCCCTGGGCGACTACGCAGAGCTATGCTCAGGGGTTCCACAGCGAGGGCATAGAGCATGGGTGAAACGGGGCAGCCCTGACGAGTGCCACGAGTCAGGGGGAAGGGAGAGGAGGTTCTACCATTGACCCTGATACGCGCCGTAGGAGCATGATATAGGAGTTGTAGCCACTTCACAAAGCGGGGACCAAAACCGAAACTGCCAAGGCATTCCCAGAGGTATTTCCACTCAACCGAATCGAAGGCCTTGGCAGCATCGAGGCTAACTATCACCCTGGAACCCACTTCTGCGTGTTGGGCCTGAAGATTCATGTAAAGTCTGCGGAGGTTAAAGGCCGTGTTTTTGTTGGGCATGAACCCAGTCTGGTCAGGGTGTATTAAGCTAGAGATGACTTTATTGAGACGCAGGGCAAGAATTTTAGCGAGGATCTTCACGTCGAGCTGAAGGAGGGAGATGGGGCGGTAGGACTCGGGGAGCATAGGGTCCTTGCCTGGTTTTGGTATAAGGACAATGAGGGCCTCGCGCATGGAGGAGGGGAGCGTACCCGAATCAAAAATGTGGTTATATAGCGCGCAGAGCCTGGGGACAAGAGAGTCCTGGAAGGACTTGTAGAATTCGAGGGGAAGCCCGTCGGAGCCCGGGGTTTTAGAGGTGGGAAGGCTCGCTATAGCCGTCTCCACACAGACGGTGGTAATTGGAGCCTCAAGCATAGAGACCTGACTCGGGGATAGGGTTGGAAAGGTGACACTCTGCAGAAGGGTAGTAAGCTCCTCCGCGGAATGTTGTGCAGTGGAAGTGTAGAGCTTCGAGTAAAAGGACCGAAACTCCTCCGCCACCAAGTCAGGGTCAGAGAGTATCGCCCCGGACTCAGCGCGGAGGGCCACGACCACAGGTGGTTTGTGATCTAGGTGAGCCATGTAGGCAAGTAGCCGACCAGCCCGTTCCCCATGCTCGTATGTGCGCTGTTTGCTAAAGAAGATACCCCGACGTGCCTTCTCGAGGTGTAGCTGATCCGTCAGCCTGGACTGCAAGCGGAGTTGAGAAGCAGTAGTGTGACGGATCAGCCTGAAAGGCCCGCTCAAGGGAACTAAGCTGCGTCTCGGCCTGGTGGATTAACAGTTTAGAGGAGGCTTTATGTCTGTTGATACGTGAGGAGAGGAACATGCGAGCGTGTAGTTTGAACGCCTCCCACACGGGTCCCGCCGAGGCTGAGCCGTCATTAGTGGTAAAGAAACGGACCCATTCGGACCCGATGGAGTCCAACTCCGGGAGAACCCTCAACCAAAACGGGTTGAGGCGCCAGGTCTGGGTCGTGGGGGGTGACGGGAGTCTCAGCTTGACCCAGTACGGAGAGTGATCAGACAGTGTTCTAGTGTCAAACCCTACGTCAAGGAGATGTGGGAGGAGGGAAGGGGTCACAAGAACAAGGTCGATACGTGACATCACTGCACGGGAGGGAGTAAAGCAGGAAAACCCTAATTGGGTGGGATACTTATGTCGCCAGGTGTCAGTGAGGGCAAATTCAGCTAGGAACCTACCGAACCTGGTGGTCTTTGGTACAGGGCCTGTGGGGGCGCTCTGGCCCAGTCTGTCCATGGATGGGGAAATGACCATATTAAAGTCGCCCGCCCATATGGCAGGCACCGACGGGTGGAGAGTCATAAAAGCCACCCCACGTTGAAGCACTTCAAACTGAAAGGGAGGGGGGACGTAGAAGGCAAGAAGTAATACTTCAAGGCCTCCAATGGTGGCATGAAGGAACAAATAACGACCCTGGGGATCAGATTGTAACGTATGTAGTTGGAACTGTTGTGATCTTGCTACCAGCACCGCCACCCCTCGAGAATTAGAGGTGTGGGGGGCTTGATACACCCATCCCACCCAGGCTTTTTTGAGGCATAGCTGCTTCTGACCTGCGAGATGAGTCTCCACCAGGATAGAGACATCAGCACGCAGGGACTTTAGGTGGGAGAGGACCGCCGACCGCTTAGCCCGATCCCCCAAACCCCGGACGTTCCAGGACACTATTTTCAGGGAAGCCATGGGTAGGAATGGTGGGATAGGGGGAGGGCAGGGGGACCATGTGATTCTATCAGGAAGCAGTGGGTGAGGACCACGCGACCCCCGAGGGCCCAAATAGAACCCAGCGCGGGGAGGCGTGGGGCCCACCCCACACAGAGAGGTACATCAAAATATTCAGTAAAGTCTGCAACACACTTTGACAATATTAAAACGAAACAATAAAAAAAAGGAAAAAGGAAAAAACAAAAACCAAAAATAACAGCGCTACGGTGAGACCGCAGAGCATAACCTGCAATAGCACTGGACCGACACAGCAGGTGTAACACCCCACCACCCACCAAAAGTCTGGGGACGGGGGCCGGCCAGGGAAACAATAGCTTAGCCATGGTTGCCCAAGGTGATGAAAGTTCCCGAAGGACAGGGCAACCGGCGGGATCAGGGGGGCGAAAAAAACTGCAGAGCACACACTGGTGCAAGAGTGGGGTAACTGTTCAGGCGGGACACCGGTGCGGGTGAGCCGCTCGTGGCGCGTGACAGGGGGGGAAATTATCGGGGGAGGCAAGGGCAGAGAGGGGGGGAAAAAGCGGGGAGCCAGGCAGGGGGTGCACGGAAGGAGGAGAAGGTGGGAGGCCCCCGGGGAGGCAGCAAGGTCAACTCATGGTTCAGGGGGTACATGTTCCAAAAGTGGCGCTGTCCAGGAGAAACAGAGCGGCCTGCCGCGTGGGGTAAGTAACAAATGGGGTAGAGAGGAGGCGAGGAATCAGTTGCGTGACGAGCCGGCTCCATCGCGGCGCTCCAGCCAGGAAAGGATTGCCTGAGGTTCCTCAAAGAACTGGGCCTTACCATCGCACACAACCCGGAGTCGCGCGGGGAAGAGCATAGCGTATGGCAGGTGATGCACGCGTAGCAGCCTCTTAGCCTCCGTGAAGCGCGCCCTCCTCTTCTGGACCTCCGACGAGAAGTCCGGGTATACGGCAACCGTTACGTTGCCGATGGGGATATTACCTTTCTCGCGGGTGAGTCGGAGAACGGCATCCCGATCGCGGTAGTTAAGCATCTTGGCGATGAAGGTCCTCGGAGGGGCGCCCTCTGGGGGGGGTTTCGCGGCAAGGCGATGGGCGCGTTCAACAACAAAGGTGGCGGAGAAGGCATCCCTGCCGAATGTTCTGATCAGGAGATTTTCCAGGTAAGTAGGGGGGTCCGCTCCTTCCGAACGCTCGGGAAGCCCCACAAAGCGCAAATTACATCTGCGAAGGCGATTCTCCATATCATCTTGTTTAGAGAGCACCGCTTGGAGCTGATGTTGTAGGCTCTCCACCGTAACCTGAAGCGGGTGCAGGCCATCCTCCACGTGGTCCAGCCTGCGCTCCGTCTCAGACACCCGGTCCCGCAACTTTTGCATGTCGTGCCGAATGTGCGAGATATCCACCTTGACCTCCTCGATCCGGGTTGTAAGGGACGTTTGGCAGGCAGCAATAGCCTCCAGGACCCGTGCAGTGTCACCCGATGGACGGTCCTCGCTCCCAGGGGGTACGGCGGCGCCATCTTCCTCCACCTGGTCCCGCTCACCCTGACGGCCCCTGTCGAGTTTTGCCAGGGTACCGGACTTCTTGGGGGGCGACATGGTGTAGTCAAATAGTAGGGGCATATGTGGGTAGGTTTGTAGCCGTTTTCAGGGAAGATTCCCCCAGGATGGATGTAGATAGGATCAGCCACGAGCGGAGCTCTCACTCAACACGTCCTACTCCATGCAGCTCCAGACCACGCCCCCTTCGTTCATTCATTCTATTGACCAGAATATTTGTTTATTCTGGCCATTGGAAGGAATGAATGCTCAAGCGCTAAACGCGCCTAGGATTCCTTTTGTGGCAAAACGCTCCTCACCTGAATGCGCTGGCAGTGTTTTTTTCTCCCCTGCCTCTAAATTTGTGTGTGCGCGCGGACACATAAGCTAACATGGAGGGGCATAAAGAGGCAGAACCTCCTCCTCCCCCCTCCCACTAATATCTATGCCCAGTGTTGTGTATGAGGTCTTAAACTGATATTTTTAGTGAAGTTTTAAAGCTCCAAATCCTCAAATTTTTAACTAAAAGGTAAAGCATGTTGTGGTCAGAATCACATTTACTGCAAAAGAAAACTTGAAACACTATTTCAAAATGGCTCACCTTTCTGTAGGAGTCTTCTATTGTGGGATCATACTTCTCAACAAAAATTCCTTGGACAAACTGGACAGTCTGGAGGAAAAACGGAGGATGTAATTACAGGTTTTAAATGCATTTCAAGCTTTACAAAACACCAATAACCAGTCACGAAACCTGGCTGTCACTTTAGTACCCTTGCCTACTACCTGACCATTTTCCCACATTTGTTTTTGACAGACAGCATAAAGTAGAGAAGTTCAACCATAACAAATACAAAAGGAAAATCCAGCTCTGTGTTCCTTTTCTGTTATTATTTATACATGACATATGTATTTCATTTGCAGGATATTTTCCAAATTGGCAATTACTATGTGCTATATATAGTTAAATTCAAAAACACGAATACATGGGCAACGCAGCAGCCACAGAAAAGCCCTGCACATCCACGTATGTCATGCAAACATCAGCCGTGGCAGCATACATTGACAAGCAAGGCAAATGCATGTCTGGAGGGAATTTAATCCACACTGGTGATTAGAGCAGGCGTGATTGTAGCGGCAGTTCCTACTGTAGTTTTCAGTGGGTAGATGTGGTTGCTGGGCCATTTCACTATAATGACAAATTTCCTGGCAGCCGAACCTATTCGCTTCTCTACCGCGCCTGCGATGATCACTGCTGGACGCACTTTGTCTGAACCAGGCAGAAATCACTGCGGGTAATCACTGGCTGTGCAGAGAGCCGCGGATAGGGGAAGCCATCGGTGAACTGTCATCATAATGAAGGGTCTCAGGGGCCACACCTACTCGCTGAGAGCCGCAGGAGGAACTGCTCATTAGCTCTCCTCATTATTAGTGTTAGTGTATTTTATGTGCAGCCCAAGATAATTCCTCTTCTTCCAATGTGGCCCAGGGAGGTCAAAAAGTTTGGACACCCCTGACCTAAATGATAGATGCACTACAAAGGCCCCCAGAACATCCTCCATCCACTTCACAAAACCTTATACATACAGATCTACATAAATAGGTTCAGATGAATGGAGATCTCAGTGTTGTGGCCTGGAGATTAGACTCCAACACATCAGGAATCAGAGCATAAAGGATTATATCCAGAGTATAAAAATAAAGGAGGACTGAAGGTCCACAAGAGACTAGTCAAGGAGGAATAAACTGGTATAACAAAATTAAATTGAAAAAACATCATTAGAAAACACATACTAAAAATTACACCTCTACCAGAATATCCAGAGTACATGGTCTATAAAGTAGTCCTGTAGATGGTCCATTATACTCTGTGGCATGCCTAATAGGTCTTCAATGGATCTCTGCAAGGGTTGGGTTATGGCATTCTCAGAGGTTTTAGAGCAGGCCTCGACAAAGACCTGGCGCCCGGGGAAGCTTAGGCCTGCAGAAGGCCGCAAAGCCGCAGCCTCAATTAGCGGCGGGGGAGGTGGGGGCGCACACAGGATCCTGTGTCTCCGTGCGCCGGCACCTCCCCCGTCACGCGATCCCAGCGGGTCCGCGCCCGCCGGTAATTGAGGCCACGGCTTTGCGACCTTTTGCAGGCCTAAGCTTTCTTCTGTGATCAGGCGCCATCTTGTAGTGGCCGTTGGCATTACAAGTAAAACAGCAGTTCTAATGTGTTTTTTTTACGGTTTTCATTGCCATCTCCTTCCCTCTAATTAGAACCCCAAAACATTATATATATATATATATATATATATATATATATATATATATATATATATATATATATATATATACATATATTTTATTCTAACACCCTAGAGAATAAAATGGCGGGCCTTGCAATAATTTGTCACACCGTATTTGCGCAGCGGTCTTACAAGCGCATTTTTATGGGAAAAAATACTTCAATTAAAAAAGAAGACATATTGTATATTGTGAAAGAATGTTATGCCGAGTAAATTGATACCCAACATGTCACGCTTCAAAATTGTGTCCGCTCGTGGAATGCCGACAAACTTTTACCCTTTAAAATCTCCATAGGCGATGTTTAAAAAAAAATCGCCAGGTTGCATATTTTGAGTTACTGAGGAGGTCTAGGGCTAGAATTATTGCTCTCGCTCTACCAATCGCGGCCATACCTCACGTGTGGTTTGAATACCGTTTACATATGCGGGCGCTACTCACGTATGCGTTCACTTCCGCATGCAAGCTTGGCGGGACGGGGCACGTTTTCTGGCTCCTAACTTTTTTAGCTGGCTCCTAGATTCCAAGCAAATTTGTCAAACCCTGTTTTAGAGCATCAATCCAATTAAAGCTATGTTGAATAAGAGGTCTACTTGTTGGGTAGATAGAAAGACATGCAAGTAGACTTCATCTGCATTAGGGTTTATTTAGAAAAGGCTATGTAAGCACAGTACGCAGCAGACTCAGACGAGCACAGAACAGCTACCCAGCCTAGCAATGGCAAAAGCTCTATGCCCACTGAACTGGGGTCTGTAGTGGGAAGTAAAGAGATGCACACTGGACTTTTGCCATCTCTCCTAGAGTCCTTTCGTCCTTGCAGTGGTGTTTTGGCAGAAAAACGCTTGACGCCTGTCAATGCATGCAACGTGTTTAGGCATCAAATACTTCAGTGTTAATTTTATTGGTCAGAATAATTTAATCCGGCCACGCAAATGAATGCTCAAGCGCTAAACGCGCCTAGTGTTCAGGCACATTTAGACGCATATACAGACATTAAGCATTTTTTCTACCAAATCGATGCTTCACCTGGATGAGCTGGCAGTGCTCATTTTTCCTGTTGTATGCACCTATGTGTGCATGGACACTTAGGCTCACATGCAGAGGTGTTTATTAATACTACTATACAGACTCAGGGATCACCTAAAAATAGGCAGGAAAACACACACACACACACACACACACACACACACACACACACACACACACAAGTTGCCCCAAGGAACAGCATAAAAAACATCTAGTATGCAGGAGGCCTTAAACTTGTGAGCAATAAAAAATAAATTAAAGAGCCTGTCACTGGGATGAAGGAGGGCAAACATGAAAGAATAAACCGCAGGCATCTTTAAGATACCTGCAGCAGTCCACTATACCTTCTTGTCTGACAAAGATTTTGGCCCTTCCAGATGATGTTCAAACATGCCCACTTCTTCCTACCTTCTTATCAGAGTGATGGACCAATATAAATGTGTAAGGACAAAACTTCAAAACACTAGTCAAAGGTGCTTGTTACAACAACGTTGCATTTGCCGCTGAAGTTTGGGAGACTGCTACATGCATGTTCTGTGCGCCTGCACTTCCTAACTGCAACTCTTTGGCCCTTCTCCCCATGACAATGCCTTTATCACAAACTTGCAGTAGAATTGGCAATTTCCACCTGACAGTTATTGGTTTCATAATTTTTAGAAAACTCTTACTAAACCTTTCAATTCAATGTACTTAGGGATTTTCCACCTGCTAATAACTTGGATAATAAAAAAAATCTAAAGAGTTCAAAAAGAAAGTCAGCATGTGCTTTCTGGATTACAGCAAATACTTTAATTGTGTTGAGCAAATGAAATTATGGAATGCCCTCAGGAAAATGGGTGTACCTAAACATCTTTTTATGAAGAACCTCTACCCTGATCAAGAAACCAGTTATGAAATGGAAACAGACTAGTATCTGATCATAAGGAAAAAGCTGTGTTAGAAAGAAATTATAAGTTTGATGGAAGAGGACTAAAAAACAATCAATCTCCCCTTGTCAATACCATAGATGTGATCAAGTGATCAGGCAGCTGTAGAGCTGCCCAGGTCACTTTTATGCAACAGCCGATACCTGGCTGAAAGAAAATGTACATCCAGCTGTCAGCCATGAGTTTGTTTTAACTACTTGTACTCCAGGATGTTTTTAAGATGGCCTAAAGGACAAAGTGGTTATAAACAAAAAAAAAAAAGGAGGATCCAGCTACACGTGTATCCAAGTACTAAGTTTAGAATTGCCTAGGCCATGATGTTTTCTGTCAACGTTTAAGGATGTAAAAGATGGACAATGAGGAAGCAAGATAGGAAACAGGTTGATGCCTTTAAACTTGTCGATGACAAATTCTAATAATATAGTGGATAGCAAGAGCGATGAACAAATGAAACAAATATCTTTCACTAGAAGGTCAGATAACAAAACTGAAGGGATCTTGTTTTGAACTTACTATGGAAAAACAAAGCAACAACTTCTGCACGTGACCATGAGAGCTGGTTCACACTGGGGCAGCACGACTTCGGGGGCGACTCGGCAAGGCGTCCTGAAGACGACTTCAGAGGCGACTTGCAAAAAGACTTCTGTATAGGTTTGGACACTGTATGTCCTGTGCTATGTTTTTGTTTCTGTCAATTTGGGAGCTGCGATGCTCCTGGCACGCCCCCCCCGCCCCCTATTGGGGCGAGGTGTGGTGCGTTTGGTGCGCACGGTGCCACGCATCCTGCCCAGTGTGTGACGTCAGGATCTGGCGTCATGACGCTGAGCGTGCGTCTTTCATCCCTGCTGGCCAGCTAGGAGGTGAGCTCCGTCTTAAGAGGTGAGCTCCGTCTGTGGGTGGGTTCCCGCCCACGTCGGGGTCCGGGATGTCGAGCCCTGCTCTACTATACATTTTATAGATATCCCAAAACATCAGCCCCCGATGAGAGTCTTATGTACACGAAACGAGTCGGGCAACTGGGACGCAGATGTAATTACCTTCCAATCTGCCAACATTGAACTTTTTTAGTTTTACTGGTTTCAACAAGATAAGATTACATTTTTACAGTATTTTTTTTCGCCTCTTGCTGCCTATATGATAATTATATATATGAAAACTCATTTTGAATGTATCCATCCACTAACACTGACCACCTAATGGCGCTGGACTATGCACTGTTGTACCTCCAGTGCCGTATTGCACATACTACTATATGTGTGTATGAATATGTGGGAACGATATATACTTTAATGTTGTTTCCTCAAGGTGTCTGATATGTTTTACATTTTTTACCGATAAATAAATATGTACATTTTTTCTAACTTACCTACACCATGTCTGCACCCTCATTTAAAGTCCCAAAACGCCCTTATTTTTTATTCTTCCAGAATTAGGGATGGAGGTGCACCACATATGCGCCTCATTTAAAGTCCCACCCTCCCCTTTGTGCCAATTTCTGTACAGAAGTCAATGCAAGTCGCCCAGAGTCGCCCCCCAAAGTCGTACAAGAACCTTTTTTTAAGTCGGAGCGACTTGCGTCGCTCCTATTAAAGCGGTCCTATTGAATACAATGGGACGCGACTTGTCAGGCGGCTGAGCCGCCTGACGAGTTGCCCCAGTGTGAACCGGCTCTAAAACAGACACCCAGTGCCCAACTTATACTGAGGAATATGCCAACAGTGTTTGCTCTCAGAACCCTCCTTGGTTTGCCTCTTATATTTCTTCCTGCTGTCTTCGGCTTTAAAACTTTATTTGATCACTGACCTGGGGCATATAAACTGACCTTGCGTGCAACACAGATATTTACAGATATCACAAGGTGCCCACGCTTCAGATATGTTGCGATCTTAGAAGTGTTTTAAAACAGGTTCACTTTAAAATAGTTTTACTTGTTACTGGGGCAAAGTGCTTCCAATGTCTACCCTTTAGGAGACGCATACACAGGACTATCTGGCCAATAGCTGGGGAACATGGGTGTCTGATGCACATATTATGCATTTTGAGATGCCAGTCATTAGCATACGTTTGCAAAACGTTAAAGCACATAACCATTTTATATTGTTGTAAAAATGACCCTATCATTGAAAGAAAAAAATGCACTTGTCAGGCCCCCCCCATCCGCACTATGTTGCATGTTAACATGCACCGCTATAATTTGACCCAATTAACTGAATTGGTTGCCAACACACCAGAGCAACACATTTGAGTTGTAAAAGGATTCTTTGAAAAATGAGTGGTATTGCAAGGCAGTAATGTGCATAAAGCGCATTACTGAAATGCATACGCATGAAGCCAGAATTAAAAAAGTAGTTTCATAGTCCCAGCAACTGTTTGTAGAATCCTGGCTCTCCCAGGGGATCCTTACATCCAGCACATTTCTGGGTGTGCCAGATGCCTGCGTCCACCACTGAGCTCTGTGGTTCCTCCTGCATTTTTTTGCGACAAGATCACTTTAATTCTAGGCTCATGTACACTAGTCCTAATAAAACGTAAAGGCAGGCAACTTATAATGTATGATTTTAATCAGGTTTTAAAAGTTAAAAACTGGCCAACAAGTTTTCTATAATACGGTTTCAGTCTTGCATGACAAAACCATTTTAAAGTACATCTCAGCTCTAAATCACTTATCAAGTTCCGCATGAAGCAGATTTTAGCGGCAAGGCAAACTAGATTGTGTGCAATTTTACTCATTACAAGCCCCACTCATCCCATGGCCTGACATTCCCCTCCATTGAACACACACCAGGAAGCCTTGGAGACTAGTACAAACAGATAAAGTACACAGGATCTCTCCTTTGTACTGCTAATGGTGTCACATACTGTTCTAAGCTTATCTAAATGTTTCTGGAAAAAGCAACGCAACATCTGTCTATTCCCATTAGCAGTGCAGACGTAATAACCAATATAACAATATTGATCTAAGTAGTCAAAATGAAAAAAAAGTAGTCAAAGGGAAAAGGTAGTCAAAGAATAATACCACTCCACTAATGTAATACAACACACATTGTCTATGCTAACCAACAAATACATAAGTGAAAAACTACGAAGGCATATTCTGTTTAAAACAGCCGAACAAGAAAAAAATATATATATATTTTTTCTTGGTGCTTTGCTTTTTAGACCAGTTATTGGGGTAACTGGGGTGCAGACTCTGAAAATTGCATTGGCTAGTCTGCATCACCTCTAGTTTCTTAGATATGGTCAAATATATATAATTTGGTCAGTTTCTGAAAAGATCTTGCTGATCAACTTGTTCATCTGCTACCTAGTTTGTGTTTTTGCGTACAAGTTAGCAGATATAGTGAGTGTGTTTATGTATTTCCAACTGTAATTTTACATCAGAAACATTGGATCCTAAAGTGTAAGTGACTATTATTGCCATTATCGCATAGGACAGGAGTCTCCAAACTTTTTAAAGAAACGGCCAGTTTATTGTCTTCAGACTTTATGCCCCTTTCACACTGAGGCGCATTTCAGTCGCTTTTCAGGCATTTGCAGAGCGCTTTTTCAGAGCCTTTTAGGATCTTTCAGCGCTGTCACACTTAGAATGACTACTACGCTGTACCCAAATGAAGTTTGTCATTTTTTTCGCACAGAGCTTTCTTTTGGTGGTATTTAATCACTGTTGGGTTTTAATTTTTTTGCTCAAAAAATGAAAAAAGACAGAAAAAAATGAAAAGTCATAGTTTGTTACAAAATTTTGCAAACAGGTAATTTTATCCTTCATTGATGTGCGCTGATGCGATTTATGACGAGCGACCAGTGTGGTGTATGGCATTTATCCTTTATTTCAAAAACTAGAGTTGATAGGGAAACATTGGTGCCATTTTAGGAATTTTAGGAACAGGTTTAACATTCAAGGCAACAAAATGTGTGTTGGCCTATTAAAAAATAAATAAAAAAATAATAATCACTATATACAAGAGATCACTTTCAACCACAGCATTCCTTTTTGGGCTATTGCAATGTCTACCTGGAGAATTCAGGACACTTACATTTTTCAAAAAAACGTGAATCAAAAATATACTTCTAGTTTCACATACAAATTATACTAAACATTTCTAAACCACGTACGCATCAAAATGGATTTACCTATGTAAATTTACCTAGCGAACGGAAGAAGAATATGACTATCTGTACAGTTCCATGTCTAAGCACATGGTTAAACAAACACTTACTGACCAATAAATGCATTTTCTTGTCAGCCTCTGAAAGCAAGATCCTGCATTGCCATCAGTTAAAGTGGAAGTCCATGGAAAAACTAAAATCCTTGCATCTATAGACACCACAGATCCAACACTAACCTCTCCATCACTGTAAAGAAAAAACGAATATACATACCTTTTTGGAAGCTGATCTGACCCTCTCCGAGTGCAGAAGAGATGGAGGACAACGGAAGCCCCATAGTAACTATGGGTGACGTCACTTCGGGTCGGAGAGGGTCAGATCGACTCCAAAAAGGTATGTATACTAATTTTTTCTTTACAGGGATAGAGAGGTTAGGGTTAGATCCCTGGTGTCTATAGATGCAGGGATTTTAGTTTTTGCATGGACTTCCATTTTAATTACAGTTATATGCATGATGCCTTACAGTAAACGTTAAAACTCCGCAACAAGGATTTGCATACAGGCGGTCATAAACAAGATAGAGTCTGTAGGTTTGTTCTTAAGTTGAATCTGTTTGTAAGTGGAACAGGTACATTTTAAGTGTAGCTCCAGGCCAAAAAAATAGATTTTTAAGCTTTCTGGAAAACATAGGGAAGGGTCATCACCCCTGTAACATTTGTTTTGCTGTCTGTGCCCCTGTTCAGAAGATTTCACCTCACTTTCTGTCCCAATGACAATTGGATTTTGAAAATTTGGGTTATAAGGGAAACAAGGATTTGTAATAAAGCATCAGTGGAGACACCTTTTTCCCACATTAACTCTTACAGGAGAGAATTTCTCTTCCAATGGGTAGATTTCCTCTCACTTCCTGTTTACTCCCTCCATTTGTAAGTAGGAGTCATTTAAGTCAGGCGTTTGTAAGTAGGGGACCGCCTGTATACAAATCACTTTATGCTTAAAACAAATCCAATCCCAATTGCTAAAAATATTTAAAGTGTTAATGTATTGCCATATGTTCTCAATCGTTTACAATTTTCAGCTTTCATGCAAGTAATACCGGTTGATCAACGTTTAGGCCCTTATTGTCATGAGATGACAGCATATCATCAGTATGTGCGCCCCCTGTAGACACTACATGCCTTAGTACTGACACACATTGTACAGGCAAGGCTTACCGCTGTCACCATCAGGAATTCAATCCAGAATTGAATATGGAGTGTATATAGACTGGAAGTGACTGAAAGAACCTGGAGTAGATCAGCAGCACTGAGATGCAAAAGGATATTAAAAAAAAAAAAAAAACCCCACAAAAAAAAATCCTTTCTGAAAAAAAAAAAAAAAAAAAAGCAACTGTTTTTGATAACAGTGCTTCAGTAATTGAAATGTCATCCAGTGCTGACCAATCTAACTCTACTTCCTTACACATTGGTACTTAAAGCAGCATTAAACCCAAAAGTGAACATTATACTGCAGCTTATCAATTTGTAGATGCGATGGCTGCATTCGGTTTCTTTCTTAGGCTCTCTTATCCTTCAAAAAACAAGCAGTCCTGCAGATGTAGCAGTTGGAGGGTCGGGATAAACCATTTACCACTGACAGGGGTCCATACAAAGATCTGCTTCTTTTAGGCTGCTTTTACATTGGGGCGTTGGTGGTTTTAACCCCCGCTAGCGGCCGGAAAAGGGTTAAAACTGTCCGCAAAGCGCCACTACAGCGTGCCGCTCCTTCAACATTCCAAAGATGCTGCTTGCAGGAGTCAACGTCCTGCCAGCGCATTGCCTCCGTGTGAAAGCACTCGGGCTTTCACACAGACTGTTGGGGAGCCGTTTTTCAGGCGCCATTTTTTAGCCCAAAGGCGCCTGAAAAACACCCCAGTGTGAAAGGGGTCTTATGTAAAACTTGATCACAAAAAAGATAAAAACTTTTTCTGTAACTACTCAAATATAGTTACAGTATTAGCTGGAGTTTGCCTTCAATTTGTTTAGGTTGGTACACACTAGCTGAATATCAGTCAGTTCAACATAAACCTCAAACTGTCCGGCTTCTGTTGAAGGGGCATGCTGGGAAAACCAGCAGCCGATCATAATCCCATCAGCGCTTGCACCCAGAGGCTGCGACCGGTGCCGTGTTCTGGTGGGGAAAGTTCCCCTGTGTTTTTTTTCCCTCATTCAGCCCGATGGGATGCATTAGTGCATCTAAATCTTCTAGTGCACCCAACACGTTCCTTCCCCCAGATTAACAATGCTTCTGTCCAAAAGTGGAGGCACTCCAATACAGGCGAAATCACCAGGTGTAAAAGTAGAGGGAAAAGAGCCTTAAAGTAATTCGTAAATTTTGGGTTTTGCCTTTAATACCACTTTAAGTGACTTACAGTAATATAAGACTGATTCCAATATCACAAAGAAAAAAAAAAAAAGTAGAAAAATGCAACTATCCAGGTTCTTCCCAAGGATGCCAAGTCAGACACCAGGAATAAAGGCTGGTATTCCCAAAGCTGGAAGGATGCCCCTTCCCATTTATATGCAGCTACAATTCCCTAGTACAACATTATCAGCAGCAGCAGGTGCTTTGGAAACAAAGTAGCTACAGAGACAATTCTGTTGCTAGCTCCAAACCCCACATACAAATATCAGTTGCTCAGCAACTGAGTTACACATTGCTGGAATTGCTTCCACTGACTAACTCGATTATTTCAAGTAACAAAAACACTAAGGAGGTAGATTCTGTAGCTGTGTATCATGGCCCTTAATCCAAAGAAGAACTTCTGACAGCCCATAAGAAAGATCTGTGATGGTTAACAAATAGCAAGCTTGATCAATAGATGTTCAGAGTTTTTTTTTTCTCATTTTGACTGGTACAACAGGAAAATCCAACTGAAAAAAAAAATGAAGGCAACAGACTATATGATCAGGTACAACAGCATTATTAGCCATATATAGGCAACTTGACAGTCACCAGGAAGAGTGACTGAGACTTAACTTTCTTTTCCAGCAGCCTCTCCCATCAACATGGAACTCGCTGTGCAATAGCCAACAGAAATCTGTGCCAGAACAAACAGACATGAGGCATCTGACACAGGAAAGAACAGAGCTGACTAGAAACAAATAAAACCATTTTTTGTTTCCAGCAGCTTCAGATTTACAGCATTATCCACAAACTGCTACACTGCAAAACAAAAGGTTTCTGTAGTTTCTAACTTTGTCCTACTTTAACTGCTCAATTTGAGCCGCTCTGCTAAGCGGATAAAGGCAGAATCAGTAGAGACGCAGGATGGAAATCTAATAAGTAAAATTACAACTGAAAACAGATTTTATAGTCATTTTTTCCCACTTTTTACAGCTCCCTTACATTTACGTGCTTCAGTTTTACTTTTTATAAACCTTCCTGTATCAAAATAATATTAAGGACAACAGTAAGGCTAAGAACTTAAGCTGGTCATAGATGGATCAAAATTCAACAGGTTTACCAGGCCAAATTTCAATCCCTCTTTGGTCACTCCCACTCGAAAAGTCGATCTAATGATCGACTGCACATGAACGGGAATGTTGGAACTTTTTATTCGGCTGCAGTGCTGATCCATGTATTCCTATAGCCGAGGAGTCCCTACGGTCAGAATCCAATAGCACAGTGAGGAGGATTCCTCCATTCACCTTGCTCGCCATATGTCAGCACCACAAACTGAAAATGTTGGTTCTATTACGCAAAACGCAAGACTCTGATGAGAGAGAAAGAGTATGATATGGGGATAGGCTTCGTTTATGTCAACGGATGCTGGGAAGTCGTCTGGCTAGAGCAAAGCTACCACTGAGAACAGTGACTCCATTAGAAACCTCTGAACCCAGAGAAACTTGTTGAGGCTCTTGAGGTCCAACACTGGCCAAACATCGCTGTTTGGTCTTGGGACTTGAACAGATCTGAGAAAAAAAACAGAGGAACCTTTCAGCTTATGGTACTGGCCTGATCAAAAAAGATTTGAAAGCCTGAAAGAGTAATGCCCTTCTTTGCAGATTCATGGAAACATTTACCTCAAAATCACAGAGGTGAAAATTCTTGAAATTCCAGTCTAGCAGAGACAATTGTCCACAATCGCCTCATGCCAAAAATCCACACATTCCAGCAAGCACCCCAAATCCGAACAAGTGAAGGCACCCCTATAGTGGAAAGAAAGCCTTGCTGGCTTGGATGACCATGATCTTGATCATTGGTTTGTAGACTGTAAGCTAACGAGCAGGGCCCTCTGATACCTTCCTGTATTGAATTGTATTGTGACTGTACTGTCTTCCCCGATGTAAAGCGCTGACAAACTGTTGGCGCTATATAAATCCTGTATAATAAAAATTGATCTCTATGAAACTGGCCCTGAGCTTTCCATCTAGGGTCCACAGCCTGAGGGCGCTAAAAGGACTGTCTAGAAAAGACCGATCGACTGCAGACGTGAAAGAAGCAGTTGCCCTTTGAGCCAGATGCTTACTCTTGAGAGGTAGAACTACTCTTTACCTTCAGAAATCTTTTGGATATATTTTTCCAGATCTGTCCCAAATAAAGATTTTCCATGAAAAGCAAAACCCGCCAACAACTTTTTACAAGGCAATTCTGCAGACCAGTTTTTCAACCACAGAAGCCTACACATGTGAATGGACAAAAGGCCAAAACGAGAAACTTGCTAAATGAATTTTATGGCACTTTATGGCATTCACCAAAAAAGAGTGAGCCTGGAGGTAACTGTTAACCCCTCCTGAGTTTTATACTTTCAACATCTGCAGAATTCGTATTAGGCAGTCACCGAACCCAGCCCGTATAAGGCTCTGGCAGACACCAATAGCTGCATGGCGTACCCCAGCCCAGGTTTCCAATCTTATCAGCTGGGTCTTTAAAGACCTGAACGTCATTAACCAGGAAAGTCAAAGTTTTTTTTAAAAACCGCGGCATCTTCGGATTGGATGGTCTACGTGATTTGTTGCGGGCGGGGGTGAGGGAACTGGACGGTGAAGATTGGGAAGATATGTGGGACTATCCATTCCAGCAGCTGGTTGCTACTAGGGACAAACTGATCCAATTCAAAATCCTCCACAGGATCTACTACACGCCCCAACGCCTGCATCGCATATACCCGACCTTGTCGTCCAGCTGCTGGAGATGCTCTGGTACCCCAGAAGACTTTACGCACATATTTTGGGATTGCCCACAGATTCAGGACTATTGGAGGGATCGCTGAATGGTCGTATTACAGGCAATCTCCACTTAAACATCCACTTCTATCCTAGTGGGGTCCTGGTACCATACATCAGCTGTAGGAATGGATCCTGACAACCAATCTCCTGATCCCTACTGGGCTCATTTGAGAGTCTGAGTTGCACGATTCTGGATAAAATGAGAATCATGATTTTTTTGCTTAAAAGATCATAATTCTGGGCGTAACATCTTTCACATTATACAAAAAAAAAATCCTCAAAAAATTGTGTTTGAAAGACTGGTGTGCAAATACAGTGTGACAAAATATTGTAATGACCACCATTTTATTCTCTAGGATAGAGAATACCTATATATATATATATATATATATATATATATATATATATATATATATATATATATATATATATATATATAGGTTCCAATTTTCTACCAAAAAATACAGATTTTAACTTGTAAGCAACAAGTGTCAGAAACAGGCTTATTCTTTAACCACTTCCTGAAAATGACGTACCTTTTTTTAGAGCTAGCGGTCGGCTATCACATGATAACAACCGATGAGGCTAATAAGCCACTCGGCCATTATAAGGAGCAGGAGGGGACATCCCCAACCTCTCGCCGCTCTGGTCCGGTCTCTTGTCCCACCGGAGCAAACATACGCACCGCTGTGTGGAGCCCTGAAATTCATTTGGGTCTCCCATGTAAAAAATACAGAAGCGTTGTCACTTCGGGTTTACTTGGCTGCCAACGGCACTGATTAAAAAAAATCCGTATTCCAAAATGCAGATTTTGGCGTTTTGAATACTGTTAGACCCTCGGATCTCTCCATAAAGAGTACCTGTCACTGCCTATTACTGTCACAAGGGATGTTTACATTCCTTGTGACAGCAAAAAAGGTGATCAGATTGTTTTTTTTTTTTATTTATTTTTTAAAAGGGACAGTGTTGAAAAAGAAATCATAAAATAAATACAAATTAAAAATGCCCCCATCCCCGCAAGCTCGTGCAGCAAAGCAAACATGTATGCAAGTCGTGCCTGCAAATGTACACGGTCTTCAAATCACACATGTGAGGTATCGCCGCGATCGTAGGAGCGAGAGCAATAACTTTAGCAAAAGACCTCCTCTGGAACGCTAAACAGGTAACTGTTAAAAATTTTAAAGCGTCGCCTATTGAGATTAAGTACCGTAGTTTGGCGACATTCGAAGGCTTACCTATAGGTACTGTAAATGTCTACTAAACATGCGCCGTTTAGGAGATATTTACTGTTGCGATGATGTCATTGGCACATGCGCCTTGAACGGCTGCCTGTGCAGCATCTTCAGGCGAGTGTGCCGTGACTGGCGGCTCCCACTTGCATGCAAGGGAGTCACATCACACGGCTCCAGCCAGTCAGAGAGCCGGAGTCCGCGGCCAGGGAAGGAAGACAGGCGAAGATGGATGTGACCTGCAGCGTGGATGATGCGGGCTTCGTTTGCAGGCAAATGCCACAATGATCCACTCTGTGTCCCTGATCGTTTCATTCTGAGAGTACTGATGCTGTCTGGCTTTTCACCCCTTATCCAAGGCATGAGCATGCATGCTTAGCCATTTAGAGAGGACATTTTCAGCAGGTCTTTAATTAAAATTTTGGGGAGGTAAATATGAAGTAGATAAAAGGTCTCCGATTACTGGAAAATGTAGACAAGAATGATTCACACAGGGTTGCCTAAGTCACAGAATGGGTGTGTCAGACTCATACATTCTGTGGTGATTTTATTTGCCATAAATATTTCTTGTGGTCATTCCATTCTTCATAAATATTTCTATCGGGTGCTCTCAAAGTGAAAAAATAAACTTTGATATAAAACCCCTGGCAATCACTCTGGGAAAATGTTAAATTGTTTACTTGTACACCTTGGTTTGAGAGCGTTTTGCAAGATAAGCAAAACGTTTAAATACAATTTGACTTGATATACAAGTAGCATCATGTCACAACTGAGTATAAAAGGGAAGAGGGCACGACTAAGTGTAGCAATATGGTTACATTTAATGAAGGTACAACATATTGCTACACTTAGAGGCGCTTCTCCTCCTCTATACTCTGTAGCTCCTGCTGGATTTTGCTTCTAATCCCCTCCTTGAGGCTTCCATTTGTGGATGGACATTTTATGGTTACACAACCTGGTCACATTGCTATAATCTTTTTATATGGACTATAAACTGAAGGATTTATGAATAAATAGTTATGGAACAAATCATTTGAGTGTCCATTATTTCTTATGGGGAAATACACTTTGATATACAAGTGCTTTGGATTACAAGCATGTTTCTGGAACAAATTATGTTTGTAATCAAGGTTTTACTGTATTAAAAAAAAAAAAAAAATGCTAAATCAGACATGCCTCAAAAGTATTTTTAACATTCCAACCTTCTAGCTTTACAGCGGAGGTCCACACAAAAAGTGAACCTCCGCTTTTCTGAACCCTCCCCCCCCACTCTGGTGTCACATTTGGCACCCTTCAGGGGGGAGGGGGGTGCAGAAACCTGTATAAAATACAGGTATTTGCACCCACTTTCGGGAATAGAATAGTCACGCCCCTCCGCTGTCTTCTGGGAAACACACTGGTCTTTGGAGACATCGGGGACCAGCGAGGACGGGCCACGCCGCTCGCGCATTCACAGTAGGGAACCAGACAGTGAATCCGCAATGCTTCACTTCCTGATTCTATCACCAAGAATGGCTGCAGGGGCAGCCGAGAGACGATCGATTGCTCGGCCTTGGCTTCAGACATTGGACAGGTAAGTCCATTTATTAAAAAAAGTCAGAAGCTGCAGTATTTGTAGCTGCTGGCTTTAAAAAAGTAAAAGAAAAGAATTTATGACTGTCATCTTCCCCATACCTTTACCTGACATGCAACCCCATATCATCAATGATTGTGGAAATTTGCATGTTTTCTTCAGGCAGTCGTCTTCATACATTTCATTGGAACGGCACCAAACAAAAATTCCAGCATCATGACCCTGCCCAATGCAGATTTGTGATTCATTGCTGAATATCACATTTATCCAGTCATCCGCAGTCCATAATTGCTTTTCTTTAGCCCACTGTAACCTTGTTTTTTTCTGTTTAGGTGTTCATAATTTGTTTTCGTTAGTACAAATCAAATATGAACGTTGTTAAAAGGGAAGCGTACTGGTAGACCAAGGAAGACTTCAAAGCGTCAAGATATAAATTAAAGCAACATGCACTGAAAACAGAAAATGCACAACAAAACAAATGAGGAAGAAATGGTTGGAAAATTAATTTCCATACAGAAAAGCCAAACGAAATCATTAAAACCTAAACAGAAAAAAAAACAAGGTTACAGTGGGCTAAAGAAAAGAAATCATGGACTGTGGATGAATGGATAAAAGTGATATTAAGACCCCTTTCATACTGGGGCGGTTAGCAGGCGCTATTGCGCTAAAAATAGTGCCTGCAAACTGACCCTAAACAGCCGCTGCTGTCTCTCCAGTGTGAAAGACAGAGGGCTTTCACACTGGAGCGGTGCGCTAGCAGGATAGCAAAAAAAGTCCTGCTAGCCGCATCTGGAGCGGTGAAGGCACGGTGTGTATACCGCTCCTGCCCATTGAAATCAATGGGACACCGCGGCTATACCACTGGCAATGCACCTCTGTAGAGGCGCACTGCGGGCGGTTTTAACCCTCTTAGCCGATAGCGGGGCGGTTTTACCGAATAGCGAAGCGAAATTGGCGGTAAAGCACCGCTAAAAATACTGCCGACGCTGCTCCCGCCCCAGTGTGAAAGAGGCCTTAGTGATGAATCACAAATCTGCATTGGGCTGGGCGATGATGCTGGAATTTTTGTTTGGTGGCGTTCCAATGATATATACGAAGACGACTGTATGAAGAAAACATGCAAATTTCCACAATCATTGATGATTTGGGTTTGCATGTCAGGTAAAGGTATTGGGGAGAGGACACTCATAAAATCTTCAATAAATGCACAAGTTTATATTGAGGTTTTGGACACTTTTCTTATTCCATTAATTGAAAGGAAGTTTGGTGATAAAAAAATTCAGGATGTAATCTGATGCAGATGATGGTTTTAGAACTGCAAAAATACAAGATGATTCCATAATATTTTCCTCAGAATTGACTACAGCTTTCTTCCTTTTTTAAATTTTATTTAAGTGTTTCCTAAAACCAGAAGGTAGGCATGTTAAATGAAAATAGTTGAGGCATGTCTGATTATTTTTTTTTCCTACACAATTAAATGAACATTTTCCAAGAGTGGTGATTCCATACTTTTTGGGTTTGTAGTTACAGAGCACTGTCATACAAGTCCCATAAACTTTTAAGGCCTTGTTCACATGGGCATGCTTAAGCGTACACCTGTGTAAGGGCCATTTTTGCCTAGACAGTATGCACATGTGTTCTGGGCATCCATGTTCAGACAGTTCTATTCATGTCAATTGGGACACAACGGCTGTATCCATGCAGCTGCTGCATCCCAACTGATTACAATGAGCCTGCCTACATGCATGTGGATAAAACCTCTGTGCGTCCTGTGTGGGGAAATGCTAGTGTACGTTTAAGTAAGCCAGTATGAACGAGGCCTATGCCTTAGGAAAATAAAAATCTTACCAATGCAGACTTTCCAACACCACCGGACCCAAGGACAACCAGCTTGTATTCACGCATTGTGCAGGCTTTGTGTCAACCAACTCCACACCTAGAACACAGAAAAGCATTATATCAATTTTGACAGATCCATAACCACAAAAGTAAACAAACAATAAGTTTCTTTGAGAAAAATGTTGAGGTGACACCAAAAACTAAAATCTATAACGCTAGTAAACTCTCCAAGGCATAAAGTGTTCCAAAATAGCCTATGCTTACCAACCTCAGACACTGGCGTTTTGATGGATTACCTCTGTTTGGGGAACCTTCTTAAAGTACTGACCCCCCCAGTTTTTATTTGCAGCTACAGGCAAGCCTATAATAAAGCACACAGTATCTCACAAGAGTGAGGACACCACTCACATTTTTGTAACCATTTTATTATACTTTTTCGTGTGACAACACTGAAGAAATTACACTTTGCCAACAATGTAAAGTAGTGAGTGTACAGCTTGTACAGTATAAGTGTAAATTTGCTGTCCCCTCAAAATAACTCAACACACAGCCAATAATGTCTAAACCACTGGCAACAAAAGTGAGTACACCCCCAAGTGAAAATGTCCAAAAGGGCCCAAAGTGTCAATATTTTGTGTGGCCACCATTATTTTCCAGCATTGCCTTAACCCTCTTGGGCATGAAGTTTACCAGAGCTTCACAGGTCGCCACTGGAGTCCTCTTTTACGAAGACATCACAGAGCTGGTGGCTGTTAGAGACCTTGCGCTCCTCCACTCCCTGTTTGAGGACGCCCCACAGATGCTCAATAGGGTTTAGGTCTGGAGACATGCTTGGCCAGTCCATCACCTTTACCCTCAGCTTCTTTAGCAAGGAAGTGGTCATCTTGGAGGTGTGTTTGGGGTTATGTTGGAATGCAGTCCTGCTGCCCAGTCTCCGAAGGGAGGGGATCATCATGCTCTGCTTCAGTATGTCACAGTACATGTTGGCATTCATGGTTCCCTCAATGAACTGTAGCTCACCAGTGCCGGCAGCACTCATGCAGCCCCAGACCACGACACTCCCACCACCATGCTTGACTGTAGGCAAGACACACTTGTCTCTGTACTCCTCTTGACACCATCTGAACCAAATATGTTTATCTTTGTCTCGTCAGAGAGGCTTTCTTCTGGCACGATAGCCATGCAGACCAATTTGATGCAGTGTGCAGCGTATGGTCTGAGCACCGACAGTCTGACACCCGCCCCCCCCCTTTCAACATTGCTGGCAGCACTCGTACGTCCATTTCATAAAAAGAACCTCTGGATATGACGCTGAGCACATGCACTCAACGTCTTTGGTCGACTATGGCGAGGCCCGTTCTGTGTGGAACCTGTTAACCGCTGTATTGGTCTTGGCCACCATGCTGCAGCTCCGTTTCAGGGTCTTGGCAATCTTCTTATAGCCTAGGCCATCTTATTGTAGAGCAACAATTATTTTTTTCAGATCCTCAGAGAGTTCTTTGCCATGAGGTGCCATGTTGAACTTCCAGTATGAGAGAGTGAGAGCGATAACACCAAATTTAACACACCTGCTCCCCATTCACACAGAGACCTTATAACATTAACTAGTCACATGACACCGGAGAGGGAAAATGGCTAATTGGACCCAATTTGGACATTTTCACTTAGAAGTGTACTCACTTTTGCTGACAGCGGTTTAGACATTATTGGCTGTGTGTTGAGTTATTTTGGAGGGGACAGCAAATTAACACTGTTTTACAAGCTGTACACTCACTACTTTACATTGTAGCAAAGTGTCATTTCTTCAGTGTTGTCACGTGAAAGGGTATAATAAAATATTTATAAAAATGCGTGGGGTGTACTCACTTGTGAGATACTGTATCTTTAGATACAGTAAATCTCCTAAACATGTACGGTTAGGAGATATTTACTTTAGTAGCAGATAGTGACATCACAGATGCATTGGCACTGCGATCACAATGGACAGCACGCCAGTCATTGAGAGAGTTGTGCTGCGACCATGACTTCCGCACGCATGCATGGGAGTGACAGCATCGCGGCTCTGCCATTCAAACGGCCAGAGCCCGCGGATGCAGAAGGAAGACTGGATGAAGATGGAAGCCCTGTCAGCGGTGACCACGTTCAGATGGAAGCCTTCATTTTAAAGGCAAGTCTGCCAATGTGCTAGTATACATTACCTGCAGGGGCCCACTTTCCTTTTTTTTCGCGGTCTACTACCGCTTTAGATTTTTGCCGTACAGACTACTTTTGCTTGTTTCCTTGTTTGTAATAGAATAATTTATATAAAGAGGCCTAAAACAATGCAGACATGTACATTACAGAAACAGGTCTTACTGTAACAAACACTTTTTTTTTTAAAGCGTATAGAAACCAAAACAAGGAACTTTTCTATTTGGTCTTTCTTGGTATGATAAACAAATTGTTTAGATACATCTGTTCAATATCAACACCATTAAACCTTCCAGAAAACTTTCTGTACTGCACTTGGGAGTGGTAGACCCAGCTATCTCAGGACTACAGAGCCCTACCTTTATTATTATAGTCCTGCCCTAGGGTGGTAATGCTGCTTCTCCATACATACAGTACAGTGAGTAAGTGTGGTCACTGAGAAAGGAAGCGAGTTACTGGAAGGATCACATGCCTGAAAAAAACTTTATGTCCCCACCACATCCAAGGACTGAGAAGTTACAAAATATTACCCTTTTCTTGGGTGCGGACATGCTTTAATGCTTTTTTTTTTTTTTAAAGCGGTTGTAAACCCCAATTTTTTTTTTTTAAATAAAATAAAAACCTGCAAGACAAAAGGCATAATGAGCTAGTATGACTAGCATACTACCTCATTATGCATTACTTACCTTAGATCGAAGCCCCCGAAGCCATCCTTGTCTTCCCCTCCAGCCGCAGCCATCTCTCCCAGAGGTTATTCCGGGGGATCACCGCTCTGGGGTTGTAATTGGCTGGAGCGGCGATAAAGTCACTTTGCATGGGAGTCGTCAAAGCCGGCATTCTCCATTCAGAAAGCCGGCATTCTCCATTCAGAAAGCCGGCATTCTCCATTCAGAAAGCCGGCATTCTCCATTCAGAAAGCCGGCATTCTCCATTCAGAAAGCCGGCATTCTCCATTCAGAAAGCCGGCATTCTCCATTCAGAAAGCCGGCATTCTCCATTCAGAAAGCCGGCATTCTCCATTCAGAAAGCCGGCATTCTCCATTCAGAAAGCCGGCATTCTCCATTCAGAAAGCCGGCATTCTCCATTCAGAAAGCCGGCATTCTCCATTCAGAAAGCCGGCATTCTCCATTCAGAAAGCCGGCATTCTCAGTGTGCTTGCACATATGTATGCAAAATAGAGCATACAATGTAAATTTGAAGAGGTTAAAATTCTATTTGAGAACTAGGATTCATTTTACTCATGTACGTGAAAATACGAACAAATGTGCGCAAAATAAATGCAACATATTTAGGTCAGGAATACTGCTATTCAAACATCAGTAGTACCATGTCCTAGTGCCCTATGCATTTTCAGCTTCTTGTCGGCGAGCACAACGGTCTTTTTCATGGTTACTACTAGCACCTCCCTGGGATACTTGCCATGTGCACTGCCACAATGAATGCTGCGAAATGTCCTGCGGCAGCAGTAAACAGCTGTGCAAATCAACTCCAGACACAGAAATCCAGGAAGCACATTTCCTCAATTTCACTACAGGAAAACCATCCTCACTGGATAACAAATGCACAACATATAAAAACATGTTTGCTTAACCACTTAAGCCCCGGACCTTTAGGCAGCTAAATGCCCATGCCAGGTTTTGCGATTCGGCACTGCGTCGCTTTAACTGACAATTGCGCGGTCGTGCGACGTGGCTCCCAAACAAAATTGATGTCCTTATTTTCCTCACAAATAGAGCTTTCTTTTGGTGGCATTTGATCACCTCTGCGGTTTTTATTTTTTGCGCTATAAACAAAAATAGAGCGACAATTTTTAAAAAAATGCAATATTTTTTACTTTTTGCTATAATAAATATCATCCAAAAACATATATAAAATGTTTTTTTTTTCCTCAGTTTAGGCCGATACGTATTCTTCTACCTATTTTTGGTATAAAAAAAATAAATCGCAATAAGCGTTTATCGATTGGTTTGCGCAAAAATTATAGCGTTTACAAAATAGGGGATAGTTTTATTGCATTTTTATAGTTTTTATTTTTTTACTACTAATGGCGGCGATCAGCGATTTTTTTTTGTGACTGCGACATTATGGTGGACACTTCGGACAATTTTGACACATTTTTGGGTCCATTGTCATTTTCACAGCAAAAAATGCATTGTTTACTGTGAAAATGACAATTGCAGTTTGGGAGTTAACCTCAAGGGGGTGCTGAAGGGGTTAAGTGTGACCTCATCTGTGTTTCTAACGGTAGGGGGGTGTGGCTGTAGGTGTAATGTCATTGATCCTGCTTCCCTATATCGGGGAACACACGATCAATGACAGCACCACAGTGAAGAACGGGGAAGCTGTGTTTACACACAGCTCTCCCCGTTCTTCAGCTCCGGGGAGCGATCGCGAGGGGGCGGCTAGAAACGAATAGCCGCGCCCTCATCCCGGATCGGTCCCTGAGGCTTAACGACCGCCGCATGTACTGGGGGGGGTCGTCCCAATCGGACGCCCGACCCGCGGAAAGGCAGCGACGTCCGGGCACGTCGTTCTGCCTGTCTGTGCCATTTTGCCGACGTATATGTACATGCGGCGGTCGTTAAGCGGTTAAAGGAACACTAAAGGTTCGTTTTTTATTAGATCAATTGATTGCAGTAAGCTAGAGCATTTAAATATCACTTACCTCATTTTTCCTTTTGAACTCCAAAATACAGTAATCCAGGTTTGAAAATGTCATGTCCTGTCCCTCTTCTTCTTGCTTTCCACCAGCATCTGAGCTGTTTTGCATGGTGAAAAGCAGAATGTGCTCACCCCCTCCCTGTGACTACAGCCCTGCGTGAAGATGCTCTCTTATCCCTCACAGGCATGGAGGCTAAGCATAATGGTAACTGTAGTTCCCATTAGGCCGTGATGTAGCAAGAATGAATGCGCACCGCAAACCAGGAAGTCAGTGAGAATAACGATTCAGGAGTGACGGAGGTGAATAAAACAGCTCGATTTCAACAGGTATCAAACTAGTTATAATGCAAAACATTACTTTTTACTTTATCAGCTACTGTCAGACTTTAATTTAAGAGGAAAATATTTTTGTCTTTACAACCCCTTTAAAGTAGAGTTCCACTCGGTTTTATATTTATTAAAAGTCAGCAGCTACAAAATGTGGGATTTGCGACGTGTCTCAGAAGATTGCAGGGGGGGAGGTCCTTAAAGCAGAGGTTCCACTTTTGGGTGGAACTCCAATTTAACAAGTTCAGCTCTTTGGACATATGTAGTACACCTAAAGAGTGAAGGGTTCAGCACAAGATGATGGCTGCAATAGCAGCCCCACACTGCTTCCAATTCCAGAGTTCTCTCACCAGGAAAGCATCTAACCGACCAGATCTCTGCTCCATTCGATTTAGAAGGCAAAAGGAAATAAAGAGATTTTTAATACAGCTTACCTGTAAAATCTTTTTCTTGGAGTACATCACGGGACACAGAGCGGCATTCATTACTATATGGGTTATATGGAGTACCTTCAGGTGTAGACACTGGCAATCTCAAACAGGAAATGCCCCTCCCTATATAACCCCCTCCCATAGGAGGAGTACCTCAGTTTTGTAGCAAGCAGTATGCCTCCCAAAATGGTCCTCAAAAAAGAGGGGTGGGAGCTCTGTGTCCCGTGATGTACTCCAAGAAAAAGATTTTACAGGTAAGCTGTATTAAAAATCTCTTTTTCTTTATCGTACATCACGGGACACAGAGCGGCATTCATTACTATATGGGATGTCCCAAAGCAATGCTTACAATGAGGGGAGGGAGAACATCTCCAAGACAAAAGGATTTAATTTAGAGATATACTCAAATCATAATAAATCCAACTTAGTTGAGAAAAATAAAAATTTTAAATTTAACTCAAACAAGAGGAGCCCCCGGAATCCGAGGGTCTCAAACTGCAGCCTGCAGCACTGCCTGCCCGAAGGCAGTATCAGTATTCCTTCTTACGTCCAACTTGTAGAATTTTGTAAACGTGTGGACAGAAGACCAGGTTGCCGCCTTGCAAACTTGAGCCATAGAGATCTGGTGGTGTGCTGCCCAGGAGGCGCCCATGGCTCTAGTAGAATGAGCCTTTAATGATACTGGAGGAGGCAACCCTTTCAAGCCGTAGGCCTGAGTGATTAATTGCTTAATCCACCTGGAAATGGTGGACTTTGCAGCTGCCTGCCCCTTCTTGGGCCCATCCGGTAGAATGAACAGCACATCTGTTTTCCGGATCTTCTTTGTAGCTTTAAGATAGGCCTTCATGGCCCTGACAATATCCAAGGTATGCAGCAACCCTTCCTTTCTGGAAGTAGGTTTAGGGAAGAAGGATGGTAATACCAAATCCTGGTTCAAATGAAAACTGGATATGACCTTCGGTAGGAAGGAAGGATGAGGGCGGAGAACGACCCTGTCCTTATGAAAAACAAGATATGGTTCCTTACAGGATAAGGCTGCCAGCTCCGAAACTCTTCTTGCGGAAACTATGGCAACCAAAAATACTAACTTCCTTGTCAGTAGAACCAAAGGAATATCAGCCAACGGCTCAAACGGTTGTTTCTGTAAACTTGACAGAACAAGATTTAAATCCCACGGACAAAGCGGGATTTAACTGGAGGTCCAATACGTAAGACCCCTTGAAGGAAGGTCTTAACCAGCGAGTGGGTGGCCAGCGGCCGCTGAAACCACACTGACAGAGCAGAATCTGTCCTTTGATTGTGCTTAATGCCAATCCTTTATCCACTCCTAGCTGGAGAAAACGTAATACTCTATCGATGGTAAATTTGCGAGAAAGCCATCGCTTGGACTCACACCAGCCTACATAGGCCTTCCAGACCCTGTAATAAATCACCCTAGAGACCGGTTTCCTGGCTCTGATTAGGGTAGAGATTACTTTCTGAGACAGACCTCTACCCCTGAGAATCAGGGATTCAGCTTCCAGGCCGTCAAATTTAGATGCCGTAAGGCAGGGTGGAGGATCGGACCTTGCGACAGCAGGTCTGGCCGTAGAGGAAGAGTCCACGGGTCTCCCACTACCATCCTTAAGATTAGTGAGTACCATGCTCTTCTGGGCCATGCTGGAGCTACCAGGATGACTGGTATGTGCTCCACCCGGATCCTGCGCAGCAGGCGGGGTAGTAACTGGAGCGGGGGAAACGCATAAAGAAGTTTGAACTGATGCCAAGGGCAAACCAACGCATCGGTTCCGCAGGCCATTGGATCCCTTGAACGGGATATGAACCTGTCTAGTTTCTTGTTGAGTCTCGATGCCATGATATCCACGTCCGGCACTCCCCATCTTTGGCAGAGTGCTTGAAAGACTTGTGGATGCAGAGACCATTCCCCCGGCCATAGAGTCTGGCGGCTTAAGAAGTCCGCCTGAAAGTTGTCCACTCCTGGAATGAATATTGCCGATATGCAGGGCACATGAGCCTCTGCCCATAGGAGAATCAAGCTCACCTCTCTTTGAGCGGCTTGACTCCTGGTTCCCCCTTGGTGATTTATGTATGCCACGGCCGTGGCATTGTCTGATTGAATTCTCACCGGGAACCCCTGCAATTTTGACGTCCAAGCCCTGAGGGCTAGTCGAGCAGCTCTGAGCTCCAAGATGTTGATGGGCAACTGCTTCTCTGGCTTTGCCCAAGTACCTTGGCGAGTGCAACCATCCAAAATTGCTCCCCAGCCCGTCAGGCTGGCGTCTGTGGTCACTATCTTCCAAGCCACTGGGCTGAAAGACTTCCCCTTCAGTAGATTCTGGGGGTCTAACCACCAACACAGACTTTGTCGGACTCTTGATGAGAGCGGCAACGGGATATCCAAGGCCTGTGGCCTTCTGCTCCATGCTGACAGGATGGCTGCCTGTAGGATGCGAGTGTGGCTCTGGGCGTATGGTACCGCCTCGAATGTGGCCACCATCTTGCCTAGTAACCTCATACATAGGCGAATAGTCGGTTCTTTCTTGCTTAGAACCAGTAGGATTAATTCCTTGATGGCTTTTACCTTCCTCAGAGGTAGGAACACTCCTTGTTGTTCTGTGTCTAATCTCATGCCGAGATATTCCAACTGCCTTGTGGGCTGGAAAGCTGACTTTTCTCGATTTAGGACCCAGCCGAACCTCTCGAGGTATTGGACCGTGAGGGCCACTGCTCGCTCCAAGCCGGGAGACGAGTGATCTATGACTAGGAGGTCGTCCAGGTATGCTAGGATCGTGACCCCTTGGATCCTTAGTTTGGCTAGGATTGGAGCTAGGACCTTCGTGAACACCCGGGGGGCCGTAGCCAACCCGAAGGGAAGCGCCACGAATTGGAAGTGACGCGAAGCCACCATGAAGCGTAAATATCTTTGATGTGGCTGATAAATTGGAACATGAAGGTAGGCATCCTTTATGTCTATGGACGCCATGAAGTCGTCCTTCTGGAGTGTGGCAGCTGCTGACCGCACGGATTCCATCCGAAATGAGCGGATCTTTAGATATGCATTTACCATCTTTAGGTCCAAAATTGGCCTGACATCTCCATTGGATTTTGGGATGATGAATAGGTTGGAGTAGAAACCCAGCCCCTGTTCCAGGACTGGTACCTCTACTATTACTTCCTGGGAAAGTAGATGATCTAATGCCGATCTTAATGCGGCTCCCTTTTCCGGATCGTTTGGAATCCTCGACTTCTGGAAATGAGGAGGAGGAAACCTTAGGAAATCTAATTTGTAGCCTGTGGCCACGGAAGACCGTACCCACTCGTCGGGAATGCTGGCTTCCCAAATCTCTGAAAAGAGTCGCAGCCTTCCCCCCACCTTCGTGGGTGGGGGCGCCCCTTCATAAGGTTGGCTTGGGGGCTGGTTTTGCTGGTTTGCGAAACCACTGCCTTTTGCCTCTAACAGCCTGTCCTTGTGATCTGCTGTTGAAGCCGAAGTTTGCTTTTGCAGGAGGCCGTCGATACTGCTTGGCATTAGAGGGCCCCTGCCCAGGGGAATACTGTCGTTTAAACGCAGGTCCCTGAACCTTCTTCCTGTCTTCTCCGAAGAGTCGTCCTCCATGGAAGGGAACCCTACCAGGAGCTTCTTGCATGGGGGCTCAGCCTCCCAGCTTTTTAACCATAAGAGTCTTCTCATATGGATAAGGGATAACGATAAACGTGACGCTTGCTGGATAGAATCCTTGATTGCGTCTACCGTAAAACATATGGCCTTAGGGACATCCGAAAAAATTTTCTGCCTGCTGGGCCGGAATAAGTTTAAGCATCTGCTTAAATTGATCCGATAATGCTTGAGCGACCCCAATCGCAGCCACAGCTGGCTGTACTACTGCCCCTGCAGTAGTGAAGGAGTTCTTAAGTAGTGCTTCCAAGCGCTTATCAACTGGATCCTTGAACACCTGTATGTTTTCTACAGGGCATGTTAACGATCTGTTAATACATGAGATGGCTGCGTCCACTGCAGGAGTAGCCCATCTTTTGGAAAATTTTTCTTCCATAGGATATAGGACAGAGAACCTTTTAGGTGGTAAGAAGATCTTATCTGGCTTGTTCCAATCTTGGAACAAAATTCCCTCTAATAGAGGATGGATCGGAAACACAGCATTGCTTTGAGGCGCCCTCAGTGAGCCCAAAGCTGAAACCGTCGATACCTGGAGATCTGGTACTGGCAAGTTGAATGCCCTATGGACCAAGTCCGACAAGACTGCCCCAGACTCCTCTGTATCCGGATCTTCGATCCCTGAACCTACTTGGTCCTTGTCCAAGAGGTCGTCCAATTCCCCTGAGGAAAGGACCTCCTCTTCTGAGGGTCCGCGCTCGGGCGACGGAGATCTATTCCGCTTACTGCCCCGCATAGCTGCGGCTATCATTTTTTCCCATGCTTTTCTGCATCTCTTTTAAAGAGGTGAGTAATACCTCCTCCGTGACCATCTTAGGGTTGGACTGACCCGCGTCAGCTCCAGCCCCAGATCCCGATGGCCCCAAGGCTCCCTGTAGGGAAAGCAGCGGCATATGTCTGAGACCTCAGACTCTCTGGGGGAATCCCCACCTCTTGTACCCTCTGACCCGGATGCCAAGGTACAATACCGAGGTACACCTGCTACCTATTGGTATTTGGAACTATAAAAGTTAATTGCCCAAACACCTGTTTGGGGGAAAAAAATGCTTCCTCTCCCCTAGATGACTTTTTTTTTTTTTTTTTTTCGTTTTTGTTTCAAATCCAGGAAAGAAAAAACATTCTGTCCCCCTGAGTAGTATTGCAAAGAAAAACTATGAGATGGAAAAGAAACAGCCTATTTCTAGGCTTGAAAACAGTCTTCTGAAGACTGCAATATCCTTTCTGGCCACTGTGTGTCCTCGGCGCCCCGTGCTGCCGCTCTGGTCTTTCTCCTCAGTTCCAAAGTATTGAATGGAACAAACAAGAAAGGGCCGCCCCTTCCTTTAAGCCACTGACCCGCCCTTCCCCCCCAGCAATCTCAAACAGGAAATGCCCCTCCCGACAGGGGGAGGGGGGGGGGGATTTTGGGAGGAAGGGACCTCTCTGTTCCAGCAAACTGCAGCCTGCAGCCTGGAACCATGAGGAGGTCAGCGTTTTGCCTGCTTGCAGGCTCTGAGGAGGAAGACTGAATGGAGCATCGCCTGGAGGCCTGCAGGTAAGCAAAGCTCTCTGACACACACATATATTTTTATATAACACAGGCCCCACTCAATGCTTTTCCAACACTACAAGGGAGGTCACATCTTATGGGGAATAATACATAGAGAGCCATCCTATCTTTATGATATGTGACTAGTTTGCCAGATGCAGTGCATAACTTTAGGCATGTCCCCTGTGACCCCCCAGAAAAAAACCTGCTAAGAACCAAGTTCCGCAAGTTTTCCCCTCACTTACCTGCTCCATGCCGCAGGACTTTGCCAAGCAAGAGGCCCAATCTTCCCCCATCTCCGTGGGGATGTCTAGACCTTCAGGCCCTGGGTTCCTATGAAGGATCCACTGTCCTGGGCCCATATAGCACCCTGGCAACAGAAAACTTTAGGTACCCAAAGGTTTCTAAGTTCTGGGCCCAGGGTCCAGCTCTCTAAAAAGAAAAGCATTATGGGCTATACCCCAAGGGTTTGGGGTCCGGTTACTGACCACTTTAGCGCTGAGGCTTTTTTGGACAGAACCGGTAGCTCACCTAATCCCAAGGATGCGGAGGCAAGCTAAACCATGACTAACACCTAAGACACTGGCGTAAAAACTGAGGTACTCCTCCTATGGGAGGGGGTTATATAGGGAGGGGCATTTCCTGTTTGAGATTGCCAGTGTCTACACCTGAAGGTACTCCATATAACCCATATAGTAATGAATGCCGCTCTGTGTCCCGTGATGTACGATAAAGAAATTGGGGTCAGTGTGTGTGTGTGTGTGTGTGTGTGTGTGTGTATGTGTATGTGTATGTGTGTGTGTGTATGTATATATACACACACACACACACACACACACACACACACACACACACACACACATATATATATATATATATATATATATATATATATATATATATATATATATATATATATACACACACATACATACATATATACACACACACACACACACACACACACACACACACACTACAGTTACCTGCTCTATGCCATAGAATCGCGCAGAGCATCCCTGAACCTCCTCTTCTGGGGTCCCTGCCAACGCTCTCGCCTCTTCTCAGCATGCCACAATAGGAAGCTGCTCTTCCTATTGTGATAACCTGCAGGCTTGGTCCCCAGCCGTGCTGTGAATACGGTTCAGGCCCTGCCCCTCGCTCCCTCGTCACAGGACTTGACTGGCAACAGCAGGAGCAAATGGTGGACCCAAGAAGAGTCACTTTAAAACCACTATTTTACTTTCAGCAGAACAAAAAAAAGGAAGTTCCTATGTCAGAATGTTACTTATTGCAACAGCTATGAAGAAATATATCAATTGTTTCTCAGTAATAGCACAATAAAACGTTGAGTTGTCAAAATAAGTTTGACAGTACAGTTTCTGTGTATGAGAGCTGCAGCTCTCATTGGTAGTGCTGGATAATGGTAAAAGCTATATTACTTGGCATGAATAAAATTGTAAATAGTAAACCTGAGAGTAAACTTTAAAGGGGTTGTAAAGGTACACATTTTTTCACCTTAATGCATCCTATGCATTAAGGTGAAAAAACATCTGACGGTACCGCCCCCCCCCCTCCCCGTTTTACTTACCTCACCCCTCGAAAGTCCCGCGAGCGTCCTCGTGATCCTCTTCGGTTCCCAGCCTGGCCGTTGATTGGCTAGGCTGGACGGGTTGATAACAGCGCAGCCATTGGCTGGCGCTGCTGTCAATCACATCAGATGACGCGGCGCGACGGAGGCGGGGCCGCGTGATACAGTCGGGGGCTATGCCCGCCGCTGTATCACGGGAGCGCGCCCGCAAAAGCTTTCCACCATGCAAGCTTGCTCGCATGAAGGTGGAAAGCTTTTGCGAGGAGGAGCCGAAACAGCCGCCGAGGGACCCCGGAAGACAGGATTCGGGGACACTCTGTGCAAAACGAGCTGCACAGTGGAGGTAAGTATAACATGTTTGGTATTTAAAAAAAAAAAAAAAACATTTTTGCCTTTAGTGTTCCTTTAAAGGGGAGTTCCACCCACAATTTCACTTTTTAAATATAAATACCCCTGTAATACACAAGCTTAATGTATTCTAGTAAAGTTAGTCTGTAAACTAAGGTAAGTTTGGTTAGGTTGTTACAGCATTTAGATAGTTTATAATCTAGAAATAGACCGTGGCCATCTTAAGCGTGGGCATCATGAAGCCAGACTGTATGACTTCCTGGATTTCAGCTTTGCATATCTCGCACATGCTCAGTGCACACGCAATGTAATAGGTTTCAGTCAGGTTTGCAAGGACTACTGGGAAACATGATGCCTATCCCAGAAACCCTTGCAAATAGCCTATGCAAATAAGGAGGAGGAAGTAATGAAGGACTACAAAATAAAGGTATTTACAAGCAACAAAATTAAATAAAAATTGTCCATTCTGAACACTATGAGATTAGAGCATGCAGCACAGACAAACATAAAAAAATGGGTGGAACTCCACTTTAAGCTTTAGCCCTTTATGTATTAGCATTTTGTCCAAGTTAGAGAAAAAAAAAAAGATAAAGAAATGCAGAATCAGAATGTGTTACTAAATCTAATATTACAAAATGTATAAAGTAAATATTATAAAGTAAATATTAGATTGTACATGACCATCACCATAAAAAAAAAAAAATGAATGAAGAAAGCGGGGGGGGGGGTGTAGATAATACCTGCAGATAATGAGGCTATCCATGCCCAGAAGTGGGCACAAATACCAGTTTTAGACAGGTATCCGCTCCCCCCTCCCCCCTGAAAGGTGCCAAAATGTGACACCGGACAGTGGTTCCATTTTTGTGTGGACCTCCGCTTTAAGGATGCACTTGTCAGAATTACAACACAATAAATAAAGCGAGTGCTCAGTGAGAATAGGAAAAGGAGATATAGAAGAATTTTAGAAGCTGCACGATGACTCCACAGAATATTTTATTGTTGCAGCAGAGTAGATTTACTTGATTTTGTATCAATTCTCCTTTAAAAGCTACCAAATGTTAAACAGTAATTCACCAAGGATGATCCAGTGAATATCACAGAACTGTCCTCTATCCACCTATAAGCACCTAATACAGGGTTTGACAAATTTGCTTGGAATCTAGGAGCCAGCTAAAAAAGTTAGGAGCCAGAAAATGCACCCCATTCCGACGAGCTCGCGCGCAGAAGCGAACACATACGTGAGCAGCGCCTGCATATATAAACGGTGTTCAAACCACACATGTGAGGTATCGCCGCGATTGGTAGAGCGAGAGCAATAATTCTAGCCCTAGACCTCTTCTGTAACTCAAAACATGCAACCTGTAGATTTTTTTTAAACGTCGCCTATGAAGATTTTAAAGGGTAAAAGTTTGTCGGCAATCCACGAGCGGACGCAATTTTAAAACGTGACATGTTGGGTATAAATTTACTCGGCGTAACATTATCTTTCATAATATGAAAAAAAATGGGCATAACTTTACTGTTGTCTTATTTTTTTTATTAAAAAAAGTGTAATTTTTTTCCCAAAAAAATGCGCTTGTAAGACCGCTGCGCAAATACGGTGTGACAGAAAGTATTGCAACGGTCGCCATTTTATTCTCTAGGGTGTTAGGATAAAAAATATATATAATGTTTGGGGGTTCTAATTAGAGGAAAGAAGATGGCAGTGAAAATAGTGGAAAATGACATTAGAATTGTTGTTTAACTTGTAATGCTTAACTTGTAATACCAACGGCCACCACCAGATGGCGCCAGCTCACACAAGGAAGAGCTGGGGACTTCACAAGGCCGCAAAGCCGCAGCCTCAATTACCGGACATCACGGGCCCCCCGCGATCGCGCGGCGGGGGAGGCCTAGTTCGCCGCGATCCTGGGGAAAAGGCGCTCCACGGACTAGGCCGAAGCTGTGGCCTCACCTAAAACATACTGCCCGCCGCGATCCTGGGAAAAGGCAGTGAGCGGCATCTGCCGCTCGCGGCCTTTTCCCAGGATCGCTGCCTAGTCCGCGGAGCGCCGGTCCTATGGAACAAAATATTTTTTTATTTTTTTGCCCACCTTCTAAGCCAAGTCGCCAGGACGCTATTTCTAGTCGCCATGGCGACCTGGAGACCGGGATTTGTCGAGCCTTGGCCTAATGGGTCTGCTCTTTAAGTGGTATTAGACCCAAAAACACAAACTGTATATATCGCAGCTTACCAATCATGAAATATGTATTGGCGATCCCCCCCCCCCCATTTATTTCACTTGGTGATCCGGCCAGCAACACACTTCCTGTCTCAGAGTGTCTACACTCTGGATGGAGGAGCAACAGAACCAAACTTGGACAGCAGCATTATCTATGTGGAAAAGGGTAGTGTTCGATGCTCTAGCAGATCTAGATGGACTTGACCAACAAATGAAAGCCAAACTCCAGCTAACACTTCTAAAGGGTTAGCTGGTATGTCCGCGTTCATCCGATCCACAGACGGAAGGAAAAATAGTGTTTTTTTCTGTCTGCAGAATCGGATCCTTGCAGAGGCGGACGAGATCGGGTGTCAGCGGATGTTCATCCGCTGACACCCGCAATCTCATAGGGACCAACGTATGTCCCTTTTTCATCCGCAAACGGATGATGAAAAAGCGGACATACGGTCCACAGGTGTGAAAGGGGCCTTACAGTCTATCTGCACACTGTAGTATCCTTCAATTTTGCTTTTAAATGTCCTTATTTCTTCTAAGAAATCCTCACTTCCTGTTCTTCTGTCTGTAACTCTACACAGTAATGCGACACTTTCTCCCTGGTGTGGAGAAAGCCTCTTCAGGGGGGAGGGGGCGAGCAGGCAAGTCAGGACACTCTCTACTTTGCAGATGGAGAAAGGAGCTGTGTGTTAGTGGGCATCCTGACACTCCTGCTCGCCCCCTCCACCCTCAAGAGGCTTTCTCCACACCTGGGAGGAAATGTTGCATTACTGTGTGGAGTTACAGACAGAAGAACAGGAAGTGAGGATTTCTCAGAAGAAATAAGGACATTTAAAAGCAAAATGGAAGGCTGAGGCAAGTGAAGGAGGACTGCACTAAGGTAAAGGAAGCTATTTAGGGATTCTTTTTTTACCTTTACAACCCCTTTAAGGAAAGGATGTATTCTGTAATCCTGCAGGATGACAGCACAGTAAGCATCGTCACCCAAGGACAGGAAGGGTGTTGGCTGCAGAATCACCAGATAAACGAAAAAGGCAAAAAACAACAACAACAAAAAAACAACACCATATATCCATCTAAAGACTGGTAAGCTGCAATACCCCAAACTTTCTATTTTTGGCTTTAGACAAGCTTTAAATTCACATAGGTTTTTATAAAGCTGAACTCCAGGAAAACCTTTTTTTTTTGAACATTTGCTACATAATAAATGACCTGTAATGATAGGTGTACCATGTGTGGATGTGTAGACAGGTAAAACTTAATTTCATTCGTCCTAGACACTACAGTAAGTGCTAAACTTGTAGAGGGGATATTTACAGCTCCGGCACTCATACTGGGAAGGCCAATGGGTCACTTGCTCTCCCCTTGCCAATAGCGTCTTGTATTCTTCTCAGAAAATACAAGGTGTTCTGGAAATGGACAAGGGAAGATGTGTAAATGTTTACCTACCCCCCCCCCCTTCATTCCCAAAATGCTTTGTATTCTGTGAATAGAGGTTTTCTGAATGGATGAGAGAAGATGGAGAGCGAGTGACCCACTATAATCACTGTAAGAGAGCCAGGACTGCCAGTTACAGCGCCAGAAGTTCAGTGCTTACAGTTCTAGTTTTATCCAACGCGGCATCATTCACTCATAGGACACGCAACATTAGAGATGATTTTTGCACAGCAAATATACAAAAAATAGGATTTTTCCTGGAGTTCATCTTTAGGGCCAAAATGTCACGTTTCAGGTGTTATGGTTTGCAACACCCATACCTGCAATCCAGCAGTCACAGCCTTATTTTTTCTAATAAGGAGTCAATTTGATTGGTTACTTGACTAACAAATCATTCACGCGGTTTTCAAAATCAACTAGAAAGTGCCAATGAATGTGCTTGCTCAGCTTCGTGTCAAACAATATTCTGTCACAGACCAATAGTCAAACCTGGCAGTAGAGAAGCAGCACATGCATGTTTTTGCTTGAATACATCCTGCTTAATATGTGACTGCTGAAATATATTAGCATTTGCCAGATCTTTATATGTTCTAATTTCGCTGTAAGCATCTGGAAACCATACTCAGGGAGGGAATTCTTTTACATCTAACAGTAATTTTCTGATACCAAGTTGCGAGTGAATTGCATACACTTGGTTGCAAACACTCAATTTTCACTTGACCCAATTACCACAGAATCCATGAGAACAATGGGAAATGTGTAGTACAGCCCATCTATTAAAGGATTCTTGCTGTTTTTAAAATGTGCTGCAATAAACGCCAGCCTGCACAAAAAATATAATGTAACAGACTAAAATATGGTCTGTTCTTCAGCAATGAGGTTACACAGGAAGTCTTAAAAACATTTGTTTCTCTAAGAGGATCATTTCCAACTAATGAAGTTTTGCAAAATGCGGTAAAATGAAGTGTAGTTGTTGCAATATAGAAAAGTGCATAGGATCTATAAACTGTACATTCTACAAAATTATAAGGGAGACTTAACTAGCTTTATTATTTTGTTCTCAGAACACAAAAGATGTTTCCTGGTAACTCTTTTGGCCTGTCACCTCCCATCCTCCATACATTTCTATTAACCACCAGATATAACGGATGGCCTCACTGGGTAACAGGAAGGCACAGTGGGCAGAAGGCAGCAGTAAGATTTGGTACTTTGCAGTGAAGATCAGCCACCTGGAGATTACAGGCTCTTTAAAGATCCTGACAATATTGAAGGGATGCACCCAGCTGGCTCAGCCTCTCAGTACATGGCTGAGAGCAGAAGCCAGCTTGGCCCATCCCCTCTCCAGCCTGACACAATTACTTCATCTGCATCAGATACAATTATAAAAGGGGGGCATTTCTTCTGAGGTCAGTAGATGCTCATTTCACGACGCTCCTAAATCTTAGACTTGTGTGGATGGCTCTTTAGTGCACCACTTTACACAGTTCTGTAATAAAATGCACTTTGTATTTTTGTCTTACAACTTAATATACCAAAAATAAAAAATATCGTACGGCCAGTCAGTTATTATAAAATGTAAAGAATGATCAGCTAAAACTACCAGTATGAGTAAGGCCCCTTACATAGAGGACGGGCTCCATTGAAATCTTCTAGCTCTGCATGGAATCTGTCCGCTGATCCCTGCTGAGCAGGCGAATGGCTTTTCCATGTTTGCTCCGCTTATGCAGAGCAGACAACCCATTCTCTTCTATGAGCAGTCGGACGTCAACAGACTGCCCGTCCAATTGCACATGACTGCCATCCAATCCGCCAAATGGATTAGAAACGGTCCCCATCCGCCTGTTAGCGGACAGGATCGGCTGTCAGTGGGTGTCAACACACACGTCTGTTGACACCCACTGCTCCATAGAGGAGACTGGAGGGTCCGATCGCGTCCACCTGAGAAACTGACAGGCGGACTCAATTGGTCAGCTCATGTGAAAGGGCCCTAAAAGTCAACTTCAACCACCTTGATAAAACCACTGTTCAATTATCATGGCGTGGCATTTTACAATATGACCATGAAAGGTAAAAGGAGGCAATGATAGTTTTTGGGATGGTATGCATTAAA
Source organism: Rana temporaria (assembly GCF_905171775.1). Classification (NCBI taxonomy): domain Eukaryota; kingdom Metazoa; phylum Chordata; class Amphibia; order Anura; family Ranidae; genus Rana; species Rana temporaria. The sequence goes on from NC_053491.1 coordinate 193,646,878, forward strand.
ATAAAATTGAGTGAACAAATGGAAAGAATTTAAAACTGTTACAGTTAGGAAGATGAGGTTGAAAGGTGTTATGCCATTACCTGCAGTTTAATTGGGAAACTGAAAATAGTTTAACCACTTAAGGACCGCCTCCTGCACATATACGTCGGCAGAATGGCACGGCTGGGCACATGTACGTACAGGTACGTCCTGTACTAGTACCCAGCCGTGGGTCGGGGGCGCGCACCCGCGACTCGGTCCGAAGCTCCGGGACCAGCGGACCCGACCACTGCTGGAGACCCGCGATCGGTCGACGGATCTGAAGAACGGGGAGAGCTGTGTGTAAACACGGCTTCCCCGTTCTTCACTGTGGCGGCTGCATCGATCGCGTCATCCCTTTTACACAATCGATGACGTCACATCTACAGCCACACCCCCCTACAGTTGTAAACACACTTCAGGGAACACATAATCCCATCAGCGCCCCCTTGTGGTTAACTCCCAAACTGCAACTGTCATTTTCACAATAAACAATGCATTTTAAATGCATTTTTTGCTGTGAAAATTACAATGGTCCCAAAATTGTCCGAAGTGTCCGCCATAATGTCGCAGTCACGCAAAAAAATATCGCTGATCGCCGCCATTAGTAGTAAAACATTTTTTTTTTATAAAAAAGCAATAAAACTATCCCCTATTTTGTAAACGCTCTAAATTTTGCGCAAACCAACCGATTATTGAGATATTTTTTTACCAAAAATAGGTAGAAGAATACGTATCGGCCTAAACGGAGTAAAAATTTTTTTTTTTTATATATATATTTTGGGGGATATTTATTATAGCAAAAAGTAAAAAAATATTGCATTTTTTTCAAAATTGTCGCTCAATTTTGTTTGGGAGCCACGTCGCACGACCGCGCAATTGTCAGTCAAAGCGACGCAGTGCCGAATCGCAAAAAGGGGCAAGATCCTTTAGCTGCATTTTGGTCCGGGTTTTAAGTGGTTAAGACTGGTGCCACAAAAAGTAACTTGGTTTTAATGACTGGAATAATAAATCTCAAAATGTTTTTTAGTCCTCATTCACAGTTCAGCGTTTTTCAGCTCGTTTCCCTATGCCCAACTACACTTAACAGCCTAGTAATACAAGCAGGGGTATGTCTTTATTTTAGATGTTATATTACTTGCAGACTTATATGATGAAATGAACGCATTTTCTCTAGCCAAAGCTTGAACTAAAATGACAAGTTAACTTTAGATCTGCCTTCTGTGACCAGCCAACACCCAGTGCTGCAGGAAATGGGACAGTAGATTAAGAAAATAAGCTATATTTAAACGTGTCTCAGATTTCCGGTTTACGGTTCCTTAAAACTGATGTTTAGAAACACTGGAGATTATTTATAGCCACTAAAACGGTTTTCAAATGCTGTTCATTTACTACTGTAACAACTGTTATTTTTTTGTTGTTTTGTTTTTTTAAGTATGATAATTTGAAAACTTAAACACTGGGTCCTAAAGTGTTATGGCAGTATGGTATAATCCCAAATACGTGCGTGTATCAACCACTTCTAGACACAACAATTTGCTTTTAATAAGTGGATTTATATTTAGAACTACCTAGAAACATCCAGGGTGATGTGTGCTTTCACATTTAAAATATTAAATTGAAAAAATCTGAAAAGAAACAAAAAATACAGCAATCAGGAAGACACTAATCCTGAAGCAGATCAACATACTGATTACTTGTCAACATCAGCGGCTGATAAATCCATCTCTGCACTGTTGACCTTTACATGCCACACATATTTCATGCTCATTTCTTGATGTTTGGAAAAAGGTATGAATTACATGGAGCACTCATACTGGTGAAATGCTCACCTACAGCAAAAAATAAAAACTCCACAAGTGCTCAGAATTTCAGCAAGGATACTGAAAATGACATGAGTGATTTGGTAACAGCAAGCTATAATGGAAACTGACATATTTCAACATCTAGATTCTAGACTCTAAGGAGGATCGCATTGCTGGTAGTAGCATCCATGCAATCTGTCTTTCATTACAACCAAGTACATTCTCTTTGCTGTATGGGGAATATATAATAAGGGAGAATCTGCTTGGCTGATATGGGGCAGTACAACCCAGAAGACAAGTCTTCCCTTGGACATTTCAAGAACTTAAAGACAGTCACATTGGTTTTATGTTGCAGCATCGTTTGTAAAATAGAATGGCTGCATACAGCATTACAGTTCCTATGTAAGAGGACACAAGTAGACGAATTGGAAACAATACTCTATTTATCTCACCAGTTATTCAGCATTGATGCTCCCCCTAGGAAGTCAGCAGATGCTACTAACCTGGCAAAAAAAAAAAAAAAAAAATCGAATCCTGCCTTTTTAGATCGTCGGTAAATAGGGAGGTAAAATCGAATCCTCCTTTCGCTTTGTTGGATAGCAGACATTCTCTGTTGCCCTAGGGCAGTGTTTCTCAATTCCAGTCCTCAAGGCGCACCAACAGGTCATGTTTTCAGGCTTTCCATTATTTTACACAGGTGATTTGATCTGTTTCACTGCCACAGCCCTGGTTGACACACTGGTACGATTTGACATGTCAAATCGCATCTCAAATCGGCGGCATTTTCCGGCAATGGCACCGTTCTAATCGGTGCGACGCCGCATCTGCAGCGCTGCACCGATTTCAAAAAGTAGTTCCTGTACTACTTTTTGCGATTTCGGGCCGCGATTTACATTGACATCTGTGCAGAAACCTGCACAGATGTGTCTGAAATCGCGGCTGAAATCGGGACTGCCAGCGGGAGTGAAATCGTGTGCGTTCAGCTGAACTCGCACGGCTTCACTCCCGCAGCCCAGTGTGAACCTGGGCTTAGGGCCATTTCACACGAGCGGACCGTATGTCAGTTTTTCATCCATCCATTTACGGATAAAAAAGGAACATGCATGTATCCCTATGGGATAGCGGATCGGTCCCCGCTATGCTCAAATTCCTATTTTTCCATCCGTCTGCGGATCGGGTGAACATGGACAGACGGTCCGTGTTCATCCGATCCCCCCATCGGGGAGAGCGGAGATCTGACAGGGCAGTCCCTGCCTGTCATCTGCTGGTTCAGCAGGGATCAACGGAGCGATCCCCGCTGAGCAAGCGGATGAGAAAGGTACGGATACTCACGGGATCAGTACATCTGAAAGGGGCCTTAGTAATTACCACAGCCGTTTCATCTGAGGGAAATCCTGAAAACATGACCTGTTGGTGTGCCTTGAGGACTGGAATTGAGAAACACTGCCCTAGGGTGTATCACTAGAGGGATCACCAGTCCAGTAGGACGATGGAGGTCCCGATTTCCCCATATAGATCTTTAGTGAGCCCTCATTAGGAATACTGTTTTCAGGTCTGGAGACTTCACTTACACAAAGATATTGATAAGACAGGACAAGTCCAGAGTCAGGCAAACCAGAATGGTGAAAGGTCTGAGGGATAAAACATATCAAGAGCGACTTCAGGAACTTAATATGTACAGTCTGGAGGAAAGAAGGGAAAGGGGAGACACGATTGAAACCTTTAAATACATCATGGGGGGGGGGGGGGGGAGATGAGGCTCATAAGGGCAGTATCAAGAACACGGGAACATGACTGAAACTAGCAGGAATGCTTTTTAATTAAAGAAGGGAAACTACAACAGTGTAGACGTCTTTTGAATCATTTATTTAAAAATGAGGTACAAAACAATAAAAATCCTCATGGAGAGAGAATCCTCTCTCCATGAGGATTTTTATTTTTTTGTACCTCATTTTTAAATAAACGATTCAAAGGACGTCTACACTATTGGGGTTTGCCCTTCTTTTCTCCTATTGGGTATTTCTCATCCCTTACCATCGGATGTTTACGTATTCCAAATCCCGAAACTTGTTTGTGGATTGCACCCGGATCATCCATCTGACAACCGCGGAAGTGACATCTGTGAGTGGTCAGATCAGGGAGGATTCCCTAAAGTTCCAGCGAGGACCATCACTCTGCTGAGCCGGTTTGACCCCCTGAGAAGGGTGGTCACTGGCTAGTTGGTAAGCATTAATTTTTTCTCTTGGTGGCGGTTCCCATCACGCATTGGATCTTATTTATATATCCTACATCACTGGAGGTCTACATGAATTTATTGGACTTTCTTTTTTCTCCAACAATGAATGCCTGAGTTGAATGTACTTATATTTAATAAAAAACAATAAGGCTTCATTTATGCAAGGGGGTCATACGTTTCACCACAGTGGGCTGTGCACTGCACCCGTGATTCCAAAGCAGAGACTAATGGCCGTACACCTGATCCGAAAATCGAAAGACTTATTTTGTTTACTAGTTGCAAGTAGAAATTGAATAGGATACTAAAATCACGAAAAATTCTCATACGACAGAAAAACAAAAAAACAGAAGTGAGGACATTGTATTTTGAGACGACAACTGTACTGACTAAATGAAAATGGTATGGTATTGTACGAGGATAATTTCAGATGAATTGTGATCGGCTCTCGAAAGTTCTGTACCAACAATTCGATTATCGTATGATCGCGTCAGAAGTGGTATTTTTCGGACACTTTTCGGATCGTGTGTACGGGCCATTATACCAAATTGTATGTTGTAGGGTCCTTTTTACCTGTGTGTATAAAGCTTTAACGAGGTGCTACAATATCTTCTAAAATATATACTCTCCATTATAGGTTAAAATTCTAGTGATCATCTTCACTGTAAAAATTTGAATTTTAGAAAGGGGAATCCTAATGTTTTAGCAATAGGTTTTTTCACATGAAGGTGAAATGGAAAGTCTTAAAGCGGTTGGATACCCAAAAATAATAAAAAAAAAAAAAACCTGCAAGGCAAAGGCATAATGAGCTAGTATGACTAGCATACTAGCTCATTATCAATTACTTACCTTAGATCAAAGAACCCGCACCGACCCTCGTTCCTCTCCTCCGCCATGATACCCGTGACTTCCGGGTATCGCCGCTCCGGCGCTGTGTCTGGTCAGAGTGGCTAAAACGTCACTGCTGCGCATGCGCGGGGAACCGGTGTAGTGTCACAGTTTGCTGCCTATCCTAGAATGCTGCAGAAGTCACATGGCGGCCAACTGCGCATGCGCGATGCGTTCCAATGGATTTTCGACAGTACACAGCAGCGAAGCCGTCATTCAGGGCGACGTGGACTTAGGGGAAAGTGGCCAGTCGGCCTCACGTCCTCGCTGCGCTCGGACGGCTCGTTCCGCTCGCTCGGCCTCCTGGCTCTTTTTTTAACATCCTCCAATCCACGGGGATGTTAAGGAAATAGCCTGGATGCCGACCGAGGTTTCACTGGTGTGCACTGTCGTGAATGCATCACATTTGCGTTTGGAACGCATCGCGCATGCGCAGTTGGCCGCCACGTGACTTCCGGAGCATTCTAGGATAGGCAGCAAACTGACAATACACCGGCACGATACCCGTGCATGCGCGCCTTTCCGGTAGGCTGCCATTCAAGACCAGGCGCGCTCAGTGCGCCTGCGCCGTTGTCTACGGCGCGCATGCGCCGTAGACATCGGTGCCCGATATTCTGCAAATATCTCCTAACCATGTAGGTTAAGGAGATATTGCAAGCACAAGCCTTAATGTAGGCTTACCTGTAGGTACAAGTACTATATGAGGGTATACAACCGCTTTAAGGTAAGCAAAACGTTTTTTGCCTAAATTTTAATGACACAATGTGTACTGTAAAAATACACAATCCTTTCCCTTTAAGGGCCCGGTATGACCTGCAGAGAAGCTCCATTATCAGAAAACACCACCTTGAGAATATTTGTTTTCCCCGTGAATGTTGATAAGGAGCTTAAATAGGACCCAGAATCAGGCAACCTAATTAAACAATGCGAATGAACAATACAACAGTTAAAACTAGAAAAAACTATAGATGCCATTTGTTCAAAGTCGGGTACACAGAAAAGGACTCTTCTGTATATAAAAAAAAAACTCCACACAGACCTGAACAGACATGGATGTAGGCTGATTTATATGGAAAATCATCAATTTACATCCACCCACCCATAGAAGGGGTGGATAAAAATCGATTTTTATCACATTTATTTTGGAGAAAAAAATCTATATAAAAAGATAGTTTTCTATTGAAGATGCATTAATAATTTAGTTCATTCAGCATGAAATGAAGCTTGGTTATGTAGCATGAGGCTGTATATTCTGCAATATTTTTTTTTTTGTAAACTCATTCAATGAATCCAAGCTCTGCAAGCTGAGAACATGCACTACATCGATGTATTCACACATTTTCACAGTAACCATGAGTTCAGAAATATTCCTTTATCCCATCGTTTTGCAAATCTATGTACACTACAAACTGTATGATTGAATCAGTTTGGATATTGCCGTTTTACTAACCTGCAGCTTATTCTTCTAAATAGGAAACCTTCATTTTGTTTGCAAATATTAAAGATTCTAACTATGAGCAAGAATAAGTCCTTACATTTAAAGAGCGCCTGTCATTTCAGACCCATCAAGCAGGGCCGGTTAGCGGGCATCCAATCACCTGCAGCCACCCCGTCCCTCACCTTGTTGTGTCACTGCCGCATCACCAGCCAGCGATGACTGTTGCTCTTTAACCACTTGAGACCCGCGCTATTGACAGAAGACGTCAACAGCGCGGCTCTCAGGTGCCAAGTGGACGTCATTTGAAATGCATTACCCGCGCGCGCCGGGTAACCACTGTGCCGCCGCATCGCTGGGGACCCGATGCGTGTACCTGGCGGCCGCGATGTCCGCCGGGTACACGCGATCGTCTGGAACACAGCCGGTAACAGCAGTGACGTGGAGCTCTGTGTGTAAACACAGAGCTCCACGTGCTGTTAGAGGAGAGGAGACCGATCTGTGTCTCTTGTACATAGGGACACAGCATCGGTCACCCCCCTCCACCCACACAGTTAGAACACACCCAGGCTACACAGTTAACCCCTTCCCTGCCAGTCACATTTATACAGTAATTAGTGCATTTTTATAGCACTAATCGCTGTATAAATGTGAATGGTCCCAAATTTGTGTCGAAAGTGTCCGATACGTCCGCCGCAATATTGCAGTCCCAATAAAAATCGCAGATCGCCGCCATTACTAGTAAAAAAAAAATAATGAAAAAAAATCATAATTCTGTCCCCCATTTTGTAGGCGCTATAACTTTTGCGCAAACCAGTCGCCTATTGCGATTTATTTTTTTTACAAAAATACGTCGAAAAATACGTATCGGCCTTAACTGAGAACATTTTTTTATTTATTTTTTTAAATGGGAGATTATAGCAACAAGTAAAAAAAATATATATATTTTTTAAATTGTCACTTTTTTTGTTTATAGCGCAAAAAATAAAAACCGCAGAGGTGATCAAATACCACCAAAATAAAGCTCTATTTGTGGGGAAAAAAGGACGTCAATTTTGTTTGGGAGCCACGTCGCACAACCGCGCAAATGTTAAAGCGACGCAGTGCCGGAAGCTGAAATTTTGCCTGGGAACGAAGGGGGTTTATGTGCCCAGTAAGCAAGTGGTTAAAAATTTAAATCAAGCCTTTTTACTAGTGATTTAAATCAAATCCACCCTCCTGCCCATAGATATACATTGTGGCCCAGTCTGGGTTTGTCTGAAAAACTGACAGACGGATCTAGACCGAACGCCCATGTGAAAAGGGCCTTAGGCAAATAATAAAGTGGAATTCTAGTCAAAACCTAACACTAAACCTACTATCTGCCACATTCTAAGCCTAATCCATCTAACCCGGTAAAACAAGAATCAATTACCTTTTCTGAAGTCGATCCGGTGTGGTCTTTAGGGGTAGATGCAGTGTGCAGGAGAGAACTGACAATGCCTGGGAAATGCCTAGAACGTGATGTCACCCATAGTAAGTCTACTTACTATGGGGCTTCCTTTGTTGGCTGCCTCTCTTGCACTTGCCTACACTGAGAAGCCGCCGCTGACAGCTCTGTGTGGGAACGGACCAGAGCGACTGCAGAACAGGCAAGTATAGTGATCTTTTCTTTACAGGGCTAGATAGATAAGGCTTAGAATGTGGCAGAGTAGGCGTAGAGTTAGGAATTCCACTTGAAATTTACTTGTAAAAGTTAAGCTTGTGACAAGTCCCCTTTCTCTCCTCTCATGTGAAAGGTGGCATCACTGGTAGATAGAGGAACTTGTGAAATGGGAGTGGTAGTGTCAAAATGTGATTTTACAGAAAAAGTCAAGATGTGCAAATAAGCTCTGCTCGTCATATCTCTGGCTGTACTGATCATGTTGACATACTGTTTACACCAAGTGGAAAAATCTGCTTTTCATAAAAATTCTCAGCTTGTCATACTATTGTGAAAGATTTTCTTTAGGCAAACGGCAGCTAAAAAGTGTGTCTTTTTTTTTTTTTATATTGACTTGTCTGGTAACTTCTTTTTAACCACTTAAGACCCGGACCAAAATGCAGCTAAAGGACCAGGCCCCTTTTTGCGATTCGCACTGCATCGCTTTAACTGACAATCGTGCGACGTGGTTCCCAAACAAAATTGGCGTCCTTTTTTCCCACAAATAGAGCTTTCTTTTGGTGGCATTTGATCACCTCTGCGTTTTTTATTTTTTGCGCTATAAACAAAAATAGAGCGACAATTTTGAAAAAAATTCAATATTTTTTACTTTTTGCTATAATAAATATCCCCCAAAAATATATAAAAAAACTTTTTTTTCCCCCTCAGTTTAGGCCGATAAGTATTCTTCTACCTATTTTTGGTTAAAAAAAAAAAAAATCGCAATAAGCGTTTATCGATTGGTTTGCGCAAAATTCATAGCGTTTACAAAATAGGGGATAGTTTTATTGCATTTTTATTCATTGTTTTTTTTTTTTTTACTACCAATGGCGGCGATCAGCGATTTTTTTCATGACTGCGACATTATGGCGGACACATCGGACAATTTTGACACATTTTTGGGACCATTGTCATTTTCACATCAAAAAATGCTATAAAAATGCATTGTTTACTGTGAAAATGACAATTGCAGTTTGGGAGTTAACCACTAGGGGGCGCTGAAGGGGTTAAGTGTGACCTCATATGTGTTTCTAACTGTAGGGGGGCGGAGCTAGACGTGTGACGTCATTGATCGCCTTTCCCTATATCAGGGAACACACGCTCAATGACAGCTCCACAGTGAAGAACTGGGAAGCTGTGTTTACACACAGCTCTCCCCGTTCTTCAGATCCGGGGACCGATCGTGCGGCTCCTGCGGCGCTTCGGACCGGGTCGCAGGTGTGCGCCCGTGACCCACGGCTGGGCACTTAAAGGCGATGTACAGGTACGTGCTTGTGCCCAGCCGTGCCATTCTGCCGACGTATATGTGCAGGAGGCGGTCCTTAAGTGTTAGGCTTCAAGTTCTTAGTTATTTAAATTTGACACTCCTCTGCCCCCAAAATGACAATGCTGCTGTCCAAAAGGTGTGTCTGTTGCTCCTTCATCCAGATTGTAGGCACCCTAATATAGGCGTTGTGCTACTGGTCTGATCACCAGGTGAAAAGGTAATAAAAAGCCTAAAAAAAAGCAACCACTAGATCTAAGGATTGGTAAGCTGCAATATTACATTTTTGGTTTAATGCTGCTTTAAGCCTGTTAGCACTTTCAATAGAGTAAACTGATATAAAATGAAAGTTTTTTTTTTTTTATTACTACGACTAACTAGTATGCAAATATGCAATAAAAAGATTTATTGGATCTGTTAATACCACCAGATTTTAGCTGGAACCAGCTATGATTTCATAATGAGATGCTTCAAGGTTTTATAAACAATGATTTTGCTTGCCAGTAAACTGTTGATCCTCCTTAGGCTCTCCATAGATGGGCAGCTGTGTCATTAAGGGCGGCGAATATTGAAACACCTGCTCATTCTCAGCACTGAACGCTTCTTCAATTTACCACTCAACCAACAGAACGAGAACTGTTCAATGCCTTTGCAACAACTTGAAAATCCTCATGGTACCAGATCAGGCATTTTGACAGTCAGGTGTACCTAGTTTACCCACATGGCACAAGCAAGATGGAGGAGTCTAAAGAAAGGGCAAGTCTCTGCAGTGCATGCATGCATGTTCCATAAACTCAATGCCTGACTTCATTCAACATGCAGAATCCCATTCATTTATAGCTGGCCATAGAAGGACCGAAATGTAGTCAATTCAGCAGGGACTGGGCGAGTTTTGATCCATGTGTGGCCATTCCTGTTCCACAGAAGTCAAGAGTCTTGCTGTCAAAATACAATATGGTTGATTTACTGAAACTGGAGAGTGCAAAATCTGGTAAAGCTGTGCATAGTAGCCAATCAGCTTTTAACTTCAGCTTGTTCAATTAACCACTTGCCAAACGGGCCAATTCTGAAATGTTTTAATATATGTAAAAATCTGTTTATTGGCAAGAAAATTACTTGGAACCCCCCCGCTCTCCTCTATGGGTGGTCGGATGTAAAACGGACCGGCTGTATGTTTTTACACCCGACTGCCATCCAATCCCCCAGACAGATGGGAAATGGACCCTTATCTGTCTGTTTTTAGCAGACATATGTCCATTGACACCCACGGCTCCATAGAGGAGACTGGAGGGTCTGCCTGAAAAACTGACAGGTGGACCCGATCGGTCTGCCCATCCGAGATCAATGTCTCAGCGGGGAATTATCCTTCATCCACTTCTCTTGTGTGGATGGAGGAATCTGTTCTTTTCATTCAGCAACATAATGAACAAAAAAAAAAAAAATCATCTATGGCCAGCTCCCTGTTCCCGCTTGAACATTCAGTCTCCCTACATTTAATAAAGTATATGTTTTTTTTTTTTTAACATATTAAGACATTTTCGGTCCCATAGACTTCAGTGGGAACACCTGTAAACACACAATGGGGTTGATTTACTTAACTGGAAAGTGCAAAATCTGGTGCATCTGTGCATGGTAGCCAATCAGCTAACCTGGAAAAACCCGACTAGTTTCTATGCAGAGCTGCGCCAGAATTTGCACTCTCTAGTTTCAGTAAATCAACCCCAATATGTGCATTTTTGTGCCTGAAGAACTCCTCTTCTGTTGCCAAGACCAGAAACATGGCAGTAGTTTGGTACATGAGCAAAAATGCCTGCACAAAGTTTCTAAACAGCAGCAAGATGCCCAAAAAAATGCTTAAAAAAAACAAGGAATCTTGGTCTGCATTTACACTAGTGTAATGCAAAAACTGTCTCGCCTGTGCTGCTATTCACTGTTAAAGTGGTTCTAAAGCAAAGTTGATCTCAGGGTTGCAAACTGAAAACAGAAATCAGTAGTATCGCCTATGCAAACCTATAAACTTCTATCAAGTTAGGTATAAACCTCACCATTTAGATGACAAATTGGAATAAATTCCTGTGACATCATAGCTCTAATAAAATAAAATAAACAACAGCTTCTGCCAGCTCCAGAAGTAAAGCAGGCATACACATCAGATCCTGTATTCTCACTGCACAGCCATGAGAAACTACAGTTCCCATGATGCCACAGGAAGTGCAGTGAATGGATGTGATTGTGGGCAGATATATGTAAAAGCTTGTGTAGTTTCCCATAGCCTCATGACACACCCATGTTTTAAGAGAGACGCTTACACTGAGCCTAATGCTGATTTGCATAGCCCATCACTCACAGGTGTGGAGAACCAATAGACTAGAAGACTGTCAGTCACTGTATGAGGTCATTGGTGGCGGGACAGACCAGGGAGTCTCCTGGCCCGTCGATCAAATGATGATACAATAGTGGGAGTCTAAGACCGAGAGCCTGAGACTCCCAGATTCACCCAATACAGTGAGAACTACAGTGGGGAAAGTGGCAAGACAGGGGATCTGGGAGGATAGCATGAATAGCAGCCGCCAGTCTTCTATTTTGGATGTTAAAGGGACCAAGACCCAGCAATTCATAGATTTCTCAGTAACAATAGCCTGGTGAATGTAAACAAGAACATTTTTTTTATACTCACCTGAAAGGGCGGTTGCTATGCGGAAGTAGCTCTTCTGCCTCTTCTTCCACCGCGGAGGATCTTCAGGCTCGTCCTACGTCTCTGTGTCTTCTGCGCTGCCTTCTGGGAACTGTGTGTATCCCAGAAGGCAGCCGTCATTCACAAAGCGCCGTGCGAGTCGTGCATGCGCAATAGGAAATGGGCAGTGAAGCCTTACGCAAGGATGGAGGTGCCAGGACCGAGCGATCGCTGTCGGGGGACCGACATCGCGGGCGACTAGGACAGGCAAGTGTTCTTATTAAAAGTCAGCAGATACACGGTTAGTAAAAAAAAAAAAAAAAAAATTGCGGGTGGAATCCCTCTTTAAGGTATGAAGGCAGCAAAATTTACATGTAATATATTTTCTCTGTCTTTTTTACCTTTTTGCATCCTCTACACTAGGGTGGATAAAAATCAATAATTTAAAAAATAAAATCTGATTTTTATTTCAAATATGATTTTTATTTTTTATTACATTTTAATAAAATGCTTTTGGAGAAAAAAAAAAATGTATCTAAAGAAGGGTTTTCTATTTAAGACACGTTAAGAATTTAGTTTATTCAGCATGAAATTGAGCTTAGTTATGTAGCTGCATATTCTGCAATATTTACATTTTTGGCAAACTCATTCATGAATCCAAGCGCTGCAAGCTGAGGTAACATGCACTTGCAATGTTATGGTTTTAAATGCAAGAATCTGAGTAGTTCAACTATGTGCAATTAACCTAAAATCGGTTCCGATATCGCTGTTTTACTAACCAGGCAGCTTAATATTCTAAACAGGAAACCTTCATTTTGTTTGCAAATATTAAAGATTCTAACTACCAGCAAAAATAAGTCCTTGCATTTAAAGAGGGCCTGTCATTTCAGATCCCTCATGGCAGCGCCTGTCAGCAGGTATCCACTCATCTGCTGCCACCACATCCCTCAACTTTCTGTGTCACTGGCGCATCACCACCCATCCCATTAAAGTGAATAGGACCGTCATTGAGTCAACAGCGGGTCAGCGGAGCCGCTGCGGGACAGAGGTGACAGTTGCTCTTAAAAATGATTTAAAGCGGAGTTTCACACAAAAATGGAACTTCAGCGGCTCGGATTCCCCCCCCCTCCGGTGCCACATTTGGAGGGGGGGGGGGGGAGCAGATACCTGTCAAATCCAGGTATCTGCTCCCACTTCTGGGGAAAGATCGCTGATCGCTGCACTAGTGTGGCAAACTACCCAATGTCTGACCTTTCCTCCTTCCCCCGCTGCTTTCTGGGAGACACACAGGTCCAAGAAGACAGTAAGACCCACTCAGAACGTGCAGTGCGACTCGCACATGCACAGTAATAAACAGGCTATGAAGCTGCAAGGCTTCACTTCCTGTTTCCCTTAGTAACGATGCCGTCACCAATGAGCCAATGGACGAATCGACTTAGGGTGCCGACATTGCAGGCTCCCTGGACAGGTAAGTGTCCTTATATTTAAAAAAGTCAGCAGCTCCAGTATTTGCAGCTGCTGACTTCACACCCCCCCCCCCCCCCAGACGGAACTCTGCTTTAAAATTATGATTTAAATAAATTCCACCCTGCTCTCAAAAAAAGAAAGAAAAAAAAAGGTTGGTGTACAGTATCCCCCCTCCCTTAGAATTATCTGAGCCCAATTTTGATCCAATGCTGTACATGAGAGCAGAAACTCTCTCCCTCCTCACAGGGCAATTGGATAGCAGTGGGAGCCATTGACTCCCGCTGCTGTTAAATTCTATGATGAGGGAGCGGGACGGTGGGGGACCCCAGAAGAGGAGGTTCAGGGATGCTCTGTGCTAAATCACACAGCAGGTAAGTATAACATGTTTAGTATTAAATAATAAAAAAAATGTAATCACGTTAATGACACCCAAAACATGTCAAGCAAGAAGTGCAGTTTTGCTTGAGAACACAAAGTACTGTAGATGCGCCAAAATGTGCACTAAAAATGCTTCTTTGCTGCATTTGCCACGGGTAAGGCAGCCCACTGAAATAGGTTGCACTATGTGTGAATCAAAAACCACGTATATGCACAACACCTGACACTGCTATTGTGAAGAGAACTTTTGTTATAAGATGACAATTTTGCATCCCCGTTTCTCAGTCATGCTTCTGCGTTGTCAACCTGTCACACAGGCTTCCAATGGAGATTACAAGTGGCTGAATCAATACACATTACGCATAGCAACACCAAAAAGCCTGCCCTGAGTATTGCCATGCAGTCATCGCTGAAGTACATGCATGTAAACAGGAAGTGGATGCAAAGAGACTGTTTGAATCTTGGGTCAGAGTTGCATGAATCTTGTGTGAAAACATTTATAAATAGACCCCAATTTAGATTATACATCTACTATAACAGTTTTTGGCAAACTAAAGTAACACATTCAGCTGAAGGTTTCACACGCACTCCACCCAAAGAAAAAAACACAATGTTAGGTAACAAACATACACAACTCACTGAGCTTTGTGCATCTTATTGTGCATAAAGAAAATATTGATGAAGTGGTTTTATGCCTGCAAACCCCCCCCCCCCCAAAAAAAAAAAAAAACCTGTAATGCAAAAGGCATAATGAGCTAGTATGCATCGCATACTGGCTCATTATGAAATACTTACCTTAGATTGAGGCGCCGGCATCACCTCCCGGTCACCGCTGAAAGAGCCAACATGTCCCCCCTGCATTTCTTTCGGGTTCGCGGCTCTGGCGCTGTGAGTGGCCGGAGCCGTGATGACGTCACTTCTGCACATGCAAGCCCTCTTTACGGCGAGGAGCTACGATTTTCCAGCAGCATCCGCCGGACTTTCAGAGCGCATGCGCCATTGATGTCAGCAGCTGCATGCAAGGTGAATATCTCCTAAACCATACAGGTTTAGGAGATATTAATTTTACCGACAGGTTAGCCTTATTATAGGCTTACCTGTAGGTAAAAAAGTGAAAGAAGAATATACAACCACTTTAAGGAAGAGGATAAAATGTCTACAAATCTACTCTATGGTAGGCCAATCTGTGCAAGAAGGTAAACAGCAGTTTTAGTTAAAAGAAAAAGAAAAAAGAATAGCCTTCATGCTTTTGTTTAGAGTGTATGTAATAACGATTTTTTTTGTTTTGGATTGAGTGCCAGTTCACACGTCTGCGCTCTGCGAGATCGCATGCGATTCGCACCGTAAATCAAATGCGTTGTCCGTGCGATGCAATTTTTAGCCATACAGATAGTATAGCTGATATCGCATTTAGACTAAACTCGCACCGGAACCTTTTTTTGGTCCGCAGCAGAATCAGATTACATGGCTGTTGTTCACACCCATGCAATCCGATTAAGGTCCAAACTGACACTTTGCAGTACGATATGCGAGCTGGAATGGGGGTGTCCAACAATATATTGACACTCCTGGCAGTGCGCATATGGCAGTGTGATGGCGGGTGCGATGTGGGAACCCGAAGTGGATTTGCAGTGTTCCCGCATTGCACAAGTGTAAGCCGAGCCCAAGGCTCTTTTCACATGGGTCAGACTGTGGCTGCAATCCACTTGCTCAGCAGGGGATCTGTCCGCTGATCACCGCTGAGCAGACAGATGACCGCGACGTGTCTGCTCCGCTTATGCAGAACGGAAACAGACCACTTTTCTCTATGGGCGGCCGGATGTTAACAGACAGCCTGTCCATTTACACCCGACTGCCATCCAATCCACTGGACAGAAGGGGACCCCATCAGTCGCTTTTTGGTGGATCAGATATAGGTGGGTGTATAACCGACACATTTAAACCCACCACTCCATAGAGAGGAATGGTGGTTCCGATCAGGTCAGCCTGAAAAACAGACAGGTGGTCCCAATCACAATGTCCATGTGAAAGGGGCCCAAGGATGAGGTTTGGTTCAACCTGGGATTGGTCTAAACCCATAAGAGAGTGGTCAGTGATGGGCTATAGGCTGCAGGTAGACAAAGGGGTGCAAATCCGCACGACATCATTTACCCAATATGGACACACACCTATGTAACTTCATCGGAAAAAATAAATTAGGCTTTAGATACACTTGATCTGTTTTTGTGTGCCAGGTTGACAGCTTGGGGGTTCCTTTATTAACACATTAACCACTTCCCGACCTCCTCATGTACATTTACATCGGCAGAATGGCACGGACAGGCACATCAACGTACCTGTACGTGCCTGCCTAGACGTGGGTCGGGGGTCCGATCGGGACCCCCCCCCCCCCGGTACATGCGGAGGTGGGGTCCGCTCGGGGAGCGATCCGGGACGACGGCGCGGCTATTAGATTATAGCCGCTCCGTCGCGATCGCTCCCCGGAGCTGAAGAACGGGGAGAGCCGTGTGTAAACACGGCTTCCCCGTGCTTCACTGTGGCGGCGCATCGATCGAGTGATCCCTTTTATTAGGGAGACTCGATCGATGGTGTCAGTCCTACAGCCACACCCCCCTACACTAGTAAACACATACACAGTGATCCCTAAATGTTACAGCGCCCCCTGTGTTTAACTCCCAAACTGCAACTGTCATTTTCACAATAAAGAATGCAATTTAAATGCATTTTTTGCTGTGAAAATGACAATGGTCCCAAAAATGTGTCAAAATTGTCCGAAGTGTCCGCCATAATGTCGCAGTCACGAAAAAAAATCGCTGATCGCCGCCATTACAAGTAAAAAAAATTAAAAAAATAAAAATGCAAAAAAACTATCCCCTATTTTGTAAACGCTATAAATTTTGCGCAAACCAACCGATAAACGATTATTGCGATTTTTTTTACCAAAAATAGGTAGAAGAATACGTATCGGCCTAAACTGAGGAAAAAAAAATTTTTATATATGTTTTTGGGGGATATTTATTACAGCAAAAAGTAAAAAATATTGCATTTTTTCCAAAATTGTCGCTCTATTTTTGTTTATAGCGCAAAAAATAAAAACCGCAGGAGGTGATCAAATACCACCAAAAGAAAGCTCTATTTGTGGGGAAAAAAGGACGCCAATTTTGTTTGGGAGCCACGTCGCACGACCGCGCAATTGTCTGTTAAAGCGACGCAGTCCCGAACTGTAAAAACCCCTTGGGTCTTTAGCCAGCATATTGGTCCGGGGCTTAAGTGGTTAAAGAAGAACGACAGGATCCTGTCAAGTTTGCATTTTTAGATCCCACTCCCAGGCTTGATTAAATAACTGGTGAAAGTGAAATATGTGAAATATATAATGGTTTACTTTTCATAAAGTTGTGGGTTTTCTGTCCCAGCAATGTCATCCTGTTCCCTGGAAATGTTTCCATATTCAGGAATGAGGACTTTCATGCTGCACGTCACATAAATGGCACTACATGCAAAGAGAAATGCAGGAAGTAAAGGAAGCTGTGTAGGCGGAGCTATGCGAAGGTGCTCTATCCTGAAAACATATAGAGACCCACAATGTCACTTGAACAACGTAGCCAATAGTGGACGGTTTAGACTGGGAGTCTTTGGACTCCCAGGTTCACACACTGCAGCCAGCAGTAATATTATTACATCACTTTTAATAAACCGACACTTACCTGTTCCAGGGTCCAGCGACGCGGCCGCCCGTAGCTCCACTCCCACCCCCCCTCTCCGCCAGCACCCCGGCCGTGACAGCTTTCGGCTTCATGGCCAGGCAGGCACGCACGAGCTGCGCTCCCTGAGTGGATAGGCGATGTCCTGGGACCTGTCACAGGTCCCAGGAGATCGCTTAGAGCAGTGGTTCTCAACCTGGGGGTCGGGACCCCCTTGGGGGTCAAATGATGATTTGCCAGGGGTCACATGGCCTGTTCCTGAAGCCCACACCGCTCTGCCCGCCTTTTTGCTGCCGCCCAGCAGGACTGTTCCTGGAGCCCGCAGCCGCCCATTAAGTTCACAGCATTTGTTAGGGGCTAGAGGAGACCCTATCTCCTGATTTCAGCATAGGTGTCACTGCTACGAGACACCACCGAGTCGGAGACTACCTGTGATTATAGTTGCCCATTAAAAGTCCCCACTACAGTTCTCAGATCAGCAGATGACCTTGATCAAGAGAACCAAAGTTGGCCGATCAGAACTTCCCCCAGCACTGCCACTCATCCCACCCCTCACCAGCACTGCCACTGATCCCGTTCTCCCCACCAGAACTGCCACTCATCCCATTCCCCCCACCAGCATTTCCACTCATCCCGTTCCCCCCACCAAGAAGTAAGAGAAGAAATAAAATAAAGAATACATGGAAGGGAGAGGAAAAGAGGGGGAGGAACAAAGAAAAAGGGAGAGAAAGAACAAGAAAGACGGCTAGAGAGAGGGATGGGGGGGGAAAAACAAGAAATTAGGAATGAGAGAGATGAAAGGGAAAAAAAGGAGAACAAAGAGAGTGGTACATCCTAAAATGTACCATAAGAGGTTTTAATAATGTACGAGGGGAAGAGATCAGGGAGCGCTAAATGTCCGTGGGTTGGGTGCTGACAACCCACGCTACTCAAATAATTTTACTGTTAGGGGTCTCCACAACTTGGGAAATGTTATCAAGGGGTCACGGCACTAGAAGGTTGAGAACCACTGGCTTAGAGGGAGGGGCGAGAGGAGAAGTCACCGAGGCGGTCCCTGGGTGGAAGGAGGAAGTAAGACAGGAAGTCACACTCCTACCGAAGCCCCCACTCCCCCCCATAAAAATGACATGCCAAATGTGGCATGTAAGGGGGTGAGGAGTGCTTAAGGTGGAAGTTCCACTTTTGGGTGGAACTCGGCTTTAAGGTAGGAAAGCACCAGCAAAAGTTTTTGCCCAACGTTCTGCTTACATTTTCACATAAAAGCTGGCATCTGTATGGAAAGAAGGTTCTCTCCAAGTGTGGCAGGCTGCTATCTATTCAGAGGGCTGCCAGCTGGCAGACCAGGGGATATTTGCAGATTTTCTTTATCAAGTTTCAAACATCAGGTATCAATTCACCCTCTCTAATTACTGAATATGGCTGCATATTTCTGCTTATGAGAAAAAGGGGACGTTCCTTGTCAGTTCTAGTATGCATTGATCTGAAGAGATACCTACTGAGCCTTTGGGATGAAAGTAGAAAAGGTGTCAAATGAAGGTGCTTGTAAACCTAGTCAGTTTTGTCCAAGAACTTTGAAAGAACGTCCTAAGTATATACTGCACACCATGTTCATATGTATATGATAATAAATTATTAAAGTGCAACTTCAGACAACCACAGACATACAATTTAATAAAGTCATGCAGTCATACAAAAACTATTAAAGCGGCATTAAAACTGATCTTTTATCATCCTTAATGGCCAGCGTAGGATGACGTCACCAGCATCCTAGCACACAGGGACTGTGCCTGCAATGAAACCTGAGCTGGAGAATGCCCAACAGAGGCAGGTAGGTGGATTTTTTATTTATTTTTGAAGAGGAGACATTGCATGTCTGCTCTGCCAATGATTTTGCCCGCTAGCAGTGTGCGACTTTAGTCCCACATTAAATACATACTGGATAATTTATCTAGTGGCTTTGCAGAAAACAATATTTTGAGGTTTATAATAGTTATTTGCACTAATTTAAAGTGCATGTCTATCTCAAACTTCTCTGTCAGAATCTACTGCTGGCTGAGTCTCCTAACGAAGGCAGATAAAAAATATAAATTCATTTTCTAAGGGATACTAGGTGGTAATAGAATTTTTTGGCCTACATCTTTACTCCGTTTAAGTGGCTATATGTGGACATACATCTGTTTACATCCACCCGCCCGGCATGCATTGTGGTTCAGTCTGAAGAATTACGGACACAAATTGAACGACCGTGTGAAAGGCCCGTTACCCTTTATGTGATTTTAATTTAATAATTAGTTTTGCCGTACAAAAACAAAAAACAACCTTGTAAGCTTGCCGAAAAGGTTCCTTAAGCAATAAGAAAATCCCATTAACATGATGCACATGCTGCTTCAGCTCTTACTGGGTTAAGACGACTGACCCTGCCGTATATGGTCATGCACAGCCAAATCCCAAATTCCACATCTTTAAAGGCCCTCACTGTTCACCCCAAGCTCTCACACACACACACACTTACTTCATGACATGCTAATTTCCCAGAAATTCTAAGTATTCTCCCCTTTAACATTCCTAAGAAATAAAAGCATATATTGTACAGAAGACAAAACATATTTAGAAAAAAAAAAAAAGGACTAGCAATTTGAGCTTCCAAGGATTAAAAACTTTACAGAATCACAATAAATGGCACTTATAGATCAAGATACACTCCCTGAGCACTTGCTACGATCATTTCAATTAACAATTGAGTAACAGTGATAGAACATTCCTGTTTTACACAACATGGATGTTCTACCAATATGATCTTGAAGAAATAGGCAATTTAGGGAGCATACTGTATATGTGGTTTTGACAAGTTCTAAAGAGATGACAATCCTATTCAGGGACAACACATGAAAGTGTATATCTGACAAATGCACATTTTCTGTGCGTTACTATATTTGCAACAAGAAAATAAGTGTGATCTGACAACTACCATGAAAAAGACAAAACCCAACATGAAAAAAATATGCTACAGATAGGGGAGAAAAAAAAAAAAAAAGTGTTTGATCCCCTGCTGATTTTGTACGTTTGGCGACTGACAAAGAAACGACCAGACTATAATTTTAATGGTCGGTTAATTTTAACAGACAGAACAAAAATATCTAGAAAAAACACATTTCTAAAAGGTTATAAATTGAATTGCATTTTAATGAGTGAAATATGTTTTTGATCCCCCATCAATCAAGATTTCTGGCTCCCAGGTATCTTCTATACAGGCAACGAGTTGAGATTAGGGACACTCTTAAAGGGAGTGCTCCTAATCTCAGCTTGTGGTCTGTATAAAAGACACCTGTCCACAGAAGCAATCAATCAGATTCCAATCTCTCCACCATGGGCCAAGACCAAAGAGCTGTCCAAAGATGTCAGGGACAAGATTGTAGACCTACACAAGGCTGGAATGGGCTACAAGACCATCGGCAAGAAGCTTGGTGAGAAGGTGACAACGATTGGCACGATTATTCACAAATCGTAGAAACAAAATAACTGTCCATCTCCATCGATCTGGGGCTCCATGCAAGATCTCACCTAGTGGTGTTTCAATGATCATGAGAATGTTGAGGAATCAGCCCAGAGAATCTGGTCAATGACCTCATGGCAGCTGGGACCATAGTCACCAAGAAAATACTTGGTAACACTACGCCGTGAAGGACTGAAATCCTGCAGCACCCACAAGGCCCCCCTGCTCAAGAAAGCAGTCTGAAGTTTGCTAATGAACATCTTATTGATTCAGAGAAGAACTGGGTGAAAGTGTTGGTCAGATGAGACCAAAATCAAGCTCTTTGGCATCAACTCAACTCCCTGTGTTTGGAGGAGGAGGAATGCTGCCTTTGACCCCAAGAACACCATCCCCACTGTCAAACATGGATGTGGAAACATTATGCTTTGGGGGTGTTTTTCTTCTAAGGGAACAGGACAACTTCACTGTATCAAAAAGATGATGGACAGGGCCATGTACTGTCAAATCTTGTGCGAGAGCCTCCTACCCTCAGACAGGGCATTGGAAATGGGTCTGGATGGGTATTCCAGAATGACAATGACCCAAAACACAAGGCCAGGGCAACAAAGGAGTGGCTCAAGAAGATGCACATTAAGGTCCTGGAGTGGCCTAGCAAGTCTCCAGCCCTTAATCTCATAGAAAATATATGTGGAGGGAACTGAAGTTTCAAATTGCCAAATGTCAGCCCTAATGACTTGTAGAGGATCTGCAAAGAGGAGTTGTACAAAATCCCTCCTGAGATGTGTGAAAACCTGGTAGCCAACTACAAGAAACGTTAGACCTCCGATTGCCAACAGGGATTTTGCCACAAAGTACCAAGTTATGTTTTGCCAAAGGGTCAAAATACTTATTTCACTCATTAAAATGCAAATCAATTTATAACTTTTTTTTTTAAATGCCTTTTTCTGGATTTTTTTTGTTGTTATTCTGTCTCTCACTGTTAAAATAAACCTACCTCTAAAATTATAGACTGATAATTTCTTTTGCAGTGGGAAAAAAACGGGCAAAATCACCAGGGGATCAAATACTTTTTTCACACTGGATACAGTGCTGTGAATCTTGTCACATATTCCATCATAAGAAAAATGCATGTAGAAGAGAAAATCAATTCACTGTGCTGCCAGGCATAAAAAAGTCCTGAATTCTGGAATCTGCATAAAGCGGAGGTCCGGACGCCCACCACTGCAAAAATTAAAAGCCAGCAGCATGACTTTTAAAGCGGGGGTTCACCCTAATTTATAACTTATCGTTAAACACAAGGGTTCAGTCTATCTATTCAAAGTTCGCTGTGCAAAAAATTTAAAAACGATTGCATACCTTTTTTCTGTCTCTTGAACCAGGCACTTCCTGGTATGGATCCCGCGGGACTGGGCGTGTCGCTTCGTCTGTGATCGCCGCATTGATTCCTGGGATTACTCAGCAGTGTCTCGTGACGCTGACCAAGAGAAGATTCTTTTGCCCAGCAGCAGAGGAATTCTCGCGTGATTTTACACGATCTGTTGTATATCGTCACAACGGGGCGTGTCCTTTTCAGGATGCCGGCCGTTTCGATTGCAACTGTGCAGTGTTGACGGTGCGGCTCGCCGTCAACACTGCGCATGCGCGGGATAGATCGGTGAATGCTGGGACATCAGCATTCACCACATCCTGGAAGGAAATCCTGGTGGGCTTCAGAGTGCCCACAATCAAGATGGAAACGTCCATCTATCATTTTTATAAATTATCTTTTGCTGGGAAAAGAGAATGCTGGCGGCTGCAATATTAGGACTGGTGAGTACCCGATTTGCTATGGTAACAGCAGGAGAATAACCTGTAAAAAAAACGTATTCCCGCGGAACCCCCGCTTTAATAATCGGACACTTACCTGTCCTGGAACCAGCGATGTTTTCATCAGCTGTCGGGTGCTGCCGCCTCCATTGCGAGCAAGGGAACCCAGTAATGTATCCTTACGGCTTCACACCGGGAGTCCTACTGCGCATGCGAGAGGCTCCGCTCCTTTCTCCTACTAGCCCGGCGACAGGGGGAGGAGGAGGGAGCCCCAGCCTTGATGTCAATACCCGCGGCTGAGGCTCTCGGAAGTGGGGAAAGCATACCTGTTAAAGACAGGAGTACAATGAGCAGATGTTCCACTTTTGTGTAGAACTCCGCTTTAAGGTACCTTGACCAATATAAAAGTATATAGAGGTGTGCAGAAGGAAGATCTAGACCAGTGGTTCTCAACCTGGGGGTCGGGACCCTCTCGGGGGTCAAATGATGAATTGCCAGGGGTCACCAAATCCTGGGCTGTTCCTGAAGCCTGCACCTCTTTTGCAGCCACCCAGTAGGGCAGTCCCTGGAGCCCACGGCCGCCCACTCAGCCTCTTTGCAGCCGCCCATTCAGTTCATGACATGGCTGGGGGGGCAGAGATTAGTGGTCAGCTGACTGGTGAGAAATGTGGAGTGGGAGGGGCTGGGGGAGACCCTATCTCCTGATTTCGGTAGAGGTGTCACTGCTACGAGACGCCACAAAGTCAGAGACATAGTGAGGGGGTGGGGGGGAGAAGAAATTGGGATAGAGATAAAAGGGAAAGAAAGGAGAACAAAGAGTGGTACATACTAAAATGTACCATAAGGGGTTTTAATACTTGACAAATATAAGGGTTAGGGGCACAAATTACTTGTGGCCACTCTACAGCTGCCCACAAATATGACCAGTCTGTCAGTTAAGCCATGTGCATGGATGACTGCAGACACTGCCAGTTCAGTTCACCTAGGCAATATTGATAGCTTCAGCAGAGCGGATCAGTTTTCTGCCTGCTCAGGGGGAATCAGCTGAGAGATCCCCTGCTGAGCAGGCGGATTCGCTGGCAGACTGTGCCAGTGTGAAATGGGCTGTATCCCTTTCTCCTCTCAGCAGCAAATGCTCTCCTCTTCCCTTACATGCTCCAGGACGTGGGTAGACCCTCAGCATGGCCAAACTCAATGTAGGAATGATGGTCCTGCATTGTATGTGATGGGGTGACCAGCAGAGAGCTAAAGAGAAGGGGCTTCAGTGGACAGGTTGCACGGAGAGGAGGAAACCAGCAAGAGCAATGGATAAAATAATGTAACACTGCTTTTTAATAAAAGGTACCACAGACAAAAAACATTTTTTTAACCATGTTCAAGAGGGGAACCCCACTGTAGGGGTAGTTTCGATTCCCCCCCCAGAGTACTCATTAAAAGAAGTGAGAAAAAATTATATGAATATCTATACTCACCTAGATGGCTGTGGAAAAAATGTGATGCTGCAGCTGCCCATTGCTCAGTTCTGAGGTCTGCGCCGTCAGTCACCACTCTCTGTTCAGCCCGCTATCGGCTGAATCTGGGTCACAGAATTAAATGCACTTTTATGACTTGCAGGAGAAATATGGCTTATAGAGCTTTGCCATACTCATACTCTTTTCTTTGGATGTAAAAAAGCATACTCATCTTTAGCACATTACAAAGTTGTAGCCCACAAAAAAAAGGACCTACTATGAAAGCAATCCCATGGATAAGACCTCAACAAAATACCCAGAGAATTTTGAATAACTCATAAGCATGGCATTGAAAAAAAAAATTCTAGCACTATCTGGCAGCCTAAATATATAGGGAACAATTGCACAATATCGCTATAAATAAAACTGCATGAGAGTTCATGCAGTAGTAGGATTTTTTTTTTTTTTTAAGTACTGTGGAACATAACTTGCCCCCCCTCCCCCATTTCCTGTTCTCAGAGGAGATGCGTGTTCTAAAACAGGGACCATAAGAACTGAGAAGATACAATAATCTCATACAGTAAGGAGGAAATGATGGGCAACAGACTGAAAATCCCTGCTGCTCTATGAAGATCAAGCTCTCCCTGACTGAATACCGCTGTTTCTATAACACATGTCCAGGTGACAAAGGATCAAAAGTAATGGGAAATCTCCCCAATGGGATAACAGCAAATCTGACAGAATATATCATTTTGACAGTTTTCTATTCTATCCTTTCCGCCCACCATTTAAAAGTGTCAAGCCAAAACTTTCTTTTTTCTTTTGGATAGAGCACCGAATGGTTAAACCTTTGTCAGGTATTTTTGCCATCTGTGTCTTATTTGAGAGGCTTCACTTTCTGTCCTGCAGATAAAACATTAAAGTGCCATTAAATCCACATGCATATGCTTTAAACAATATGCAGTTTATGGAATATTCAATCCAGTTAATAGATTTGTGAAATATAAAATTTGTAAATCCCTTTTTTCAGAGCGGATCACAGCGGAGCATTGACTCATCATGCCGCAGTTTATCATTGATCAATATGAGAATATGCGGGCGGAGCACTGGAGATCATGTGATCCATTAAGAACTGCTTACAATATAAACATTATGTGAAGCAAACTCGCTTTCATGTATTTTGTTTCGAATGTTATTTACATTTGGAGCGGTTTTTAATAGATCATGTGATCTCTGACCACATATTTGCACATTCATCAATGATAAACTGCGAAGCAATGAGTCAATGCTCTGCTGTCAGTCATTGCTGAATATGTGGGCGGGGCTCCAAAGGGCAAGTAATCCATTAAAATGGTCCCAAAAGTAAATAAAAAAAAATTGGAAACAAAAAAAAAACATGCAAGCATCACTTTCATGAGTTTGTGTCAAAAATGGATCACGTGATCTCTGGAGCTCCACCCACACAAGGACAACCAGCGTAGAGATGAGTCTATGCTCCACTGTCAATCACAATCCTAGATCTGGTCTGCATGAAGTCAGTGTGTCATGTGGAGCGGCTTGTTAATGCGAATATAAGAAATTCAGGAGCATATGCAGACTGCGTAGCAACACAGAGCAGTGAAGATCACCGACCATAATGTTGTCACTTGAACTGGCAGATCATCAGGTATTTGCAACCACAACATTACTTTTTATACAAAACAGACAGCTCACATAATCAAATGAAATATTACATCTCAAGGTAGAATTTGAAGTTTGGGTTAAATGTGACAGAGGAAATCTATCCAAAATAAGGTGAATTTTCTTTTCCCCATTGGATCATTTTCACTCTATTCCTGTTCTGATTTTGAACCTTTCCTCGCATGTAGTTCCGGTGACATTGCAAGGTATACAGAGAGCGACTCTCTCCAGCATCCTCACAGAAAGCAATACAAAAAAACCTCATCACTATCCAAAACTAAAAAAAATTGGATTACAAAAGACACTAAAATACATGTGTCCATTGAGTAAGAATGTTTTCAATACTCTCCTTTCCTGCTGTCTTTGCCACTGGAAAAATCTTTTGTATCTGGCACTTCCAGGAGATGTCAGATTTCTGGGCACCTTAGCCTGGGCTGTGGTTTCTTCCATTGAGGAAGTGTACTCCTGGAAATGCCACAATCACTGGAAGGTAATTTGTTTTTTACCTCCCAGGTAAAATGCAAAGAATAAAAATGTAATACATTTCAGCTTACCAGTCCTTCGATGCGTTGGCTGCATTCGTTTTTGTTCTTTCAGTTTAATAACATTGCTCCCTCCAATGATACAGTAAAGAAATAAGCATAGTCAATCAGTGTGTTATAAAGAGGATTACCAGAAGAAAAAGGAACAGAAGGTTGAAAAAGGAAACTAATGCAGCCACCTCATCTAAGGTGTGATAAACTGTAAAGCCTCATGTCCGTTGCTGCAGTAAACGGACGTTCAGGTGCAGTTGGACATTTTTTTTAACTGCCCCTGAACTCTCCTCTATGTTATCTTATCCCAGGGTGATACACAGGGTCGTTTAGTTGTTTCTAGGCAGTTGGGTTTAGAGCCTTTTTTGGAACGCAAAAAATGGGTTCAAGCGCCAAAAGCTCCTAAACGTGGTAACCCACGTTTTGTATACAGGATTTTTTTTTAGAAACACTTCTAAATGCAGATGTGGCAAAACTAACATTTTAAATGTGGTTACTATCTGTCAAATTAAATTGTTCAGGAGAGGTTGTAAAAATGTCCCGTGTACATGAAGCCTTAGATACAGGGAGTGCAGAATTATTAGGCAAGTTGTATTTTTGAGGATTAATTTTATTATTGAACAACAACCATGTTCTCAATGAACCCAAACAACTCATTAATATCAAAGCTGAATATTTTTGGAAGTAGTTTTTAGTTTGTTTTTAGTTTTAGCTATTTTAGGGGGATATCTGTGTGTGCAGGTGACTATTACTGTGCATAATTATTAGGCAACTTAAAAAAAAAATATATACCCATTTCAATTATTTATTTTTACCAGTGAAACCAATATAACATCTCAACATTCACAAATATACATTTCTGGCATTCAAAAACAAAACAAAAACATCAGTGACCAATATAGCCACCTTTCTTTGCAAGGACACTCAAAAGCCTGCCATGCATGGATTCTGTCAGTGTTTTGATCTGTTCACCATCAACATTGCGTGCAGCAGCAACCACAGCCTCCCAGACACTGTTCAGAGAGGTGTACTGTTTTCCCTCCTTGTAAATCTCACATTTGATGATGGACCACAGGTTCTCAATGGGGTTCAGATCAGGTGAACAAGGATGCCATGTCATTAGTTCTTCTTCTTTTATACCCTTTCTTGCTAGCCACGCTGTGGAGTACTTGGACGCGTGTGATGGAGCATTGTCCTGCATGAAAATCATGTTTTTCTTGAAGGATGCAGACTTCTTCCTGTACCACTGCTTGAAGAAGGTGTCTTCCAGAAACTGGCAGTAGGACTGGGAGTTGAGCTTGACTCCATCCTCAACCCGAAAACACCCCACAAGCTCATCTTTGATGATACCAGCCCAAACCAGTACTCCACCACCACCTTGCTGGCGTCTGAGTCGGACTGGAGCTCCCTGCCCTTTACCAATCCAGCCACGGGCTCTTCCATCTGGCCCATCAAGACTCACTCTCATTTCATCAGTCCATAAAACCTTAGAAAAATCAGTCTTGAGATATTTCTTGGCCCAGTCATGACGTTTCAGCTTGTGTGTCTTGTTCAGTGGTGGTCGTCTTTCAGCCTTTCTTACCTTGGCCATGTCTCTGAGTATTGCACACCTTGTGCTTTTGGGCACCCCAGTGATGTTGCAGCTCTGAAATATAGCCAAACTGGTGGCAAGTGGCATCTTGGCAGCTGCACGCTTGACTTTTCTCAGTTCATGGGCAGTTATTTTGCGCCTTGGTTTTTCCACACGCTTCTTTCGACCCTGTTGACTATTTTGAATGAAACGCTTGATTGTTTGATGATCACGCTTCAGAAGCTTTGCAATTTTAAGAGTGCTGCATCCCTCTGCAAGATATCTCACTATTTTTGACTTTTCTGAGCCTGTCAAGTCCTTCTTTTGACCCATTTTGCCAATGGAAAGGAAGTTGCCTAATAATTATGCACACCTGATATAGGGTGTTGCTGTCATTAGACCACACCCCTTCTCATTACAGAGATGCACATCACCTAATATGCTTAATTGGTAGTAGGCTTTCAAGCCTATACAGCTTGGAGTAAGACAACATGCATAAAGAGGATGATGTGGTCAAAATACTCATTTGCCTAATAATTCTGCACTCCCTGTATAGTGGAGTGAACACAGGAGGTGTGACCACACACAGAAGCGCCAAAATCAATTCAATAGCAGGATTGCTTACATGCAACAATCCCAGAAACTGATACCTAAGCCAGCGTGCACGCCAAGAGGCGAGATAGAGAAATATGGTGTAGCAATTAGAAGATATGACTACATGAAAAAGCTCAGGTTTGCGCACAAGACTTTTTTTTTATATATATATAACAAGTATGTCTGTGGGAGCACATGGCCTGTCCCTAGTCTGGCCATACAATATGCAAATTTAAGCTGGTAGCACTATCACCTCTAACCAATCACAGATCCCTCCACTGAAAAATCAAAGGCGCCAGACAGGAGATTGTCAACTAAATGGCTGCATCCAATCACATGTAGTCTGCTATTTGGGTATTCTCATAGCTGCTAGAGATGGCTGATGGAATACAATAAAAGCAACAGAAGATGGATGGAGAAATTAGATTTTTTTCGTGAACTGAACAAAAATAAATAAAAAATCTCTATGACCAGCTGTGTAGCCAGAGAGCGTAATAATGGTAGACTATTGGATGAGTATAAAGCTTGTAATCATGGCAAATGTAATTAAAGAGGTCGTATGATGCTATGTATTAAAAAAAAGCTATGGTCTTAATGAAATATTTGCGTAAAAGAGGTTAGAAATCTCACTATTTCAAACCAGCAATGCAGTCCGAATTCAGGGGGCTATTTGACAGACATCTGTGCAGGTTCCAGCAAACATTTCTATTTAAATCGCCCCCGAAGTTGCCAAAAGTAGTACAGGAACTACTTTTGGGAATAGATGCGGCGCCATAAAGTCGGCTTCACATCGATTCGGATGGTGCCATTGCTGGAAATAGCCACCGATTTGGATGCGATGTCAAATCACATGCCAAATGGGCCCAATGTGAACGTGGACTTAAACTGGTGCACACAGAATCTGGTGCAGCTGTGAATAGTAACCAATCAACTTCTAGATTTTTATTGTCAAAACTTAATTGAACAAGCTGAAGTTAGAAGCCAATTGGTCACTATGCACGGCTGCACCAGGTTCTGCGAGCAGCAGTTTTAGCAAATCTCCTACCATGTGATCTTAGGGCATCCATAGATGGCTCAAACGTCGACTAATTCCAACTGAGTTAGCGGAAATCCAAGCCATGGGTGGACTATCAGACTGGCGAGACCACTGTATTATTCAGTCAGCTTATATGAAAAGGAGTGGGAATTGCAAACTTTTACTAAGCATTTGCAGAGCTTTCAGAATTGCCACAAGAAATTGTGACCTGGCGCCTGGGGAAGCTTACGGCTTCAGAAGGCCGCAAAGCCGCGGCCTCAATTACCGGCTGACGCAGAGCGCGATCGCGGCGGGCCCACCGGTAATTGAGGCCGCGGCCTTTACAGAAGGAAGCTGAGGCCATCAGAAGGCCGCAAAGCCGCTGCCTTAATTACCGGCCGGCCGGTAATTGAGGCCGCGGCTTTCACAGAAGGAAGCGGAGGCCTGCAGAAGAAATCTAGGAGTGGCCATCTTGTGGTGGCCGTTGGCATTAAATGTTACATTACAAGTAGCAAAGAACAGCAGTTCTAATGTGTTTTTTCACTGCCATCTCCTTCCCTCTAATTAGAACACCCAAACATTATAAATATATATATTTTTTATTCTAACACCCTAGAAAATAAAATGGTGGTCGTTGCAATACTTTGTCACACCGTATTTGCGCAGCGGTCTTACAAGCGCACTTTTTTTGGGAAAAAATACACTTTTTTTAATTAAAAAATAAGACAACAGTAAAGTTAGCCCAATTTTTTTTTATATTGTGAAAGATAATGTTACGCTGAGTAAATTGATACCCAACATGTTACGCTTCAAAATTGCGTCCGCTCGTGGAATGGCGACAAACTTTTACCCTTTAAAATCTCCATAGGCGACGTTCAAAAAATTCTACAGGTTGCAGGTTTTGAGTTACAGAGGAGGTCTAGGGCTAGAATTATTGCTCTCGCTCTACCAATCGCGGCGATATCTGTGGTTTGAATACCGCTTACTTATGCAGGCACTATTCACGTATGCGTTCGCTTCTGCGTGCGAGCTTGGCAGGACGGGGTGCGTTTTTTGGCTCCTAACTCTTTTAGCTGGCTCCTAGATTCCAAGCAAATTTGTCAAACCCTGATTTAAAAGTAACATTCGGCTTTAGTTGGGGATTTTAAAAACCGATCTTAAAGCAGAACTAAAGCCATTAATGCTCACCTCTGTTACAAAGATCTGCCTTCTGCAAGGTCCCATGTCAGCATCTTCTCCCTTGCACAGAAGTTTAAGCATCTCGGCACACTGGGACCATGCCAAAAATGTAACCTATGCATTTATTATAAAGAAGACTGCAAAGTGACACATTTTATTGCAAGAGACACATATAGTATGTCTCTTCTGCAATAACCCACCTTCTCACTCTCTTCCGTTTTATTTCCTTTTTAGTTACACTTTAAAAAAAAAAAAAAAAAAGAGGACTTCCATCTTTTGCTTTAACCTATAGGTAAGCCTATAATATAGTTTTTGTGTTATCATTCAAATTTTTTGAAAAATGGCCAAGAAATCAAATTCTGCCAAGGGTATGTAAACTTATGAGCACAGCACAACTGTATATATTACCAGTCTTCACATGTTTACTCACTAAAATTCACACACCATACAAATTGATAAAGGCATTATCATTAGAATCACATTTTTTATTTCTTGCCTCAAGTTCATGTGAACTAAAGGCTGGACAGCCACAGTCAGCGAAATTGGCTACCAGGAGCAGTGTGAAGCGACTGCAAAGTCTTATTTGCAATCAGACAGATCCTGTTAGGTAGATTTGCACATAAGAGGATTAGTAAGGCACAATCGCAGCCTGCACTACTAAGCAGGTTGCGGAGCCTGCATATGCAATTAGCATATATGGTTGCTTACAGATGCATCAACAATTACGTATCATAAAAAGTTTTGCAAACTTTAACAAACTAAAAGATAAATTACATTAAAACATGGCTCTTCACTCATATTACTATAGTCACTCATGACTATAGTTCCTCTTGAACTCACCGCACCCCTGGTCCGACCATATCAGTGAGCGCAACTTCCTGGTTCTCTTTTTTGGATTGCATTCCCTCTAAGGGACTAGGGGGACTTGTAATTTAAAATATGTCAGCAGTCATACATATATACATATACATATATTATAAGGCAGGTCCTTGACACCCTTCACCTTCCGGGTGCGAGTTCATGCAACAAGGAAGATGATCGGTACTGCATCACAGAGAATCCAGTCTGAGGGAGACAGCACCTAAGGCAAGGCCATACACAGTTAGAATCTCATCCGGTTCAGCAGGAACTGGCCGAGACTCGAACCGTTAATGGGCAGGCTGAATGTACCAAGCTGATGGATCGATCAAGGAAAAATATGATACTGCGCCGCCGCTAACTAACTAAACAAACAAAGAATAAGTGAGCTGCAACAAAAATTGTGATATACACACAATGTACATAAAAGAAGAAAAAATCAGTTGCGCTAAACCATAAGTGAGTAAAAAATAAATTGATATAAATAATGTCCATAAAGTCCAATGGGCAAAAAATTGTAGTGTAAGTTCACATCACGTGAGTGAAATATTTAATGAAAAAATATTATTAAATTCCATACACAACGTGACTAGCAAATATAGAATCCTCCACCAGTGAAATGGATTATCCATTTCACTGGTGGAGGATTCTATATTTGCTAGTCACGTTGTGTATGGAATTTAATAATATTATTTCATTAAATATTTCACTCACGTGATGTGAACTTACACTACAATTTTTTGCCCATTGGACTTTATGATGGATCGATCAACTTGGACACAACCAGCCTGCCGGACTCTCTTGCAATTATCGCTAGTGGCTGCTATAGCCGCCAGCAATAATCACTGTCTTCTCTCGGGAGGGACAGCTTCCCCTGAACGCTCCCCACTAGGAGAAGACCCGTGGTTGCAGGAAATACATTTGTACCGTGTATGGCCAGCCTAAGACACAGCGCTGTTTTTGGCAAAGTTTGGGCACTGGAATTTTAAAAATGCATCTATTTTTTGCTTCACTACTCAAAGCAAACCTGTCATGAGACTTTCTACATCACTAATCGGAATAAAATATGTGCACACCAGAAAAGTCAGGAAATGTCTTCATACTTGTTCCTGGTCAGTAAGGTTGCACCGATACCACTTTAGTACTTGCCAATAGCGCTACTTTTTGTGTCACATGACAGTGCCACCAATATTGGGGAGATATAAGGGGTCTAAACAGGCCCCTAATATCTCCCCTTTGGGAAAGGGACCGAGGATAGAGATTCCACAGCCCCTTTCTCTGCAGCCTCAGCTGCATTGAAGATGAACTCCAAAGACATGCTGATAGGTTAATTGGCTTCCGTCTAAAAATTGGCCCTAGTATATGAATGTGAGTTAGGGACCTTAGATTGTAAGCTCCTTGAGGGTAGGGACCGATGTGAATGTACAATGTAGATGTAAAGCGCTGCGTAAATTGACGGCGCTATTCAAGTATCTAAATAATAATAATGCACAGGACACAGAGGCTCCTCTCCATTCATAAACTAAAGCATCATAAACACAGCTTACAATAATCAGTTACAAATGGTCAGTGATCACTGATTGTGCATTCTGAAAAGGAAGGAGTTGGTAAATGACATTTACTGGCTCCTTCCTCGGCTCTCCATCCTGAAAGATCCAGGACATGGGGGGACCAGAGGAGGACACAGAGTTGGAGAAGACACAGGGCGACCCCGGGTGGCGACATGGGGAGCACAGAAGGGGACAGCCGGAGGTGATCGTGCGGGCAGTTATAAGCACCGGTCTCCCTGACAGCCGCAGGAGAAGGAGAAGCGGCTGTCAAAAAAAGCTATACAGGGAGATCGGGGCTTGTAAATCCCCCCAATGCCACACTGATCATCTGAGGCTGTACAAGTATTGGGTCAAGCACCGGAGCATTTGCACAAGTACTCATGCAAATGCTCGGTATCAGTGACGATACTAGTATCGGTACAACCCTACTGGTCAGTGACTCAAAGTATTGAAGCAAAAAAAAAAAAGCTGGCATGACAGTCAGCAACTAACATTTTCAGGAGGAGGTCAGGAGTATAAAGAGACTCGTCACACCAAAGAAAAAAACTTGTTGCAGGCACCAAGATGTGCCTATACATTCATGCACCAGCTTCTTAAACCTTACTTATGTGGGCTATTCTCAAAGCTCTGACACTTTCCAGTAGTGTTGGGGCTCTCCTGCACATACTTTTCTAACCTGTTAATGCATCTGCTGTGCGCTTTAGTCACATACTAAGGTCTTATGCACACTATGGGGTTGATTTACTAAAGGCAAATCCACTTTGCACTACAAGTGCACTTGGAAGTGCAGTCGCTGTAGATCTGAGGGGAAGATCTGAAATGAGGGGAGGCTCTGCTGATTTTATCATCCAATCATCTGCAAGCTTAAATGCTGTTTTTTTATTTTCCTTGCAATGGCCCCCTCAGAACGACTGCACCATCAATTGAACTTGTATTGCAAAGTGGATTTGACTTTTCGTAAATAACCCGTTTTTTTTATTACCTGATGTATAGGACTCGGCCGTTTAAATCAGGGGTCTTCAAACTATGGCCCTCCAGTTCAGGAACTACAATTCCCATCATGCCTAGTCAGTTTTACAATGCCTCATGGGAAGTGTAGTTCGACCACAGCTGGAGGGCCGAAGTTTGAAGATCCCTGGTTTAGATGCAGGTGGAGGGCACCATCCAGTCCTGCTACCGGCAGTCTGTAAAACTACGACAGGCCTACAGTTGCTGCAACAGGACAGTGCACTGAGCAGTCCAAATGTATGCCCCCATGGATTAATGCTCAAAATACACGATTACAGCAGCACGTAGCCGTTCAGGCCAATGACGGGCTGTATGCTGCACCTGGGCTATCCGAGCAGGGGAAATATATGGGCGATAATGCTGAACAGGTTCAAGTCAGCCTGCGTACAAGAGCCCTTAGGAGTATATATAAAAAGGGATACTAAAGTAAAATTATTTTTTTGTTTAAAAATAAACATATACTTAACTGCTCTGTGCAGTGGTTTTGCACAAAGCAGCCCAGATCCTTCTCTTCTCGGGTCCCCTACTGGCACTCCTGTACCCCCCCCCCCCATCCTGCTGAGTGTCCCTACAGCAAGTCCCTTGCTATGGGGGCACCATTCAGAAACAGAGCAGCGGCTCAGGCCCAATCCCTCTCTCTCCCGGACAGCAGAGGCTCTCGTGCAACATCACTGGATCGAGATGGGGCTCAGGTAAGCATTAGGGGGGCTGCTGCACACAGGTGTTTTTTTTAATCAATTGCATAGAATGCATTAAAGCGGAGCTCCACCCTAAAGTGGAACTCACACTGATCGGAACCTTCCCCCCCTCCGGTGTCACATTTGACACTTTTCAGGGGGGAAGGGGGGTGTAGATACCCGTCTAAAGACAGGTATTTGAACCCACTTCCGGCCACACAGTTTCGGGTAAACTGCGGGCAGAACGTCACCTCCCATCCTCCCCCCGTTGTGCTCTGGGAACACAGCGGGAGCCAATCAGCGGCGCGGCGCAACTCGCGCATGAGCCGTAGGGAACCGGGTAGTGAAGCCAAAGCGCTTCACTTCTTGGTTCCCTCACTGAGGATGGCGGGGGGAGCAGCAGAGTGACCAAAGATCGCTCGTCCTCTGCTGTGGACGGCGCTGGACTCCAGGACAGGTAAGTGCCCTAATATTTAAAGTCCGCAGCTGCAGTATTTGTAGCTGCTGGCTTTTAATATTTTTTTTCATGGCACATCCGCTTTAAGATAAAAACTTCTGACTTTAGAATCACTTTAACTAGTACACTGTCAACTTCAAAGTGAAAACAGTATCATGGATGTAAAAAAAAATAAAAAATCAATGCAAGCAGAGCGACAGTTTCAATCCTCTTTAAAAGGCAGTGAGGAGGTTGCAGCTGCTTTACAACACAGTATAAGGAATTTTAAAAAGCTGTTACCATGAAAGCAAAATTATATTATATATAAAAAAAAAGAGTTACAGGAAAGGAAAGGGTATATTTTATTATGCAAATAGGAAACCCAGTACGTATTTGATCTTTGACACACAATGAACAATAGAATATTTTATTGTTGGGCATGATGAAAGCAGTTAAAAAAAAAAAAGTTAACACTTACCTACCTGCAACAATATTGCATAGACACATTGCTTGTGTCCTCTTCTAGCAGTTCCGGCTGGCGCTGTAGGCTCCTCCCCTCGTTGGCGTGACTCCTGAAGCAAACCGGGTGCTAAAGCATATGTGCCCCTGTTGGGTCCTACGCTGAGTCATGTCTCCTCAAAGACACAAAGCACTGGAAAGGCACGCCCCTGCTTCCTCCTCACAGGAATTTGATGGCAACAGTAGCCTATGGCTTAGCTGGCCTCAGTTTCTCCTGTGAAACAAGGAAGTGCGGTGACCAGCGCTGTTTAGGGACAGAAAGTAGGACAGGTAGTGGGGTGTTAATTTTTTTTTACCTTGATGCAAAGAATGCTTTAGGTAAAAACCGTTTACACTTTCATACTACTTTAAAAATATTTTGCTCTGTCTCTGCCAGAGTTTTGCAACATAATGAAATACAAACATCCTGAGCAATATTGAATTACAGCAACACACTGAAATCTTCTCAAATATAAGGTATATTATATCTCAACAGCTGTTAAGCAGGGAGGTTTACATCAAATAACAACACTCCCTGACAAATCTACAAGATATCTATTCAACAAAATATAAACTGAAAAATGTTTGATCGTCTTCTGTCAAAGGGACATATTGGAAAACGTTCCCCAATTGGTGGCTGCAGCCAATCAGCTGCAACTGCTGATCAGTGTATTGTGACAGTGCCGCCATTACAATACAATTTTTCCTGACAGAGGGAATCCACCATACACCTTGTTAAACAGGTGTAGATGGGGAAATTGCTAAAGTGGTTGTAAAGCCAAGACATTCTTTACCTTAATGCATTCCCGGCATTTACCACCTACAGACCGCCCACCGCAGGAATACGTTGTTACTTTGAAGATTATGCTCAAAGACCCTCAACAATGAAATTCCCCTGCATTTCAATGGCCCCTGTTGATGCTCTGTGCAAAAAATCTCGCACAGAGCATAATCAAATAAATAATTAAGCTTTTAGTATCACTTTCAGTAGCCCAATTTGTTTGAGGGCATGTTCAAAACATTGTGCTGCAGCTATCTGCACAACCTTGCCAACTGGTGTGCATGGCAGAGCGTGTGGCAACATACGTTAATCTATTGTACTTTGCTGCGTTATAAAAAAGGTGCAAGTAGTCTTTTTTGTGAGTTAGGCAGTCCATTCAACTTAATGTGTTTCCTTAATGCAACACACTTTAAAGTGTGTCCGACAGTGCTGTGCAGCATTGTGAACAGGCCCTAAGGCTGCATTTACACCTTCGTTTCGAAGCTCGAAGACACTCGACCAGCAAAATTCCATTCATTTCAAGGCCCCTGTTCAGATTCGAGCATCAACAGGGGCCATTGAAATGCAGGGGAATTTCATTGTTGAGGGTCTTTGAGCTACAAAATGCCCAGGTGTGAATGCACACAATGTTCAGGGGGCATTTGGCAGGGGTCAGAAACATCTGCCAAGCAACTATTTTAGCATCTGAACATAAAGTAGAATTCCAGCCTAAACCCAACTAGGTTTAAAAATGGTCCTTCCTTGCAATGCTGACTAACCCATGTAAAAAAAAAAAAAAAATGTAATATTTGCAGCCCACTCCAGGCACGTGATCCTCGACATTAGCCAATGGCAACTGCAGAGGAGAAAAGAGAGCACTTGAAAATGGCTGGGAGCAGCGATGTGACATATCCCATGTCCCAGTCATTGTCGGCATTCCCTGCTCTCCCCTGCAGCCACTGCTGATTGACACTGGGGACCCAGATCATGTGACCAGACTGCAACAGGCTGAAAATAGGCAAGAGGAGTAGGGACAGACTGATTCAAGATGATAGAAAGGTAACAGTGACCTAAATTACTACTCATTGCAACCAAGGTATGTAGAATACAATCTCTGAAGACACAATGAACCCTGAAGCAGATGGGCTACAGCAGCAGAAGACAACACTGGGTGCCACTCCTGTCTCCTAAGAACAGGAAACCGAGGCTACTATTTGCACAGGCTTAACAAAATGGGACAATGGAAGATTGTAACAACGGTGCCTAGTTTCAGCTGCGACATTAAGATGTTGGGTCAGAATTTGGCGTAAACATGAAAGCAGGGATCCATCCTGCCTTATACCAACGGATCAGGCTGGTGGTGTAATGGTGTGGGGGATGTTTTCTTGGCACACTTTGGGCCCCTTAGTACCAATTAAGCATCGTTTAAATGCCACGGCCTACCCGAGTAATGTTGCTGACCATGTCGTCCATGCCTTTATGACTACAGGCTACCCATCTTCTGATGGCTCCTTCCAGCAGGACGATGCACTGTCACAAAGCTCAAATCATCTCAAACATGACAATGAGTTCACTGTACTCCAGTTGCCTCCACAGTCACCAGATCTCAATCCAATAGATCACCTTTGGGATGGTGGAACGGGAGATTCGCATCATAGATATGCAGCCAACAAATCTGCAGCAACTGCGTGATGCCATCATGTCAATACGGACCCAAATATCTGAGGAATGTTTCCAACACCTTGTTCAATCTATGCCATGAAGAATTAAGGCAGCTCTGAAGGCAACCCGGTACTAGAAAGGTGGCCAGTGAGTGCACATCTTTATTACAAAGATTAGTTAAGCAATTGTGTTATGAGGGGGAGGGAATTTTTTTTAAGACTAGTTAAGTCTAGGCTGGAATTGTACTTTAAAGGGTCACTAAAGGAATTTTTTTTTTTTTTTAGCTAAATAGCTTCCTTTACCTTACTGCAGTCCTGGTTTCATGTCCTCATTGTTCGTTTTTGCTCTGATGTTGCTGTAATTCCTCTCTGTTCTGGACACTTCCTGGTTGTCTGTTTCCTGATAACCACAGTAATGGGAGCTTTCTCTCTGTGGTCACTAATCAAGGAGGTGTGATTACTGTGTGTCTAAAACCCCTCAGCACCAATCAGTTTTGTTTTACAAACCATCACTGCCCTGTATGGGCTCTCTGGCTCTGTACAGCAGTGAGACAGGAAGCAACATGCAAAAACGAAACTAACCTGCAGGCACATGATATGATTGAATTTAATCTATTTTTAATCATTTTTAAAAGGAATCAGTTAACTATTATGTCTCTATACCCTGTAAACAGTCATTTCAGCAAAAAAAAAATTTCCTTTACAACTCCTTTTAAGGAACGCAATGCCCACAACAACCATTTGGAAGCAAGTTTGCATACTTTAACCTGCGCTAGAAAACTGGAGCAAAATTGAAAATTCTTCTCTATACCAGTCAGGTTTCATTCTCTAGGAAGAAGCACAACGTTGAGTGCCCTGTGCAACAGATCACTCATGTCTTCAAAGCTACACTTTTGGTGAGTGTGTTTCAAATTAAAGCTACGCCATCACCAAAATTAGAGGGACAATCGCAGAAAAAAAATGGTGATGGCTAGCAGTTCAATGGATTTAATGGTCATTTGCAGAAGACAAGGTTTCCACATCAATGCACTTCCTTTGCATGCTTTTTAGTCATTGACCTGACTTTTCTGTCATATTTGATTCACATCAGTGACTCAGAAAGAAATGATCGGCATAACACTCGGTCATGCACCATTTTCACAAGGCAGTCACCAATGGCAGCCCACATACTGCACTTGTGACAGGTTTACTTTACCAAATAGACAACACAACTAAACACATTTCCTCATTACACAAATTAAACAATGAGATTCATCTTTTAAACAAAATGTTGTTTCCAACGGCTATCCCTGCCTCCATTTAGCAAATGAGCGATTTCTTACAAACTCAAATTAGGGCAATACGTAAAGACTGGGCACACATGTAGAGAAGACTACTAAATGAAGAAAATATGGCTTACATTTCTCAAGCACTCGAGCTCTTGGTAAAACCAACAGAAACAATATCTTTGCAGTGCAGAGTCTCTTCCTTCCCTTTGCAGGCCACAGAGGGGGGGGGGGGGGGGAGGAGGCATTTCTGCACAGAAACCTCTTCCTGTGCAGAGTTTAGGTGAAGCTCATTTCACTAAAACAAGATTTAGGCTCATGTCAGATGGGCGAGACAAATTGTTAGTGGCAGGATCACTAAAGAGCCTGCCTGTCTGTTCCTATGGAATCGCTCCCTCTGTAGCCACACAGCGAGATGTCGCACTGTTATTGGCCTGAACGCTGATGAACCTTTATTGCATCACTAGGGATGGGAGCGACATCTCGCTGCCTCAGCTATAGAGGGACCGATTCCATAGGAATAAACAGGCAGCCTCTGAAAATGTCCACACATTGCATAGTTAGTACAGTAAGCTCCTCAGTGTTTTTTTTGTTCTGCCTGTTGAGTTAAATAATAAAAAAAAAAAAAAAGGTTGTTGTAAAGCTTTGTGTTTTTTCACCTTAACGCATCCTATACATTAAGGTGAAAAAACGCCTTGCAGTCACGGCCCCCCCGTTTCACTTACCTGAGCCCCGAATTTCCATTGGTACATCCCCCACCGTCCCTCTTAACGGGTTCCCAACTCTAGATTGGATAGATAGCAGCGCAGCCATTGGCTCCCGCTGCTGTCAATCAATGACACGGGGGGCGGGGCCGAGTCTGGCATTCGTGTCTGGACGCAAACGCTGGACTCAGGAGCACGCTCGCAAGGCAACCCCCTGGGAAGAGAGCTTCTCCAAGGGGGGAGCTGCAAGAGCCGCCGTGGGACCCCAGAAGACGAAGATCGGGGCCACACTGTGCAAAATTTGCTGCACAGTGGAGGCAAGTATGATATGTTTAGTGTTTTAAAAAAAATAAAAGATACTTTACAACAGGGGTCACCAAACTATGGCCCTCCGGTTGCTCAAGAACTACAATTCCCATCATGCCTAGCCATGTCTGTGAATGTCAAAATTGTACAATGCCTTAATGGGACGTGTGGTTCCGCAACAGCTGGAGGGACGTAGTTTGAAGATCCCTGCTTTACAACCACTTTAACGTGTGTACCAGGGCTGGCCAGAAGCTAGATGGGAAAAATAAAACAGATTCCCCTATCCACACTACACAGTGCAGATGGATTGATCTCCCACTGTGGCTGTTGTGGTTTGACAGCTGTCAATTTACCCAAGCAGTGGCTGTATCCGATTGGATGCAGACACTGTTTGGCTGACAATTTTCTGTTCAGCTCCTATGATTTTCTTTTTCTTTTAGAAGGTAGGCAGCCATCGTTGCCACCCACTGAGCGAATTCTGTCTGGTTCATCAGGAAGGGAAGGACTGTATGACCCGCTTTAAGCCTTTAGATGTAGTGCAAAGGCCTTCCTGATTACATACACATTGAAAATGTTTAGTTGGACCTCATATTATATAGTTTTGGTAAATCTAAAGAAAAAATGGTATAATGTATGGCCAGTCTTAGGCTCTGCTGGAAAAACAGCAAAATCACGGATTAAAAAAAAAAAAAAAAAGCAAAGAGTAATTACGTGCAACTGTACATTACAACCAGTGTACATTATGAAACCAATGACAATCTCTTCAAATAGGCAAACCGTATCCACACTTCTCTTTGCTGCATTGAACAGATCTAAAGTATGGAAAGAATCCTTGTAAAATACGATTTGATGTTCCACATCTAATGTTTCTTCTGACAAGTCGGTCAGAAGGCCAAAAATAAGAAGCTTTTGTTTAAAACGGAACTTTACCCATAACAACTTGATAACAAATAATGTTCTTAAGCAAGGAACATACACCTCACATTAAAAATGATGTCACCAAAACTAGCGTGTGCTGTAAGTCCCCATTCACACCGGTGCGACTTGTCATGCGATTTGACCGTTCCAAATCGCACCCCATTGCCGGCAACGGAACTGTTCATGACGCAGCGA
Organism: Rana temporaria; assembly: GCF_905171775.1. Classification (NCBI taxonomy): domain Eukaryota; kingdom Metazoa; phylum Chordata; class Amphibia; order Anura; family Ranidae; genus Rana; species Rana temporaria. The sequence goes on from NC_053491.1 coordinate 193,688,579, forward strand.
TTACAAGAGAGGTTCCTGCACGACTTTTCAGATTTCATGGTCACTCGCATAGACTTCTGTTAAATGAAGTCACAATGAAAATCAGACTGATGTTCTGCTTTGACATTGCGCTGAAGTAGCGCAATTTCAAAGTCGCACCGGTGTGAACCAGGGCTGAATTGTCTTCAGCATTGTTCATGATTCTTCTTGCTGGAGGCTGCCATTTTGCTGAAGATCAGAGTCCCTGAACACCAGTAAATTATAAAACGGAACTGAACACATCGATTTAATGGTTTCAAAAAAACAGTTACATTCCTGGAATGCCAGGATTGCCAACTGTCACATTTGCTTGCGTCATCAACCAGTCAAACTATCAAATGGCTGGTGTCATAACTGATCACAAGTGCAGCACCATGGCAGTTGCAGATCAAACAGAAGCAGATTCCTTGGCTGTAAAGCAGTGGTTCACCGCCCAGTCCTCAAGTACCCACAACAGGCCATGTTTTGGGAATTTCTCTTAGATAAAATAGCTGTCCAAAATACTAAGCCATCGACTCTGTTTTAAAGCACCTGTGCAAGATAAAGGAAAACCTGCAAACACGGCCCGTTGGAGGTACCCGAGGACAGGGCTGGGAACCACTGCTGTAAAGTATAGGAGGGTTTAAAGTGGTTCTAAAGCCCCAAGGCGCCCCACTGTCTGTGTCAATGGACGCAGCGGCGGGACTCGGGACCGAGCCCACACGGGTGCCCCAAGGAAAGAGGCTTTCTGTGGGGGCACCCGATGAGGGGCCTGGAGTGCCAGCAGGGGGACACCAGATGAGGAGGAACAGGGCTACTCTGTGCAAAACTATTACAGAGCAGGTAAGTATCGGCATGTGTTTTTTTTTTTTTTATATAAAGAGATCTAATTTATTTCCACTTTTAGGCCTCATTGACATTTCATTCGGCTCCGCCTTTCAGTTTTGACGGCGGTCCTGAACGGCCGCTTCATGCATCCCTATGGAGCGTCGGATGTCAGCGGAGACATGTCCGCTGACATCCGACCCTATCCGATCCGCTAAAAACAGACGTATGGGGGCACGTCCCCATCCGTCCATGGCGGATCGGGTAAGATCTGATGAAAACGGACATGCTGTTCGCTCAGACCGCTCAGTGAGCAGAGAGGAGCTTGTCATCCGTCGGCTCAGCGGAGATCTGCGGACTGATCTCCCGCTGAGCTGGCGGGGGCAGGCGGACTCTGTAGCAACGGAGTACGCCTCGTGTGAATGAGGTCTAAGGCTGTCAGCAGATCAACCTCTACAAACTCAGTAGTGCCTAAAAATGAGAGCAACCGAGCATGTGCATCACTGAATTTTAAACAGTATAGTACACAGCTATACCTGCAAAAGGGGCCAGCCTGAAGTGATCTAGCAGGACTTCATTTTCTGACTAAAGCTCCACGCGACTGTCGTTTTTACATTAGACTCAACTAACAATAACTGTCACTTTGCTTTAAACCCAGATCCTTATCCTGCTTTTGTGGATTTAGTCTGCAGTCAAAGTTGCTCATCAGCTGGTATTGGTCCTTGTGTTCATACCAACCAATGCAGTGACAGAGCCCCGGGCACTGAAGCAGTTAATGGAGCAATGTCAGGGCTGGGTTGCCTGAGCCAATCGGTGCTTCGGGTCCCCCAGTGCCTGCATCAGTTCCTGCAGCAGAAGACATCTTTCCATTTAGAGGAACTTTAACAGGAGGGAGACTACAAGCAAGGGGGAAGAAGCCATAATTAGCAGCTGCTTCTTGTTTCTGGCTTGGCATCCCAGCCCTAAAGTTGCCCGGCTCACCTTCACTGACCCTGCAAGCCAGACTCACCCTATACAGACCATTGTGGTGGTGGTGGCATCAGCTGAGGGTTCCTTGTCACAAAGGCACACTGCAGATGACAGGACTGCCCAGGTGCTGCCCCTCAGCTCTCTCTCTCCTATCTCCCTCACACACAGAGCAATGCAATGACCAACACTGCAAGTATGCAGACAATTGCTTCCACCACTGCCCAGCCCCTCCATGTCCACAGCCCTGTCATGTCTACCCATTGTGTCTCCCTGCACCCACAAAGAGTTCCCTGGGTGGGAAGGAGAACATCTCCTCAGCAGGCAGCCCAGTGCCTGGGCCCAGCCCCTCCATTCACCACCCTGTGGTGGCCCCCCTCACCCACCCCCGGCGGGCTCTGTCCGTGTACAGGCATCCCTTCAGTCCACTCACCCTCTCCTCAATGGGCCCCGCCGCCTCCCGCTTGTCCTCCTCCGTTCGGGACACACAGCGCCACCAGCCCAACCTGGGTGAGGCTCCAGCTCTCTCCCCGTGACGTCACCGCGTCTCGATTGGCCCGTGCGCGTTCCCGCGGCTCTGCTACGGAGAGGTGACCCGTCCCTTGCTGTGCGCGCTCCCGGTGCGCGCCACATAGGCAGAGAGGAGGGGGCGCGCTCGGGAGTGTCGGCAAACTTAACCCTTTCACCCTGAGGGGTGGGGCTGCTTGCAGCTCTCATCTTCTTCCTTTCAAAGCTAAAAGAACGAGATTTGGGGTTTAGGTAAAAAAAAGAATAAAAGCAGAACCGTGCATTGGAGGCCAAAAGTTTTTTTTTTTCTTTTTGTTTTGAATAAAATAAAAGCATTGGTGTTTTTTTGTTACCTGGGTCCCATTGGGGGGGGGGGGGTGTTTCCTGTCACATCCAATGTTGTCAATCCCTCCAAAGTGAAATTTACTGTCAGGACGCCAAGATTTACAATTTTTTTACTGACAAACAATTATTAAATTTACTGACGGAGCTAGATTTTTACTGACACTGCAAAAAAAAGTACCTACAATTGTTGTTTTCAGTGTTAATTAGTGCAAATATTAATATTTAAACTATAAATATTAACTAGTGCTATTAGCAATGTGTATTAAGTGGTTGTAAAGGTTAATTTTTTTTTAAAATAACAAACATGTCATACTTACCTCTAGGGATGAGCTCCAGCGTGTTTGCACACTCCAAGTGCAGAGCCCACCAGGAAGTCGGCGCTGCGCTAATCACAGGCAGGGAGACATTGTCCCGATGCTCGGCTGCAGAGATCGGGAAATGTCTCACTGCCTGTGATTAGTGCAGCGCCGTGCCGACTTCCTGGCGGGCTCTGCATATGGAGTGTGCAAAAATGCCGGAGCTCATCCCTACTTACCTCCACTGTGCAGTTAGTTTTGCACAGAGTGGCCCCCGATCCTCCTGTTCTGGGGTCCCACGGCGGCTCTTACGGCTCCTCCCCACAATAGCTAACCCCCTCTGGGAAGCTTTCTCCAGAGGGGGTTACCTTGCTGGCACGCTCCTGTGTCATACACTCGGTGTCCATAGACGCTGAGTGTATGATTCGGCCCCGCCCCCTGGCGGCAGCATCATTGGATTTGATTGACAGCAGCGGGAGCCAATGGCTGAGCTGCTATCAATCTATCAAATCAACGCAGAGACTCCATGGAGATGAGGATGCTGGGGACAAGCCGAGCAGGTGAACGTGCTCAGGTAAGTAAAACGGGGTGGGCTGGGGGGCCCGTGACAGCCACGTGTTTTTTCACCTTAATGCATAGGAAGGTGAAAAAACATGAACCTTTGCAACCCCTTTAAGTTAAACAAATGTCAAAAGCCATATTTCTCCATTTATATGAAGGTCAGATTAAAATAACCCAGTTAGCACAGAGTTCCCCTATATATCAGAGTTTGCAGGATTTCCCCTTACAGTGCAAGGGAACTCTGACGTAAGAGGGGTTCTGGTAAAAGAGAACACCTTATACCAGAGTCCACTGTGTTCCCCTCTACATCAGAGTTTCCCTTTACATCAGGGTCTGCAGCATTGCCCTTTACATCAGAGTTCCTCTTTACATTAGGGCCCGCAGCAGAGTTTCCCCTTGCACTGTACAGGGGAATCCTTCAGACTCTGATGTGAAGGGGAATACCGTGAACCCTGATGTGGGGGGGGGGGGACCAGAGACCACCTTCTGCAGAGTGAATAAATTAAGGTAGGGGGTGTTACTGATATAAGGGGGAACCTTTATATCAGTGCCCCCTTACATGATTTTATTTGTTCCCACCTTACATCAGTGACCTCAGACCTTCTCTCAGGTGCACTGTGCAGGGCTCAGTCAGATGGCTCCGGGTTGGTGGCTTTAGAGTTATTCTATAGTCTCCACTCCACAGTCCACACACATCTGACTCCTCCTTGCTTCCTCTCCAGACTCCCCCTCATGGACTGCAGACATGATAAAAGACAAGAGATGGTCAGAGATTGCAGACATGATATAAGAAATGGTCAGAGGATGTGGACAGGATACAAGTGATGGTAGGAGGATGTGGACATGATTCAGGATGTGGTCAGAGTATGTGGACAGGATACACTAGGTGGTCAGGGGATGCGGACAGGATACAGGAAGTAGACATAGGATGCAGACATGATACATGAGGTAGTCAGAGGATGCAGACAGGATACAGGAGGTGGACAGAGGCTGCGGACAGGATACAGGAGGTGAACAGAGGCTTCAGACAGGATACAGGAGGTGGACAGAGGCTTCAGACAGGATACAGGCAGGGCCGGATTAACAATGGGGCTGATGGAGCTGCAGCTCCAGGCCCCTTTCTCAAGATAGGCCCATTTGCCCAAAAAAAAAAAAAAAAAAAAAAAAAATTTTTTTTTTTTTTTTTAAGAATTTTTTTTTTTTAAGATCGAATTTTGGGGGTTGTAGCTCGATGACCAGAGGTCACAGAAACCCCACATTTGGGGGTAGGCATGGGAAGACCTACCCCACAACTGGTTAAAATATGGGACGGCTATCATTTATGGTTCCGGAGATACGGGCCTGCTTGCACAGCCTGTCAGAAGCTACATTCAGAGCGGCCAATATAAATACAAGCTGACACACTACAGCAGACTGATAGGATCACAGGGCTTATAATAATTATTTGTATATTACTCATGGTAATTAACCCCTTGCCACCCAGGCCAATTCTGACACTTCTCTACTACATGTAAAAATCATCATTTGTTTTTTGCTAGAAAATTACTCTATGGTGGTCTTTGCACTTTTTATGTTGCAGGGTACAGAGCTGCACGATTCTGGCTAAAATGAGAATTGCAATTTTTTTGCTTAGAAGATAGATCACGATTCTCTCACGATTCTTACGGCGTAACATCATCTTTCACATTAAAACAACAAAAAAAAAAAATGGGCTAACTTCACTGTTTTGTTTTTATGGTTTTTATTATTCATTGAAGTGGGAAAATGCAGTGTGACATAAAATATTGCAGCAATAGCCATTGTATTCCCTAGAGTCTCTGTTAAAATATATATAAGGTTTGGCGGTTCCAAGTAATTTTCTAGCAAATAATATTGCTTTTTAACTTAAGAAACAAGTGTTGGACTTTAAGTGGTTAAATTTAGTTACAATGTTAGTTAGTTACAATGTTTCATTTTGTTTACAAACTTCGCAGACTGCCCAGATGTTTTCTTTACACACAGAAGTGTATCCCTTTGATCTAAGAAGGAAGCGTCAGTTACAATGTTTCCTGTTAAAAACTTGGCAGACTGCCCAGATATTTTCTTTTGACAGCTGAAAGTGTCTCCACTTGTTATATGAAAGAATCAGCAAACTTTGCATTGAAGATCGTCAGGGGGGTTGAATCGAGATCACGATTTTTTTAACGATTAATTGTGCAGCTCTAGCACGGTATTTGCGCAGCAATATTTCAAACATGTTTTTTTGGAAAAAAATGTTTCATTCATTAAAAAAACAGTTAGTTAGTTAAGTTAGCACAATTTTTTTTGGTATCCTAAGCGATGCTTTACATTTTTTTAGGTTACATGTTTAGAGTTACAGAGGAGGTCTAGTACTAGAATTATTGTTCTCGCTCTAACGATCGTGGCGTATGTAACCTGTGTGTATCTGGCTCTGATACTACCAGTGCCTACCCAGCCACTGACTAGTATCTCTCCCCAGCCTGTCCCCACACACCCTCTCACCTGCTGACCTGTGGATGGGGGAATCACTCCTGCAGTGTTATTGTGTTCTGACAGTGAGTACAATGATCAGTGTTGCTAACTATAGCTGGCAGCACTGATTGTTTTGGGAAAAACCAAACAGGCTGGTTGTACTCAAGTTGATTAATAGATTGACTTGTGTAAAACCAGCTAGCCCATACATAGATTGACTATGGCTGGTCTCTGCATAATTGGCGTAATTTCAATCCATGTATGACCCGCTTAACCACTACTCAGTCCCTAAATATCCTTCCACTCCTGTACATAGTGCTCACTGTCATACTCTCCATACTCCTCTCCTGTACATAGTGCCCACTGTCATACTCTCCACACTTCTCTCCTATACATAGTACCCACTGTCATACCCTACACACTCCTCTCCTGTACATAGTGCCCACTGTCATACCCTCCACACTCCTCTCCTATACATAGCGCCCACTGTCATACCCTTCACACTCCTCTCCTGTACATAGTGCCTGCTGTCATACACTTCTCTCCTGTACTTAGTGCCCACTGTCGCACCCTCCACACTCCTCTCCTGTACATACTGCTCACTGTCATACCCTCCAAACTCCTCTCCTATACATAGTGCCCACTGTCATACCCTCCACACTCCTCTCCTATACATAGTGTTCACTGTCATACCCTCCACACTCCTCTCCTATACATAGTGCCCACTATCATACCGTCTACATTCCTCTCCTATACATAGTGTTCACTGTCATACCCTCCACACTCCTCTCCTATACATAGAGCCCACTATCATACCGTCTACATTCCTCTCCTGTACATACTGCCCACTGTCATACCCCCCACACTCCTCTCCTATACATAGAGCCCACTATCATACCGTCTACATTCCTCTCCTGTACATACTGCCCACTGTCATACCCTCCACACTCCTCTCCTGTACATACTGCCCCATCATACCCTCCACACTTCTCTCTGGTACGTACTACCCTCTGTCATACCCCCTCACTCTTCCTGTACATACTGCCCATTGTCATACCCTTCACACTCCTCTCCTGTACATAGTGCTTTTTTCCGTACCCTTTGTACTCCTCTCCTGTACATAGTGCCCACTGTTAGACCCTCCACATTCCTCTCCCTCACCTGCACATACTTCCCACTTATATACCGTCCATACTCCTCCCCTATGTCGCTTACCCACAAAACAGTTCTTTAAAATTATACTGAATATCCTCAATATTACCAGCTCTAGAATGGACACACTTTTGTTAGTTCAACTAAAGGAAATATCAGTTCTCATATTTGTTCTGCCCCATTATTAGTACTCATTTAATTTTGTGATTACTACTATGATGTATAGAGGAACATCGGGGATCTCAGCTACTCTAAATATAGCACTTATATAAAAAAGTGTCCCTGAAAATATTTTTTAAATGTTGGCAACTGTGCACTTAGGCACTGCCCAAGGGCCACCGTCCACCGGGTCAGTAGGGGGCCCCATGAGAAGCTCCTGGGATCCTGTGATAATAAAGCGGTAGTAAACTTTCCTGACATTACTACTTTTTAGAGGCCCTGGGGTAGGTTATGCCACAATGTACAAGTATGCACAGCATATTAGCACATTAGTGTACACTTCAATTTTCAGACTGAGCCCTCCAGTGCTGCGATGAATCAGGCAGGGCCTGGGCACTTCCATCTTCACCCGGTCTTCCTTCTGGGTTCTGTGCCTTTGGTCACTTGCCTTGGCTGGGCTGCGTTCATGTCATTCCCACGCATTTATTTATTATTTATTACACCCCATTCACACCTCCGCGACAAAACGCCCGACGCCGGCCGCTCGTGCCGCTGGAGGGGAGAATTCCCATTGCTGTCTATGAGATGGTTCACATCTCATAGACGCCGTACACCTGCGGCATGAAAAAAAGTCCCGGACCCTTTTTTTCAGGCGGCATTGGCGTTCGGCCATACAAAGCAATAGGAAGGATTTGTAAAAAAAAAGTTACACTATTCGTGGCAAAATACGCCGCGTACGCGGCGTTACTTGTCGTGGAGGTGTGAATGCAGCCTAAAAGGCCCCACCAAAATCCTCAGCACCAGGCCCATGATGTTCTTAATCTGGCCCTGGATACAGGAGGTGGACAGAAGCTATTGACAGGATACAGGAGGTGAACAGAGGCTTCAGACAGGATACAGGAGGTAGACAGAGGCTTCAGACAGGATACAGGAGGTGGACAGAAGCTGCGGACAGGATACAGGAGGTGGACAGAGGCTGCGGACAGGATACAGGAGGTGGACAGAAGCTGCGGACAGGATACAGGAGGTGGACAGAGGCTGCGGACAGGATACAGGAGGTGTTCAATTTTGGTCTCATCTGACCAGAGCACCTTCTTCCACATGTTTGCTGTGTCCCCCATATGGCTTCTCGCAAACTGCAAATGGAAATTCTTATGGCTTTCTTTCAACAATGGTTTTCTTCTTGCCACTCTTCCATAAAGTGGGTAAGTGCAGCGCAATAAAATTGAGTCCATTAGTCTATATGGAGTAGATTCCAACAGTGTGGGGCGAAAACACCTTGTGAAGTAATAGATGGGTCTGCAGCACTGGATAATCAAGTGACAAATCCTCCACCATCAGGTAGATGTGCTTACCAGATAGGGACAGTGATCTGAGGTGTGAAGGTGCATGAATTGGGGCTGATCCGATGTGAGAGTGCAGGATTTAAATTTCTCATTACTAAAGTAGTTTACAGCATTTACTTTATAAAAAAAAAAATTTGTGATTGAGAGTGTGAAGTTGGCATTTTTTCATTATTAAATCAGCACGCTCAATTTCTTTGAAAACATTTTTCGTCACACTGTGCTCAAAAGGTTGCCTACCTCTGGTCTAAGGTATTTAGTAAGAGGCATGGTGAGTTTTTTAACGGCTTGCTAACCAGCTGCCGCAGTTTTACTGTGGCAGAATGGCACGGCTGGGCGAAGCAACGTTACCATCCCAGGGAGGATCCTGGTCCGCAGGCCTGGGACCGAGCGCCCTGTGCACCCTATCAAACGGCATGCTGGCAGGTGGATCAGAGTCCAAGGTTTTGTGGAGGATCGCCAGGACGGTATCTGCTAGGTTCTCAAGTCCAGTCGCCTCCGTCAGCCCCAGGATCCACAGGCTATTTCGGCCGGTCCGGTTCTCCAAGTCTTCCACATGGAGCTGCACCTCTGCCAGCTAAACTTGGTAGGTCGAGTGATTCCGTTCCAACTGGGTGACTTAGAGTTCCTAGGTGCTCACTGCCAATTCACCGCAGTGCCTTGTGTTTAAGCATAGTCAGGTGCTCAAGATGCAGTAGACAAAGGGGGGGGGGGTTAACATTTTGGGCTTCAAATGCAATTTACATAGTTACATAGTAGGTGAGGTTGAAAAAAGACACAATTTCATCAAGTCCAACCTATGTGTGTGATTACATGTCAGTATTACATTGTATATCCCTGTATGTTGTGGTCGTTTAGGTGCTTATCTAATAGTTTTTTTAAACTATTGATGCTCCCCGCTGATACCACCGCCTGTGGAAGGGAATTCCACATCCTTGCCGCTCTTACAGTAAAGTTAAACCTCTTTTCCTCTAATTTTAATGCCTGGCCACATGTCTTGTTAAACTCCCTTTCGCGAAAAGGTTTTATCTCTATTGTGGGGTCACCAGTACGGTATTTGTAAATTGAAATCATATCCCCTCTCAAGCATCTCTTCTCCAGAGAGAATAAGTTCAGTGCTCGCAACCTTTCTTCATAACTAATATCCTCCAGACCCTTTATTAGCTTTGTTTCCCTTCTTTGTACTCGCTCCATTTCCAGTACATCCTCTCAGAACTGGAGAGAATACTCTAGGTGCAGCCGGACCAAAGTCTTTTAGAGCGGGAGAATTATCGTTTTATCTCTGGAGCTAATTCCCTTATTTAATGCATGCCAATATGCCAATTTAAAGTCCTCCAATTTAAAAAATGTTATTAAACTCAACAGTATTTTCTCTAAGGCCGCACACACGGTCGGTCCATCCGATGAGAACGGTCCATCAGTTAAAAAACCGATCGAGTCCAACGCAGTGACGTAAAACACCATGACTTGCAGAGAAAAATGAAGTTCAATGCTTCCAAGCATGCGTCGACTAGATTCTGAGCATGCGCGGGTTTTTAACCGATGCTTTTGCATACTAACCATCGGTTTTGACCTATCGGTTAGGCGTCCATCGGTTCAATTTTAAAGCAAGTTCTAAAATTTTTGGCCGAAGGATAACTGACCGATGGGGCCTACACACGATCGGTTTGGACCGATGAAAAGGTCCTTCAGTCAGTTTTCATCGGTTTGGACCGACCGTGTGTACGCGGCCTAACTGTTATCTGTCCCTCTCTCTCATTAGCCAAGTCCAAAGCTACCTGGAGTAAATCATCTTCCAGTGTTTCACATGTCTCTCCTCCCACAGCTCTACCAATTGTTCAAAGCCCTGTACTCACATTTACTTAATTGCAACCAATCTGCCAAAAATTCTTCATAGGGTATATTCTAATTCTTAACATGCAATGCTAGTAAAACAAACATGTAGGTACATTTTTTAATTGTTTTAATAAGGTCCCCCCTCATTGAGGAACAAATGTTTAAGCCTTTTAAAAGTAACTTATTTGGAAACAAACTGTATGAATATAAATGATTTATTTTTCAATGTCAAGTTCCCCATCCCGTGCATCAGATATTGTTCCATTCCTTATCTTTTGGGACTAGGTCCTATTTGTGACATCCCAATCTGTAATGTTTTTGACTGTATCATTATGCAAGAGAAATTCTGAAAACGAGTAATCACATTTACACCCTCAACCAAAACCCAATTTTCCTCTTCTATGCCCCATTGAACTTAAAGCGGGGGTTCACCCTAAAAAAAAAAATGTCTTTATCTACCATACAAACTAGCATACTAGCGTCAGCTACAGTATGCCTTTTTTTTTTTTTTTTGCGGTGTACTTACGGTTTAATCCGTAACTTTTGTTTCAGACTCCGGCCAGGAAATGGGCGTTCCTATGAAGACGGGTACATGATTGACGTCCAGCTATGGCGCGTCATGCCTTCCGAAAAAAGCCGAAATAGGACGCGGACATATACGGCGCCTGCTCAGTCAGCTCCTAGTCTGTGCGCAGGCGCCGTATAGCGCCGTGAAGAGCGGAGTCCTATTTCAGCTATTTTCAGAACGTGTGATGCGCTATAGCCGGCCGTCAATCATGTTCCACTCTTCATAGGAACGCCCATTCCCCGCGGGTGTCTGAAACGAAACTTACAGATTAAACCGTAAGTACAGCACAAAAAAACAAAAAAAAAAGGCATACTGTAGCTGATGCTAGTATGCTAGTTTGGATGGTACAAAGGTGTGTTTTTGGGTGAACCTCCGCTTTAAAAGGGAACTCTCATGAAAAATCGTTAACTTTTAGTAAAAGCAGACCTATAGGCAAAACTATTTTTTTTATTTTGGATAGAGCAAATGAGGGTGATAACTGTCAGATTTTTTTTGCCATCTGTTTCCCATTATGGAGATTTCCCTTGGGGACCCCCAGGTCACCAGAACTGGTGTTCCCATTGGAAGATTTCCCCCTCTATTAATTTTCTGGAGACAACCCAAAATGTAGGGTTTTCTTTTACTTTCACCTTCAATGATAATGGTTATCAGGACAAATAGAGAGGGTGAATCTCCTTAATGGGGGCACAGACAGCAATAAAATCTGACAAGCATTCTAAACCCTCTCCACTCTATCCAAAACCAAAACATATTTTTTGCTCCAGTCTTCTTCTTTTTGGGTCCCCCACCACCGCTCCTGGTTCCTCCCCCTCGAGAAGTGCCCCACAGAGAAAACCACTTACCCTAGGGGAACCGCTGCATGCTCATTCCTGAGATGATGCTCTATGTGTCCATAAGACACATAAAGCTGCAGATCCCCCCCCCCACTCTCCGCTCATTGGCTCACTGGCTGTGATTGACAGCAGTAGGAGCCAATGGGCTCCCACTGCTGTCTCTGCCAATGAGGAGGGAGAGTCCCAGGACAGCTATCATGAACATCGCTCGATCGAAGGGAGCTCAGGTAAGGACTGGGAGTAAGGACTGGGGGGGTGGGGCCTAATCCCAAAGGGAAATTATTAAGATATAGTTACATTTAATTAAGACAAAATCACAATAAGGAACATAGACAAGATACAATAACAACAATAAAATTACCAATAACAGCAATTAATAATAGAATACAATGAATACTATACTCTAATAAGACCGACTGTCTCCAGCACAGACCGACCCCACCACTAGCACAAATGGACCCGCGCAAACACCTCAAGGCAGAAACAACCCCTCCACCCAGCACAGACTAGGGTGCAGAACTGTAAGAACTGACAACACCTTCCCCCCCTCCTGCTCTCACTGAAGCAACAGGTGTCGACTCACTGGGGTGCTGCACCCCCCAACGATCCTTTTTGTGTAAGCACTGTGTAGGTCAGACTATAACTGTCAGGCAGCAGCACCCCCAGTGACCTGGCAGATTACATTCCTGCACCCCTTTTAGAACACCATTGCTCATTCATCTAGTCAGTGGAGTTATATTTATAGGATTTCCTGATATATATATATGTACTGTATTCATCTCATTCTAATTTTAGATTTTTGCTTGTGAGGATTTCTCTATTAGGATGTCCAATAGAGCTGCAAATTTCCTTTTTTTTTTCGCAAAAAGAAGATTTGTTTTAAGGGTGGTAAAGACTCTATTTGATGTCCTTCACTTTACTGACTAGCAAAAATTGCTGATCATAAAATTCTACCAATTGGTTGACAACTACTCTAATCTTTTGAAAGCTCTGTACTCTTAAACCAAGTTGACAAATGTTATACTGTAAATGTTTCCTAAAGACATTTTTTTTTCACGATTCTTGATTTCCCCTCATATAAAGTCTTAAGTTTGCCCACCAATCTAAGCAATTCCCTTTCCTGTACATTGTATTTGCACTAAATATTAGCCTACTTCTGAACTTTCACCCATATATGCATGTTTAAAAACATCAATCCCTTTTTTTTTTTCTCACGAGTGTATTTGAAGGGGAAAATTGTTAATTAATTTTTCCCCCCTAAAAAAATAAATAGATTTAGCCACAGGGAATAAATATAAAGTTAAATCACATAAAGATACTTTGATAGGGATCACGAGGGGAAGCAGGGGATAAATATACACGTAGTATTCAACAAGATGTGAGCGGTCCCCCCCCTCCCCCCCCTTTTTTTTATATGGGGGAGGGAGCTGGGGGGGAAGGATAAGAGAAGGGGGAGGATAAAGAAGAAGGAGAAAAACAAAAGGTGTAGGATAGACCCATATCGATAGTGTTGTTATTATTGTTGTCATGTATATTTAACCACTTCCATACCAGGCACTTACGCACCTTCCCGCCCAAGCCAATTTTCAGCTTTCAGCACTGTCGCACTTTGAATGACAATTGCGCGGTCATGCGACGTGGCTCCCAAACAAAATTGGCGTCCTTTTTTCCCCACAAATATAGCTTTCTTTTGGTGGTATTTGATCACCCCTGCAATTTTTTTTTTTGCACAACAACAAAAAAAAGACTGAAAATTTTGAAAAAAAATTACGTTTTCATTTTTTTCTGTTAATTTTTTTGCAAATAAGTTTTCTCTTTCAATTACGGGCACTGATATGGCGGCACTGATGGGCACCGATGAGATGGCACTGATGGACATCGATGAGGTAGTACTGACGGGCACAGATGAGGTGGCACTGATTGGCGGCGCTGGTATGCGGCACTGATGGGCACACATAGGCGGCACTGATGGGCACACATAGGCGGCACTGATGGGCACACATAGGCGGCACTGATGGGCACACATAGGCGGCACTGATGGGCACTCATGGGCGGCACTGATGGGCACTCATGGGCGGCACTGATGGGCACTCATGGGCGGCACTGGGCACTCATAGGCGGCACAGATGGGCACTCATGGGCGGCACTTATGGGTGGCACTGATGGATACGTATGGGTGGCACAGATGGGCACTGATAGGTGGGCACTGGGCATGGATGGGCACTGTGGGGTGGCACTGATGGACACTGTGGGGTGGCACTGATGGACACTTGGGGTGGCACTGATGGACATTGTGGGGCAGCACTGATCTACCCATGTTGCCAGTCAGTGCCCATCTGTCAGACGCGAGTGAGGAAGAGCCGATTAACGGCTCTTCCTGTTTACATCGTGATCAGCCGTGATTCGACACGGCTGATCACATGGTAAATAGTCTCCGCCGGCGTCTCTTTACCGAGATCGGAGATGCAGGGTGTCAGACTGACACCCCGCATCACCGATCGCTGCGCTGCGCGCCTCCACGGGCGCGCGCGGCATGAAATCCTCTAACCCCCAACTGTACAGCAACAAACAGCAAACATGGCTAGTGGCTCCAGGTCCTCTTAAAGGGGTTGTAAAGATTTGTTTCCCTGCAGGGATGTAGTCCCAAGGGAGGGGGCGAGCACGCTGACTAACCCCCAGCCAGAACGGCTCGGATGATGGGGGCAAGCTTACTGAGGAGAAACAGGAAGTGAGAAATTCAGACAAAGAAAAAAAACATTTAGAAGGGAAATCGAAGGAAAAAGTAAGTGAACAATGCACTAGCTTAAAGGAACCTATTAAAAAAAATAAAAAACAAACCTTTACAACCCCTTTAAGTGCTCACAGTGTTTTCAGACTGTCCAGTGAACATATCAAAATCCATATATCCCCAATAACCCATACAGACTCAACAAAGCAATAAATAATAATAATCATCATTCATAATCAAAAATATCAAAGAATACACAGAAAAAAATAATGAAATCTACAAAATGCCTTGATAGGTGAGAATATTATTATTAATACAAATATCTAAATAGTTATGCAAATGTATAATCCATGACAATGAACCCCATTAAAACTAGTCTGCTGCAAAAATATATTATCAAATAACCCTAAAAAACATGTGTGCATATGAAAAAAACACTAGGAATTCTAAAGATAAAGCATGCAAAAAAAAATAAAAAATCAGGCATCACACAATAGGTACATCACCATTTTTAAATGCATGTTATCTGCTTAGTCCACCATCATTCAGAAAATCTCTATTCCATGATATCCTATTAAAATATTCAACAGATGTATGTAAGAACATGGCAGCTGTATTGTGCTCAAACCTGTCAGTTTATGCTCTATAAACAATGAAAAAAAATAGTAAGGAAGAAAGCAACCAACAATACACAAGGATATTCTTCTGGATATATTTTGTCCAGGTGTACACAAAGTCTGCCTAATAAATATGAGTGTGAGCAAAGCTGCAAATCTATGTATATAGGGAAGTATGGCCACAGAGGATTAGAAAACATTTTCACTGTCATGCCGCGTACACACGACCATTTTTAATGGTCTAGAAAAAACGTTTTTTTTTTCAACCCGATTATAATTAAACCGGCCTTGCCTACACACGATCGTGAAAAACAAATGCTCTAGCAAAGTGCGGTGACATACAACACGTACGACGACACTATAAAGGGGAAGTTCCATTTGGATGACGCCACCCTTGTGGCTGCTTTTGCTGATTTTGTGTTAGTAAAGACGATTCGCGCTTTTCAGTCTGTTACAGCGTGATGAATGTGCTTACTCCATTACGAATGCTAGTTTTACCAGAAAGAGCGCTCCCATCTCATAACTTGCTTCTGAGCATGCACGTTTTTTTTCACATCGTTAAAGCCCACACACGACCATTTTTTACGACGTTAAAAACTACATTGTTTAAAACGTCGTGAAAAACTTCGATTTTTTTTTTTACGTTTTTCAGAACCCGAAAAATGCTCTGAAGCCCACACACGATCGTTTTAAATTACATTTTTAAAAAACATAGGGGCAGATCCACAAAGAGAGTACGCCGGCATATCTACTGATACGCCGGCGTACTTTCAAATTTCCCGCGTCGTATCTTTGTTTTGAATACTCAAAACAAGATACGACGGCATCTGGGTTAGATCCTTCGGATCTTAGATGCAATTCTTCGGCGTCCGCTGGGTGGCGTTCCCGTCGTTTTCCGCGTCGAGTATGCAAATTAGCTATTTCCGCATTCTACGTAGTCTCTAGTCTGCTTTTTTTGGCGTATAGTTAAAGCTGCTATCTGGTGGCGTACGCAATGTTAAGTATGGCCGTCGTTCCCGCGTATAATTTAACATTTTTTAATTTGTTTGCGTAAGTCGTCCCTGAATCGGGCTGGACGTAATTTACGCCCACGTCAAAACAATGACGTCCTTGCGACATCATTTAGCGCAATGCACGGCGGGAAATTTAGGGACGGCGCATGCGCAGTTCGTTTGGTGCAGGGACGCACTTCATTTAAATGAAACACGCCCCCTACTCGCCGCATTTGAATTGTGCGCCATTATGCCGCGAGATATAGACTACACCGCCGTAACTTACGGCGCGAAATTCTTTGAGGATTCGAAGTTTCAAAAAGTAAGTTACAGCGGCGTAGCGTATCTCCCATACACTGCGCCAGTGCAATTCTACAAGGATCTGCCCCATAGTTTTTTACAACCCGAAAAATTATCGTGTGTATGCGGCATAAAAGTAGGGCCCAAACCCATTGCTAGTGATCAGGTTTTTAGCTGTATTCACCATTTTGTTTTAATAGAGTGCAGTATGCATTTAAAGACTTGTACACAGGATTAGATTTTGAGATTACCGAACGTCCGTTTCTTTGTTGCATGCTAGTCTCATATCGAAAGTAAAGAGATTACTCACCATATGAAAATTCTCGTAGGACAGAATACAGCTTCAGAAGTGACGTAATGTGTTGACTAGTTTTGTATGTATTATTTTGTTTCTGAGCATGCATAGTCTTGGGCTCACGATTTTTTTTGTACGAAAACCATACTAATTAAAGGAAAATTGGACGTGGAGTTCACGTACGACAAAAAATTTATAGTCTGCACCTCCAGCTTATGTCTGATAAAAAAACTGAATCGGCTGTTGAAAGCACCGTACTAACGATCCAAAAATCAGCAGATCGTTAGTCGGACGAACTTTTACTTCCGTTTTCCGTATCATGTGTACAGGCCTTAAAGCGGAGCTCCAACCTAAAGTGGAACTTCCGCTCATCGGAACCCTCCCCCCTCCGGTGTCACATTTGACACCTTTCAGGGGGGAGGGGGGTGCAGATACCTCTCTAAAGACAGGTATTTGCACCCACTTCCGGCCACACAGTCTGCGGGTAGACTGCGGGCAGGACTTCAGATCCCCCCCCCCCTTGTGTTCTGGGAAACACACGGCTCCCAGAACACAGCGGGGACCAGTGAGCACGGCGCACAAGACCTGCGCATGTGCCGTAGGGAACCGGGCAGTGAAGCCGCAATGCTTCACTTCCTGGTTCCTTCACCGAGCATGGCAGTGGGGGCAGCAGAGTGACGAGTGATCGCTTGTCCTCTGCTGTAGACTTCGCTGGACTCCAGGACAGGTAAGTGTCCATTTATTAAAAGTCAGCAGCTGCAGTATTTGTAGCTGCTGGCTTGTAATATTTGTTTTTCTAAGTATAATGAACCAACACACGGGGCTTTCTTTGTGATGAAACTGTGCAAAGGAGAGGTGGTTGACCAATGTGCTGTGAGATTGTGAAATGCCTTGTGAATGGACAGTGATTTGAATGTCTCAGAGCTGTTGGTTTCAAAATCACTACAGTTTAAGAAGGCTACTCCGAACTGTACCTGAATATCAGGAAAACGTTAGCGAAATCCTGTGTGTAAATAGCAGCAGCTGGTTACTTGCTGAATAGACCTTAAAGTGGTTGTAAACCTCACACAAGAAATATGTAAAAAGCATATCCCTCTATAAGCAGGGGTGTCAAACTAAATTTCATCGTGGGCCGTATCAGCATTATAATTGCCCTCAAAAGGGCCAGTTGTATCTGTAAGATTAGATGTCCAGCACATCCCCTCCCCTTACATTAGATGTCAAGAGCCAACCACCATCAGAAAGTTGAGTCCCCCCCACTCTCCCTTACATCACAGTGCACCCATCTTTCCTTATGCTGCTGCTGGGAAGAAGCTGTTTGCATTGCTTGAAAGTAGAAAATAAGGGTCTGGAGTAGGACCAGAGGAGGGCTGAAGCTCTCCTGCAGCTGCAGGAGAGGTGCGAGGGCCACATGAAATTTCCTGGAGGGACACCTGTGCTCTATAATGTGTATTTGTCTCAATTAAGAGCAGTAATGCCATTTCTGTTTGCTGCTTCATTTCTCTGCTTTCAGCATGAATCACTTCTGATAAGTTTTTCTGTCACCAAGAGAAAAAAGGTCACAGGGGAGGGGTCTCCAGCTGATTGACAGCCTCAGCTCTGTTCCTGTGTGCTGTGTGGAGGAGGGTGTGTCCCTTCCCTCCAATCAGCTGTGAGAGCTCTTCCCACTGATCTCTGCAGTGTGTAATTTCAGTTCTCCACTCCCTGTTTTCAGACAGCTCAGACAAACTTTATAAATTCAGGACTTTAAACTTCTGTGGAGAAGAGAAGACTGTAGATCCAGATACAGGTCCAACTGATGTAGGATGATTTGTTTCTCTGTATCAGTTGACGCCAGTTACTTCACTGGGTATATGTGAGGGTTTACAACCACTTAATGTTCAGTTATTTGACATTCCCTGGTAAACAGTAGGGATGAGCCGAACACCCCCCCCCTTTTCGGTTCGCACCAGAACCTTCGAACGGACCGACCGTTCGTGCGAACATTTAGAACCCCATTGACGTCTATGGGACTCGAACGTTCGAACTCAAAAGTGCTCATTTTAAAGCCTTATATGCAAGTTATTATCGTAAAACGTCTTTGAGAACCCGGGTCTTGCCCCAGGGAACATGTATCAATGGAAAAAAAGTTTTAAAAACGGTTGTTTTTTTCTGGAGCAGTGATTTTAATGATGCCTAAAGTGAAAAAAAAAAGAAAAAGAAAAATTCCTTTAAATATTGTACCTGCTGGGTGTCTATAGTATGCCTGTGAAGTGGCACGTGTTTAGAACTGTCCCTGCACAAAATGAAATTACTATAAGAAAAAAGTAATTTAAAACTGCTTGCGGCTTTAATGTAATGTCTGGTCCCTGCAATATGGATGAAAATCATTGAGAATAATAGCACAGACACAGACAGTACACACACCACGTAGCTTTAGGTGCACACTGCAGAAGACACAGGCAATACACACCAAGTAGCTTTAGGTGCAAACTGCAGAGGACAAAGGCAGTACACACCACGTAGCTTTAGGTGCACACTGCAGAGGACACAGGCAGTACACACTACGTAGCTTTAGGTGCAAACTGCAGAGGACACGGGCAGTACACACCAAGTAGCTTTAGGTGCACACTGCAGAGGACACAGGCAATACACACCACGTAGCTTTAGGTGCAAACTGCAGAGGACAAAGGCAGTACACACACCAAGTAGCTTTAGGTGTAAACGGCAGAGGACACGGGCAGTACACAACAAGTAGCTTTAGGAGCAAACTGCAGAGGACACAGGCAGTACACCACATGAGAATACTGCAGCTAGCACAATCACCTGCCTGCCAGAAAATTAGGAAGAGCTGATCTAGCTAAACTATACAGTGTATAAATATATATACAACACCTGGGATGCATATATATCCTCTACACACTGTAACTTTAGCTGACTAGCCTGCCTGCTCTATCTACCTAGACAAAATGACTCTCTCTCTCTCTGTCTTCTCTCTTTTAACCACCGCAACACACTACACAAGGTCGACCTGCAGGCGGCATTTTATAGTGTGGGGCGTGTACTAAACCCCCTGAGCCATAATTGGCCAAAGCCACCCTGGCTTTGGCCAATTATGGCTCTCCGTTTTTTGCAAACTGTGATTGGCCAAGCATGCGGGTCATAGTGCATGCTTGGCCAATCATCAGCCAGCAATGCACTGCGATGCCGCAGTGAATTATGGGACGTTAAACGCAACTCGAACTTGGCGCGAACGGCCCAAAACATTCGACGAACGATCGAACATACGATGTTTGAGTCGAGCATGAGTTCGACTCGAATACGAAGCTCATCCCTAGTAATACGAAGCTCATCCCTAGTAAACAGAAATCCACCAGATATACAAATCAACAACAAATAATGAAAATATGAAAGTCACATTAAAAATTACTTATTATATTAAATGTTTAACAATTACTATACCGTTTTCCCCACTTACAGTCAATAGTCAGGCATTCATTAATTGCACAGAATAATAAAACAAAATGATGATATTTTATAAATAAATATATATAATATTTATATAATTATTTAAATTGTATAGTTCCTAGATTTAGTCATCACTAAATTGCCAAATATATCACAAACTGGAAATACTTTACTATCTTGAAATTTGACTTTGCAGTGTAAAATACTGTACTGCTTAGCTATAGCAAATTGTATTTTTTTCAAGAAAAATTTGACTTTCATATAAACCCTGGCTTCACACTACTAAGCTGTGGTAAAGTGTGGTAAAATGCATGTTTTATGCACGTTACCTAAATTCACAGTAGTACACAGCACTGTATATTCCTACGAGGCCCTACAGCATTTCCCTTATAGAGGCCTTAAATCTCCTTGTGGTGGTAAAGGAATGGCTTTTGGCTAATCCTAAACAGTTAGATAATCTTACACTATGCCACTCAATTATGTCTGAATCCCATGTTATCGGAATTTTATACCATCTTGGACCCCTCTATCTGGGCTGTTAAATGCATTAAAACTTTAGAAAACATCTGTGAAGGGGCCAACTCTGAAATCTTTTGAGTGACTTAAATTACAGTTTAATCTTTCCAACGCTTATTCGTTCAGGTACCTGCAACTCCGACATGCCTATTCTTCTTAACTTGGGACCTCTCCATTGAGCCTTTTCCGTTCCACATTGGAGACACTACTGAAAGATCCTGTTCTCATTAAACCACTTTTGAACATTTGTAAGGCTCTTCACCCTACTGTACATAATGGCCTGGAAACCCTACAATCTATGTAGCAGGAGGTGCTGTCAGACCTGGGCGATAAGGATTGGGAGGAGGCTTGGGAATATCTAATTTAAAATTCTGCAGATAATCTATCTCACGCCCGCGCGGCTGCATAGGATAAGTTCAACTGTTTCCCCCTACCTGTTGGAGATGCGGGAGAAAGGCAGCTGACTATATTCACATGCTTTGGACATGTCCTCATTTGAGTCAATACTGGAATGAGCTCAATTTATTACTCGACTTACTACCCTACCATCTCTGCCCACACGAGAGCAACCAGAACCCTATTTAGTCCTCCTTTTGTTCTACGTACAGAAGGCCATTTATTTTGAAGTAAAGTAGCACCACCTCTAGATTATTGGAGGTTTTTGGTTAGTTCAGTGACCACTTTATACATTCTCTGGGTTGCCCAAATAAATTTAACAAAATGTGGGACCTCTGGGTTAATTCCACTGACACCACAGGCTCCTATGTTGGATCATGGTTCTTTTATGTTTGTTGTTTTCTCTTCCTTAGTAAGTGCTAAACTGTTGCCCTATTCATCCTTACATATAGCCAGATTCAGATAGCTTTACGCCGGCGTATCAGTAGATACGCCGACGTAATTCTGAATCTACGCCGTCCTAAATTTAAGCGTATTCTGGAAACCAGATACGCTTAAATTAGGCTAAGATACGAGTAAGTCTCCTACGCCGTCGTATCTTAGGGTGCAATATTTAGGCTGGCCGCTAGGTGGCGCTTCCGTTGAGTTCGGCGTAGAATATGCAAATGACTAAATACGCCGATTCAGAAACGTACGTGCGCCCGGCGCATTTTTTTTACGTAGTTTACGTACGGCTTTTTCCGGCGTAAAGTTAGTCGAACAAATAGCTGGCCTAATCAATGTTAAGTATGGCCGTCATTCCCGCGTCGAAATTTGAAATTTTTACGTTGTTTGCGTAAGTCGTCCATGAATGGGGCTGGACCTAATTTACGTTCACGTCGAAACCAATACGTCCTTGCGGCGTACTTAGGAGCAATACACACTAGGATATGTACACGGACGGCGCATGCGGCGCTCGTAAAAAATGTCAATCACGTCGGGTCACCACCCATTTACATAAAACACGCCCCCTCGTCCTCATTTGAATTAGGCGCGCTTACGCCGGCCCCATTTACGCTACGCCGCCGTAACTTAGGAGGCAAGTGCTTTGTGAATACAGCACTTGCCTCTCTGACTTACAGCGGCGTAGCGTAAATACGATACGCTACGCCGCCTGAAAGATGCGCTGCCGTACCTGAATCTTGCTAATAGACTCTGCTGAGCTCGTAGTGGTACTTTGATTTGTCATGTGACAACACAGAAGAAATGACACTTTGCTGCAATGTAAAGTAGTTAGTGTACAGCTTGTATAACAGTGTACATTTTCTGTCCCCTCAAAATAACTCAACACAGCCAATAATGTCTAAACCTCTTGCAAAAAAAGTACACCCCTAAGTGAAAATGTCCAAATTGGGACAAATTAGCCATCTTCCCTCCCCAGTTCATGTGACTTGTTAGTGTTACAAGGTCTCATGTGTGAATGGGGAGCAGGTGTGTTAAATTTGGTGTTATCGCTCTCACTCTCTCATACTGGTCAATGGAAGTTCAACATGGCACCTCATGGCAAAGAACTCTCTGAGGATCTGAAAAAAAATATTTTTGATCTACATAAAGATGACCTACGCTATAAGAAGATTGCCAAGACCCTTAAACTGAGCTGCAGCATGGTGGCCAAGGCAATACAGCGGTTTAACAGGACAGGTTCCACTCAGAACAGGCCTCGCCATGGTCGACCAAAGGTGTTGAGTGCACGTGCATAGTATCATATCCAGAGGTTGTCTTTGGGAAATAGACATATGAGTGCTGCCAGCATTGCTGCAGAGGTTGAAGGGGTGGGAGGTCAGCCGGTCAGTGCTTAGACCATACGCCGCACACTGCATGGTCTGAATGGCTGTCATGCCAGAATGAAGCCTCTTCTAAAGATGATGCACAAGAATTCCCACAAACAATTTGCTGAAGACAAGCAGACTAAGGACATGGATTACTGGAACCATGTCCTGTGGTCTGATGAGACCAAGATAACCTTATTTGGTTCAGATGGTGTCAAGCGTGTGTGGCGGCAACCAGGTGAGGAGTACAAAGACAAGTGTGTCTTGCCTACAGTCAAGCATGGTGGTGGGAGTGTCATGGTCTGGGGCTGCATGAGTGCTGCAGGCACTGGGGAGCTACAGTTCATTGAGGGAACCATGAATGCTAACATGTACTGTGACATACTAAAGCAGAGCATGATCCCCTTGCTTTGGAGACTGGGCCGCAGGGCAGTATTTCAACATGATAATGTCCCCAAACACACCTCCAAGACAGCCTTACTAAAGCAGCTGAGGGTAAAGGTGATGGACTGGCCAAGCATGTCTCCAGACCTAAACCCTATTGAGCATCTGTGGGGCATCCACAAACGGAAGGTGGAGGAGCGCAAGGTCTCTAACATCCACCAGCGAAGAGGATTCCAGAGGAAACCTGTGAAGCTCTGGTGAACTCCATGCCCAGAAGGGTTAAGGCAGTGCTGGAAAATAAGGGTGGGCACACGAAATATTGACACTTTGGGCCCAATTTGGACATTCTCACTTAGGGGTTTATTGACTTTTGTTGCAATCGGTTTAGACATTAATGGCTTTGTGTTGAATTATTTTAGGGGGACAACAAATGTACACTGGTAGACAAGCCGTACACTCACTGCTTTACATTGTAGCAAAGTGTCATTTCTTAAGTATTGTCACATTAAAACATATAATAAAATATTTACAAAAATGTGAGGGGTGTTATCACTTTTGTGATATACTGTGTATGGAAAGGTCCTCACCTCCCAGGGTCTGCATTAAACAGCAGGACTTTCAACTCATAGGCAGACTGACATTCAACCAGGAAAATACAATAACGCTGTTCTCCTACAGAGCTCTAGTATTTCTTATCTTTATGTTGTATTTTATGGCCCGGATTCACATACATGGGCGCATATTTATATCTTGTATCTAATATACGCTACGCGAAGTGGGCGTGAGGCATGCTAATGAGGCGTGACCCCATGCAAATGATGGATTGAGCGTCAAAAAGATACGAATAACGTACGGCGATTGCGCCGTACCGTGGACGCATCCCAGTGCGCATGCGCAGAATCACCTCGGTACTACTCCCTAAGATACGACGGATCACTGCCTACGACGTGAACGTAACCTACGCCCAGCCCTATTCACGTACTACGTAAACGACAAAAGATACGACGGCTTGTGTTCCCTGGTCCAAACCTTTGCATGAGTTGCGCCTCCTATATGGGGAATAACTTTACGCCGGATGTACGACTTACGCAAACTGCGTATATTATGCGCCGGGCGCAACTACGTTTGTGAATCGGCGTATCTCCCTCATTTGCATATGTGCATAGAAAATCTATGGGAGCGCCAAATGCGCCCAGCGTAAATATGCGCCCACGATACGACGGCATAGGAAAGTTACGTCGGTCGGATGAAGCCTATTTTCAGGCGTATCTAGTTTATGTTTATGGGCACGGCGCATAGATACAACAGCGCATACTTACACTTACGCGGCGTATCTGGAGATACGTCGGCGTAAGTGCTTTGTGAATCCGGGCCTATGTATTCTATGAGAGAAGACTTTCTGGTATTGACTAGACTAAAGAAACTATGAGCCAGATTCAGAAAACACTTATGCTGGCGTATCTACAGATACGCAGCGTAAGTGAACAGATGCGCCGTCGTATCTATGCGCCTTATTCTCAAGATTAGATACGCCTGAATTTTGGCCTCATCCGACCGACGTAAGTCTCCTACGTTGTCGGATCTTGGGCGCATATTTACGCTGGCTGCTAGGGGCGCTTCCATAGATTTACGCGTTGAATATGTAAATGAGCTACATACACCGATTCACGAACGTACTTGCGCCCGTCGCAGTAAGCTACGCTGTTTACTTCCGTGTAAGTCCGGCGTACAGTTATCCCTCATAAAGCAGGGGTAAGTCATGTTAGGGTATGGAAGTGGGAACAGCCGTCGGATTTTTACGTCATTTACGCAAGTCGTACGTGAATGGGGCTGGGCGTAGGTTACGTTCACGTCATTCGCATTGAGCCGTCGTATCTTAGGGAGTATATGCGATGTGATTCTAAGCATGAGCGCGCATGCGCCGTTCGATCGACCCTTCATTTACATGGGGTCACGGTTAATTTAAATGTAGCACGCCCACTACCTGCCTACTTTGAATTTGGTGGGCTTACGTCCAACCAAATTACGCTACGCCGGCGCAACGTATGGGGCGAGTGCTTTGTGAATACTGCTCTTGCCTCTCAGAGTTACGTCGGCGTAGCGCATATGAGATGCGCTACGCCGGAACAAAGATGCGCTGATCTACCTGAATCTAGCTCTATATATTTTCATGTCAACTTACCTTTGTGTTGCGCTCACAGTGAGCAGAGGAAGTGTGCCTGAAATGTTTTTTAATTATTATTTGGTACTGCTCTACATGGCAGTGCAGAAGGCATGTGTAGTGCTATCCCCCTTAGGAGACCCTGGATACAGTAGTTCTTCTGTCATTCGTAGGGTCACTCACCAATATTTAAACTCTCTGAGGATCTTTAGGAATATTTATAGGTTGCACAAATTATGAAGCAATGCATACAATAATTCAGCAACAGTGAGGTAAAGATACACAGTTATAAACATCAAACAACACACTTAGGCCCCTTTCACACTGGGGCGCGGTGGCGGTATAGCGCCGCTAAAAATAGCAGCGCTATACTGTCGGTATTGCCGCAGGTTTCGGCCGCTAGCGATATTAACCCCGCTAGCGGCCGATAAAGGGTTAATACCGCCCGCAATGCGCCTCTGCAGAGAATGCATTAAGAAGGCTGGGCAGGAGTTTTTTAGGCGGTATAGCAGCGCTATTTTTAGCGCTGTACCACCTGAAAAACTCCTCAGTGTGAAAAGGGTCTTAGAAGGTATAGTTAATTGCAGTGGCGGTTCGTCCATAGAGGGCGCTGGAGCGCCGCCCCCTCTGGCTCTCGCACAGCCACTGAAATACATAGATTCATGCATTGCATGAATCTATGTATTTTCGCCGCTGCCGCCCACTATTCAGATGGCGAGCGCCGGCCATCTGAATAACGGCAGCTGGTTGGCTGTGTGGAAGTGCCTATCAGAGCCAGTGGCACATACAGGTCACAGTGGCAGCATTTTACTGGGCACAGTGGCGACAATTGCGGGGCACAGTGGCTACAATTGCTGGGCACAGTGGTAACAATTGATGGGCACAGTGGTAACAATTGATGGCACAGTGGTAACAATTGATGGGCACAGTGGTAACAATTGATGGCACATACAGGTCACAGTGGCAGCATTTTACTGGGCACAGTGGCAAAAATTGCGGGGCACAGTGGCGACAATTGCGGGGCACAGTGGCTACAATTGCTGGGCACAGTGGTAACAATTGATGGCACAGTGGTAACAATTGATGGGCACAGTGGTAACAATTGATGGCACAGTGGCGACAATTGATGGGCGCAGTGGTGACAATTGATGGCACAGTGGTGACAATTGATGACATGGCATAGTGGTGACAATTGATGGCACAGTGGCTGTGTTTGATGGCATGGCACAGTGACTGCGTTTGATGGCATGGCACAGTGGTGACAATTGATGGCACAGTGGCTGCGTTTGATGGCATGGCACAGTGGTGACAATTGATGGCACAGTGGCTGAGTTTGATGACATGGCACAGTGACTGCATTTGATGGCATGGCACAGTGGTTGCGTTTGATGGCATGGCACAGTGGCTGCGTTTGATGGCATGGCACAGTGGTGACAATTGATGGCACAGTGGCTGCATTTGATGGGCACAGTGAGGCTGCAATTGTTTTTTTGTTTTTTTTTCGTTGGCGCCCCACCAAAAATTTTAAGCACCAGCCGCAACTGGTGAATATATAGCCGTTGGCAATAATCGCATTTAAAAATCAGACATGCTGGTTGATCAATGGATCGACTGGGTACAATCATCCTGGCGATTGTTGGACTCTGAAATACTGAAGCAAGAGACAGGACACTAATGCTAGCCACACATGCCTAACCCAGGCTAAGCAGGGCAGATGGAGGAATCTACACTTAGGCCCCGTACACACGACCAAACATGTCTGCTGAAACTGGTCCGCGGGCCAGTTTCAGCAAACATGTTTGGTCGTGTGTAGTTACGAGCGTACCGAATTTCACCGTACATTTGCCCGCCGGGCCGTTTTTCAGCAGACATTTATTTCCAAACTTGTTTTAAAACCGTCCGCTGAAATCCTGTCCGAACGGACATGTTTGGTGGTGAGTACACAAAACCAACGTACAAAAACCCTGCGCATGCTCAGACTAAATGAGGCCACAGGCGCGCTCGTTCAGGTAAAACTCACGTTTGTTTGGGATATGGCACATTCGTCAATAGAAAGATTAATTCTAGCAATAGAACACTGAAGCAAACGACACAATAAACAACAGTTGATGCCGTCGTTTTATTCATTCTTCTCTTGCTAGAAATAATCTGTTATTTAGCTCATGTTATTTCAACTGAGTTGTTCCATACTGAAAAGTGACATTTGTTGCCTGGGATGTAGTAAGATTTTAGCAATCTTTTATAGGCCCGACGTATCATATTTTTTGGGGTCCTCCACATGTATTTTTTTTTTTGTTTTTGGTTTAATGTTTATCTTTGCCACTTTTTTTATGTGTTTATAGTTATGTCACCATTTAGAATTTTTTACTAGCAAATTGTTAGGATTTTGCTTTTGTTTGTATATTTTACTGGATTATTTTGAAGGTTGTTTAAATTGTCTACCATGTTGGCACACCAAATGCCCCCCCCCCCCACATGAGTTAGTGAATTTTTTAGATGAAACATTTGATTTGTTTGTAATGTTTGATGCCTAAAATAATCCCCACAGTATTACAAACAATAGGCACGTTTTTAAATTAAACAAAAAGGCTTTTATTTTAGCAAATGTTAAAAAGGAACAAAAACAGAATGGCAGCACTTGAACAGCTAGCAAAATACATGCAAACTTGCATTTCAAACATGGTGAAGGATAAACTAGCTAACCTCAGGAGGCACACAAAATAAAATCTGAAGCAGCAGCACATAACACCAAAGGAACCCAAGCTGTGGTAGTCCAAACAAGATGCCATTTGTGGGGGATCAAATGGAAGGCAGGGAATCAACGTCTCCTCTTCCTTGCAACCTTCCTTCCAGGCTGCCTTCCAGCGGGTCTTCCCTGGGCCCTTGCAGGTGGGGATGATGTGGCAGCAGGAGTATGGTGTTGAGCAGGCCGGGCCGGGTCACATAGCCCAGTGTCTGGGGTCAGCAGCTCCCTCTCCATCCACCAAAGGGCCTGGTTGATCACGCCCTTTGCCAGTTGCCTCTGCTCCTCCGTGCCTTTGTTTAGATCGTGTGCCAGGGAGGCACTGTAGGCCTCAGTGGGGTTGAGGGGGGCCCTCATGATGGCACTCGCCTCCCTAATCATTTGGAGGCTGGCTTCCTCCACTGCCCCCAATTTCTTCTTTCGGCCTGGTGGCCTAATATGGAGGGGAGGAGCCTGGCTGGTGGTGGTTGTCCTGGGGAGCTGCTGAACGCCACTGGGCCCGGCCTCCTCCTGGCTGCCACTGACCCCTTCGGCCTGGCTGTCAGTGAGGAGAGGTTCTGCCACCTCCTGGCTGGTCTCTTCTTCCTGTGTAAAAAAAAGGGACATGTTGTAATATATTTATAAATATAATCACTCACATTTTCATGCTTGAATCTTCTTTTTTGCCGCTAATTTAAACTTGAAAACAGACTCACCCTCTGACCCCTGCAGTTGTCATCCCTGACACCTATTTGTTTGCCCACGACTTTTGATTTTTTCTTCCCAGCTTGTATTTTATTAACCAATATCAAGTCAATAAGCAAACAATAATTAATATTATTCCATAAATAGTTATGAAACTACTATACCTCCTCATCGTAGAGGCGCAGATCTGCCTCTCTGTCAGCCAGGCCCTCTTCATCCGACTCTGCAGGGCTGTGGTGATCTGGGGAAGTCCCGCTGGAAGGTAGCGTGGAGGGAAGGCTGGGAGTCAGACTTGACATAGATGGCCTGCCTTCCAGTTGATCCCGCAAAAAAGACATCTGGCTGAAATACCATAGCTTGGGTTCCTTTGGTGGTCTTGCTGCTGCTCCAGATCTTAGCTGCTTTTGGTGAGCTTTGTACGCTCTCCTATATGTGCCCCTGAGGTTGGCAAGTTTATCCTTCACCATGTTGGCACTGCATTCTGGCACCCATGTTCTCATGTATGCTGCTAGCTGTTCAAGTGCTGCCGCTCGTATGTCCTTGTTGTGGTAATGGTCCTGCTTTGAATCCCACAGGATGGGCATTTCTCTAAATTCATCCAGCAAGTGCTGGATAATCTCTTGGGTCTGCAGTAGATCCATTCTCAACTTTTTAGTGTTGTAATTTTATTCTAGATTACAAAAATAAAAAGAAAAAAAAAATACGATTAAAAAAAGGCTCAGCATTTACATTGATCGAATATTTCGCGAAAAAAGTAGGACCTATATAGAAATAAAAACACAGTGTCTCTTGTTTACAAAATGCTGGCCAGCTCTGCCCCATTGGTTGTAGCTAACATTGTTTTAATAGATGCCGCCCCTTTGGTTCCATTGCAGTAAATAAGTGAAATCTAGAACCATACACAATCATTAAAAATGACAGCATTCATCAAGGCACCATTGCATGTGTAGATATCCTGCCCCTCAGCATTGATTACATGAAAGAAACTTCCTAATGACCTCTGTCCAACCAACACAGAACAATACTTGGCCTGATCTGAATACACCCTACATAAATTGTAATGAGTTACAGCATTTTTGACATCTATATTTTGTGATGTCTACAAAAGCATCTGGGTACGAAAATCACATTCTGGTATCCAAGAGACATAATAGCTTAATAAAACTGTGCAACCAACAGACCAAACCCCCATCCCATGGCTCTCCATTTTATAGCCCGCTGCTGATCCCATGTTTAAATTTCTTACCTTCCTCTCTCAAAATCCTCGTTTGTCACGCTCGATGAATTACCACGTAACCTACGTAATCACGTAATGCGCCTTTTATCCACTCCGCGTATGTATGAAACGCCGCCCTCGTCACCTTTGCCATGCCCCTAATCAATTGAAAATGTAAATATGGCGTTAACTGTGTAGGTTCTGGAATCGCGCGAATATTCTCCGCGTAACCTACGTCAATACGTTGTTGGCATTCGCGACACTCCGCATATGCAAGAATCCCCGCCCTCATCTCCGCCCATGACGGGACATTTCCTCGTTTCCACGCCCCTAATCTCTGTGGGAAGGAAAGATGGCGATGTCACACGAGCGGGCACGGAGCTCTCATGGCGCAAGTGAAGGGACAGAGGCAGGACCGTCCCGATCCAGGCCTAAAAGATATAAAGCCACTAATATGGCGTTTGAAGAAATGGTGGAGTTGGTTTACATCATGAGGAGGAAGGATTATGATGGTGAATGTGGGCCCTACAAAACACTGAACCGTAGAAAGTCACACATAATGGACAAGGTGGCAAGGAGAATGAGGAGAATGTTTGGTGTCACTAGGTCCAAGGAGCAACTCCGGAAGCGTTGGTCCGATTTAAAATTGAGGGAGCCACATCACATGAAGAAGATCCTCAAAATTCTGCGTAAAAGTAAGTCCATATTATTTAAGGGGGGGGGGAATGTCTGCAATAATGTTTTGACATGTAGTTTTTGACATCTGCCTCCTTGGCCTGCTTGTACTTTTGAACACGTGTAGATACTGTATTGTGTTTATGTCAAATAACAACCTTTACCAAATATTGTGAAATAGTTAACACGCGTAATATGACATTGTTTCGCAGAAATGCGAGGTTAGTCCAGGAACAACACACCTGGACATGGCTGACTGGCCCCAAACTTTGTTTGCAAACATTTTTGAATAGCAAAATCACAGAAATTAAATTGAGTGAATGTGACAGGCAAACAAGATTCATTCTCAAAAATGCAAAGAAAGCTGATGTTTTAACATCTGGAAATGCAAAGCACCTGTGTCTCAACAATCAAAGGATATTTATTTGGAGGGTCGACGAGAATTAATGTTTTGGGGGGACATCCATGTGTGTCACTTCTTTGCAAAAAAGGGGCAGGATCAGAGCTTGGCCTAGAACTACGCCAAAAATGTAGGATTGCTGAAAGAAGAAACAAACAAAAATCATCATAAATGTATCGTCTATGCAATGTGTGCGATTTATGATCGAAGACGCCAGCAATTGGAGGAGGCAGAGAGGGCCAGACACCCACAAAATCAAACACCTCCACATGTGGAGGAGGAGGAGGTTGTGGAAGGAAGAGAGGAGGATGTGGAAGGAAGAGAGGAGGATGTGGAAGGAAGAGAGGAGGATGTGGAAGGAAGAGAGGAGGATGTGGAAGGAAGAGAGGAGGAAGACTTAACTCTGGATTTAGAATTCGGTGAAGATGAGGCGGAACTGGACGAAGCAGAATTGCGTGATTTTGAAGGGGTATTGATGGATAAAGAAGGAGTTCTGGAAGAAGATGGAGGAGTCGTGGATGATGAGGGGGAGGTGGTGGAAGAAGGAGGAGTCGTGGAGGATGAGGCTGAGGTGGTGGAAGAAGGAGGAGTCATAGAAGATTGTGAAATTGTGGATGTGGAAATTATCAGGCCATCAGGTCAGTGTCACCCCAACATTAATAGGGCCAAAGATATGCAGATAGGCCGGAAACTCTTTACATTTTTTGAATGCCAATTTGTTTGTTTTTAGGGGATGAAGATGGTGTAGCACATTTTTCACGTGCAAGTGCTTCAATAATTGTACAGCAAGTAATGGAGTGCAGCACGGAAATGGACAATATGCGGGAAAGGATGGTCGTCATGGAGCAGAATGTTCGAAATGTCATTTCAGAGTGCAGCACGGAAATGGACAACATGCGCCAAAGGATGATAGTCATCGAACAGAATTTCAAAAATATCATTGACATGATGGGCCGTGTCAAAGACTGAAACACAGAAGCCCATCCCCCGCCCATCCCCCGCCCACAAAACCATTTTTAATTTTTGTACTTTACAATACGCCAAAATTTCAAAATGCACACACAGTGTGCCAATATGTGCTATCTGCCATCACAGACTATCTATTGTCTGTGCTTTGTGGGTACAAACCCCTCCTCGATCCTCAAGTAGTTGAGAGGAAGAAGGGTTTGCTCCCACAAAACACAGACATTGATCACCCATGATGTCAGATAGCACATGTGGCCATTTGTCTGTTTAACCAATGACATTTGGCGATTTTTCACTGAATGTGTGCATTTTGAAATTTTGGCGTGTTCCAGTGTGAAAGCACACCATCCATGACTGACTGCTGTTTTTATAATTTTTTTTTTTGTGGTGTTGATCTTGTTTTGGTTGTAAATGTTTACAGTTTCAGATCACAAAACGAACAATAAATATCACCTAAAGAAATAAGTACAATAATTTGCTTAAAAAAAAAAAAAATTTTTGGTTGTGTTAAAATTTAGAAATAATAAATATACAATAAAAAATACAAAGCACAAAAATGTTTTGTAGAAAAACACTACCCAAAAATGTTTAAATGTAAATAAATTTCTTAAAAAAAACAAGCAAATCTGAAAAAAAAAGTCAAAAATATTTTAAAAAACACCACAAAAATTAGAAACATATAAATTATTCTGGGTTACTGAAAACCAAACTAAATAAAACCTTGAATTTTGGTCAAAAGTAGTAAAAATATACGTTTAGAAGTGTGTGTATATATATATATATATATATATATATATATATATATATATATATATATATATATATATATATATATCTATATATATATATATATATATATATATATATATATATATATATATATATATATATATATATATATATATATATATATATATATATCTATATATATATATATATATATATATATATATATATATATATATATATATATATATATATATATATATATAGATATATATAGATAGATATATAGGAGACAAGCCAGAAAATTCTGGGGTATATTTTCACTGAAATAATTATTACATTGTGTTTCGATCAGTATTCTTGATAATCACTGTCAATAAAGAAAAAAAAAGAAAAAATTAAAACCAAATATTTACACAACAAAATTACAAAAAAATGTTTGAATCCAAAAATGAAGCAATTTTTGGGGAATAAGGACTAAAATAAAAAAAAAAATTTGTGACATCAAAAGCTGAAAAATGAGTGGCTTCTTATTTCTAGACTGAATACCCAGTTTGTAGATGAGTGAATAATGTGCAAATGTGGTTAGTTAATACATCTGAGTAAGTAAATTTAGCACTAGAAGTGCACTATTTTTGGAGAGAACCTGGAAGACAGAAAAATAGAGAAAAAGCAGTAATGGCAAACAACTGTATAAAGTTCAATGGTCTAATTATTTATTAGTTCTGAGAATATTCCTTTCTTTTGGGGGCCGAATTAGAAAGAAATATGATCTGGCATAGCAATGGCCCCCCGACCCATGAAGTACTCAACATATTTGTCGCGTACCTCACAAGCAGATTGGGGGGCCAAGCCAGCGCGACCAGTGTCCAGGCCAGGAATGTTCTCTGAGGGTAGTCCTGCCTCAGAGCCCATGGGGGCTAGGTACGTCTTGGAGTGCCTGCGTTGAAAATTGTGCAAAATGCAGCAGGCAAATATAATGGTGTTCAATTTATATTCCGCCAAATGTATCGATGTCAGGAACAGGCGGAACCGGTTGGTGAGGATCCCAAAGGCATTCTCGACTACCCTCCGAGCCCTGGACAACCGAAAATTGAACACCTTCCTCTCTAAGGTGAGGGTCCTCTGGGGAAAAGGCCGCATTAGGTGAGGTCCAAGCCCGAAAGCCTCGTCCGCTAGGAACACAAACGGAAGTCCTTCCACATTATCTTCATCTGGTGGCAATGCCAGACCACCAGTTTGGAGACGATCATAGAAATCAGTCCGTGAGAACACTCCCCCATCTGACATCCGGCCGTTCTTCCCCACGTCCACATATAGAAACTCATACTGTGCCGACACCACCGCCATCAACACAATACTATGATAACCCTTGTAATTATAATAGTAGGACCCCGAGTGGGGTGGGGGCACAATGCGGACGTGTTTCCCATCTATTGCTCCACCGCAGTTAGGAAAATCCCACCGCTGGGCAAATTGGGAAGCCACAGACTGCCATTCCTGTGGTGTAGAGGGTAGCTGTGGGGACAAACAAAAAAAGAGATTTAGTACTTTGGCACATAAACATTGCAAACATAATCCTACAAGCATCCTTGTGCAACTTTACATTTTTAAAATAGCATTTTCAAATTATGAAGGGAGAATTTCGGGGCACAAATAGATACGCACACTTAATTAATAAGAGACTCCACAGCCCTCTGATGGGGACAAAAACACTTTGAAGGGGGGGTGGGGGGTGTTTAAACTGTTTTAACAAGAAATAAAAAAAATTCAAATAAAGTGGCAAGGTGGGGGTTGGCCCGAAGATAGCATGCTGGACAGGTTAATATTGGGTAAGATCCAAATATGCAGGTAGGCCAAAATAAAAAGAACATGTAAAGCTGATATCAACATGCATAGGGAGAAAAGGGAACGTTAGTTAAACACACAACATATCTGGGAAATAAAAAAAAATGTTAGTTGCCAACATTATTAAAGACACATTGTGAGGTTAAAATGAGGTAACTTACCTTAATATACTCCTCCTGCAGAACTTTGATGATGGCAGCACACGTGTCCGGTATGATGACCCCAAGCGCCTGCGGAGAGATGCCTGTCGAGAACTTGAGGTCCTGCAGGCTCCTCCCAGTCGCCAGGTACCGCAACGTGGCAATAAGCCTCTGCTCGGCCGTGATGGCTTGGCGCATCACAGTGTCCTGCCTCATGATATAGGGGGACAGAAGTTCCAGCAGACTGTTGAATATGGGGTCCGTCATGCGGAGAAAATTCCTATAGTCATTAGGATTATTCTCCTGGATTTCCCTAAGCAGAGGCATATGTGAGAACTGGTCACGCTGGCGCAACCAATTCTTGGTCCAGAAACGCCTCCGCCCCCTGTTTCTGGCCAAAGTACTGGAATAATGAACATATCCAGCAGCCATCCCATAAACAGCACCAACTCGCGAAAATTGACGCTGCTGCTCCATCATGGCTTCAAACCGGCCGGCTGGTCAGTCAAGAACACACTCCAACAGAAAGCACAATCAAATCCAGCGGTACCTGCAAAGAACACACGACACACAGATACGATCGCACAGTACGAAACTGCAAAGCAGAACGAACTGCACGCCTGTACCCGAATGCCAACTACGTACCCACAAGCACACGCACTGAACCAGAAAATACTACCTGCTAAAGCCTGGAGACCGAGAAGCGCGAATCAGCTCTAACCAAACCTTCACTAACACGAGCAAAGCCGTAACTAGCAAAAGCGGAACAGAGGGCGTCGCCATTGACTTTGGCCTTTGCCTTTATAGTGACGTCAAACGTGGATTACGTGCACGCGTTCTGGTCCGCCGGGAAATATGGTCCGCTGGTGTGTACAAGCCAGCGGGCCAAATGACAAAACAGCCTTGTACGCCGGAAACAGCCCGTCGGACATTTTCCAGCGAACATGTTTGGTCGTGAGTACCCGGCCTTACGGCTAGTTCATTCAGACAGCCGCAGCACCCATGGCTGCCTGAATTCCAGAGCAGTGATGGCATTTAAATTGATGCAGTTTTGACAGTTTCCACCTTTGATTTTTAAATCAACTTTTGTCAAGCCAGGTGGTGTTGACAGCCTCACATTTTGACTGATTTAGCAGGAATTGTGAATGGCCAACTTAAAGTGGAGGTTCACCCTAAAACAATCAGCGCAATCAGCTCTACACAGCGGGCGCAGGCGCCGTATAGCGCCGACTCGCAGGTCGGCTATTTACGGAAAACTGGTGACGTGCCTTATGCACCATGGGAAGTTTTTCACCAGACGTCAATCATCTAACCCAGAGGTAGGAACGCCCAGTCCCGCGGGAATCAGAACCCGGAAGCATGGGGCAGGGGGCAAAATAACAATCTAACGGTATGTACGGCGAAAAAAAAAAAATACCTGCATACTGTACATGTCGTTAGTATGCTGGATGTAATGTTAGATAATTGTTTTAGGGTGAACCTCCACTTTAAGAGGTCAGCAATAACAGCCTTTATTTCTCATGTACTGGTTGGCTGCACAAATCCATAACAAACAGAGTCAACACCCATGCCCACAATGGTTTTGGAAAGCCAAAATAATATTAGCGTAGTTAAACATCATACATGTAATTAAGATATACATATATAGTAAAAACTCTGCTAAGGCTTTCATTTGACTGTTTTGGTTTTTACCCAGACACAGATCAACTTGTCTGACTTCTGACCGGTTTGGCCCTTTCAAATATGTTTGTAATAACAGACAGTTCTATAAACCATATTAAGCAATATTGCTGAGTAATAAATCAGCACTATAAAAATACCAGAAATGCTTATGAAAAAAATCAGTTGAAGACTGTAGAGTAATTAATTTGATCTTTTCTAAATTACTATTTGTCTTACAATCATCAGATAACAATTAATGCCTTACTAGGTTTGATTAACCTGTCGAGTGAAATTCAGTATAAATCACACAAATAGGAAACATAAGGGGTATGCAAAGACACTGAATTTCAAAAGAGCCAACTTTCCTAAACTATGAACCTTGCTAGAAGATAAAAAATTGGGATAAAATCGTAGGAACAAAGAACACGGAGGAGAGATGGGTTTGCTTTAAGAGCATATTAAATAAGGGCATTAGCCAGTGCATCCCATTGGGAAATAAATCTAAAAGAGGCTTAAAGGGGTTGTAAAGGTTCATTTTTTATTTTCTAAATAGGTTCCTTTAAGCTAGTGCATTGTTGGTTCACTTACCTTTTCCTTCGATTTCCCTTTTAAATGTTTTTTTTCTTTGTTTTCTTTGTCTGAATTTCTCACTTCCTGTTCCTCCTCAGTAAGCTGTTCAGTAAGCTGTTCTGGCTGACTAACCACCGCTCGGATGATGGTGGCAAGTTTACTGAGGAGAAACAGGAAGTGAGAAATTCAGACAAAGAAAAAAAACCTGGAGGTCCTAGGAGATGATAGGTTCAGCAATGGAATGCAATGCCAAGCTGCTGCTAACAACGCAAACAGAATATTGGCATGCATAAAAACGGAATTAACTCAAGAGATAACGCCATAATTCTCCCACTCTACAAGACTCTGGTCCAGCCTCACCTGGAGTATGCTGTCCAGTCAGTGGCGGCTGGTGCTCAAAATATTTGGGGGTGTGCAAACAAACGAAAAAAAAACACATCAATTGCAGCCTTACTGTGCCCATCAATTGTTGCCACTGTGACATCAAATTCAGCCACTGTGCCATCAAATGCAGCCACTGTGCCATCAATTGTCGCCACTGTGCCATCAAATGCAGCCACTGTGCCATCAATTGTTGCCACTGTGCCCATCAATTGTCACCAGATTGCCCCGTAAAATGCTGCCAGTTTGCCCCAAAATGCTGCCAGATTTCCCTTTAAAATGCCGCCAGATTGCCGCTGGCTCTGACACTTCCAAAACACACCCAGCGCTGTTATTCAAATGACCGGCGCTCAACAGGGGGCCGGCCACCTGAATAGTGGGAGACAGCGGGGACAATACATAGATTCATGCACTGCATGAATCTATGTATTGTTGAGTGATGGTGCAGGAGAGAGGGGGCGGCTCTCCTGCACCCACTATGAACGCACTGCCACTGTGTCCAGTTCTGGGCACCAGTCCTCAGGAAGAATGTACTGGAAATGGAGCGAGTACAAAGAAGGGCAACAAAGCGACTGGAGGATATTAGTTATGAAGAAAGGTTGCGAGCACTGAACTTCTTCTCTCTGGACAACAAATGCTTGAGAGGGGATATGATTCCAATTTACAAATACAATACTGGTGACCCCACAATAGGGATAAAACTTTTCCTGCAGAAGGGAGTTTAATAAGACTAATTAACTATTTTTTATTAAAATTAGAGGAAAAGAGGTTTAACCTTAAAGGAGTTGTAAAGGAAACATTTTTGTTGGCCTAAAATTAATGTCTGCAAGGTAGACAGACAGAATAGTGTAATGATTCTGTTAAAAAAACGAGTAAATACCTATTAAATTCCTTAATCTATATCACCTCCGGCGTTCTAGTTTCTGTTCTCTCATTCACTTCCTGGTTTGCGGTGCTCGTTCATGTAAGAACTACATTTCCCAGTATGCATTGCGGCACGCCCAGTAATTCACACCTCCTTGAAGTCTCTTACACGTAGAGAGCATCCTGCTGCACAGATATAGTTCCCAGGAGGGGGGGAGCACCTCACTGACCACCGCAGTAAAGCCTCCCATCACGGTGGTGAGTAAAAATTAGACAAGCAGGAAGTGAACAGAACAGAGATAGAGCAACTTCTGAGCAAAAACGAACAATGAGGAAGTGAAAAGAGGAATGTCTGCAGGTAAAGGATGCTTATTATGAAAAATATGTTTTTCCTTTACAACCCCTTTAAACTGCGTAGAGCGTTCTTTACTGTAATGCTGCATACAGACGATCGGACATTCAGACAACAAAACCGTGGATACATTTCTGACGGATGTTGGCTCAAACTTGTCTTGCATACACACGGTCACACAAATGCTGCCGGAAATTACGAACGACAAGAACGCGGTGATGTACAACACGTGCGACGGCAGTAGAAAAGGGAAGTTCAATAGCCCCCTCAAGAGTTTTTCGCCACACCAGGAAGAAAGCCTCGCATTACGGTGGTGAGTTACAGACAGAAAAACAGGAAGTGAGCATTTCTCAGAAGAAATAAGGACAGGGCCCAGGGAAGCTGCCCCCTTTTCCCTGCCTTAAAGATGGCCCTGGTCATGTGACACTCTGCTTAAGGGGTAAAATATGATCCTTGATCAAATTTTCTATGTTTACTACATTTGTCACTGCTATACATTTTATTGTTTTCATAAAAGTGTATCACAAAAGACCTGTTTCAGAGGATACCCAAGACTTCTCACTAAAATACTTGGCACATGCATATTAAATGTTTCACTATATAAGCCCTCACCCAATCTTTATTTCTTAGCAGACATTAACGGATGTTAACATATGGTATGTTTAAAGGGTAACTACACTTTTGTGGGGAAAAAAAAACAAGTAATAAAAAATAATGTAGTGTGTACAATTGCGATACACGTCATATTATAATTAAATGCTCTTAAAAATTACCTTTCCTTTTCATTCTGCAGCCATGTCATTTTCTATAAATGCAATGCAATATGGCTACATGGAATTGTTTTGTACAACTCCATGAAACCCCAGAAACATAATTTCCTGCTTGCGTGATTGGCTGATCAATTTTCCCAGAAGTCTGTCTAAGATGCAAGTCAGATTTTATGCATCACCTGCAACAAAAATGTAATTTTTGGTGAGATATTTCCAATAGGAACATGTCTAAAGGGATGCAGGCCCAGCAGCTTTACTCAATAGTGCTCTGCAGCGGCCACAGCTGACTGATAATTATGAAACCACTCCCATTAGTACCACTAGCCCAGAGGCACAGACAAACACACAGGGATTTCTTCAGAATAACAAAAGGTAGGAATCTGCAACAAAGGTTGTTATAATCCTTAATGTACTTAGATCACCCTGGGGGAAATGTTATTTTCTTAACAAAAGTGGAGTTACGTTTTAACATATAACATATTTCTAATTAAAATCCACTCTGATACAAACAGAGGCCCAGATTCACAAAAGAGATATGACGGCGTATCTCCTGATACGCCGTCGTATCTCTGTTTTAGTGTCTTCCTAACTATGAGACTGATTCATAGAATCAGTTACGCATAGTTAGCCCTAAGATCCGACAGGTGTAATTGTTTTACACTGTCGGATCTTAGGATGCAATACCGCGGCCGCCGCTGGGGGGAGTTTGCGTCGTAAACCAGCGTCGGGTATGCAAATTAGGAGTTACGGTGATCCATGACGGTTTTTCGCGTTCGCTACGTCGCTGCTAGTCTAGTTTCCCGTCGCAAAGTTAGTCGTCGTTTTAGGTGCCCTAACTTTACACAGCACACGTATGTGCTGTATAAAGTATGGCCGTCGTTCCCGCGTCGAAATGTAAAAATTTTTGCTTCTTGCGTAAGACGTCCGGGAATACGGA
The DNA here is from genome assembly GCF_905171775.1 of Rana temporaria. Lineage (NCBI taxonomy): Eukaryota > Metazoa > Chordata > Amphibia > Anura > Ranidae > Rana > Rana temporaria. The sequence continues at coordinate 193,729,017 of NC_053491.1, forward strand.
AGTACGCTATGCACGTCGCCGTTCGAAAAAATGATGTCACTTCGCGCAAAGCACGGCGGGAAATTCAAAAGGGAGCATGCGCAGTAGGTTCGGCGCGGGAGCGCGCCTAATTTAAATGGCACACGCCCCTTTGAATTACGCGGGCTTACGCCGGAGGCCGCCGGCGGAAGTTTTCACGCAAGTGCTTGGTGAATCAGGCACTTGCGCTGAAAACTTGCGGCGGTGTAACGTATCTACGATACGTTACCCCGCCACGATTCTACGTGAATCTGGCCCAGAATGTTTATGTGTGTATTTTACACTATTATTGCCATTATACAAATGTCTGTTGTCTCATATAATATACCAAACATTATATAGACCCATAGGTGCATCTAGAGGCTAGCCTTACATTTTGAGTCTACTTTGGTGTTTGAAATTTTATATCAAGAAGTATCTAGAGTCCAGGTTAATGTTTAACATTCACTTCTAGTGATTAATATGTGTCTAGGCTCGTGTCCAAACTTTACCTCAAACGATCTGTTTAGTTCACTAAATCTAGCATGGGCGATTCTCTATTTATTACAGTGGTCATATAAATCTTCCAACAGTCAACAGTCTTTTAGAAAAGTCTTCATTTTAAGCAATACATGCAAGGCTTTCCTTAGGAGTAAACATTATTTAAAAAAAATATGGGTGGGTATTGAGACAAGAGAGCTTAAAGTGATACTAAACACACACTATTTAGTTTGCATTATCCCTTCTATTTCTGTATGTGCATGATGGCACTGTAATTATCTTAAAAAAAAAAAAAAGTTTTACCCTTTCTAATCAATATACAGCTTTCACATGACACAGATCTTCCCTAGCCTGTCTGCAGGGAAACATAAGCAGGAGGGGCTTCTAGTATTTTGCTACTGGTCACAAATTCAAAATAAAAAAAACAGTCTTTGGGATACAGAGTGAAAATGAATAATTAATCAATAAACTGTTTTAAATTGTCATACAAGTATATATTTTAAATAAAATCTTTATTTTTATTTTGTTGGAAATAGCATGGCCTGGACAGTATTCTGCCAATCACACATGATGTCACACCCCTCCAGCCTGTATCAACAATTAGAGGGAGGTGAAGCCTCCATCAATCTACATGTAATATCCTACCCCCATTATGTTTTTCTGGTTAGTGGGATTAGAGGAGGAGGGAGAGAGTGGGCTGTCATTTACCACTGTGTATACGCCCACATGTGTGACTCTATAGTCACATGGGCAGCTCAGATGTGATAGGGAGGAAATACTCATAGAAACTCACTAAAAACTGAGCATGTGTAGAGTTGCCACCGTTGCTGCAAAATCCCTAGCGGTATCGGGGACTTGGACAAAATTGGAGACAGAGAACAGGAGGATAAACCAGTTTTTTTTTTTGCAGAATACAGAGAACAAATCTCCTAATGTCTGAGCAAGTATGAATAGCATGTAATACAGCATTTATTGATAGTTTTTTTAAGATGTGGGTTTAGTGACACTTTGGGCCAGATTCAGGTACATCTGCGGCGGCGTAACGTATCGCATTTACATTACGCCGCCGCAAGTTTTACGGGCAAGTGCTTGATTCACAAAGCACTTGTGTCAGGTCACCTGTGGCCAGGTGACAAGTGCACCCCGTAGGGGTCAGGGATGCACCACAGGGTGGTGAATCCTATGGCCGACTACTGCTAGCAGAGACGAAGCGTGAACCTAAGATCACCCAGGGCGCGGAGTCTAAGACCCAGTATTGTATTCACCAGAGCCTTTGATGGTAAGGATGGTCTTGGCCGCTACTGGGTCCAGGTCGCATCCCCGAGATTCCTCAAGTCACACTCCGCAGGGAGAAGGGGGAAGCAGCCAGCAGAACAAACAGTGGTGATGGACAGGCCGAGGTCAGGGCAACAGGCAGACAAGGATAACCGTGGAACATGCAAATAGTCAGGGGCACAGGCAGACAGGGAAGTCGGGGACAAGCCAAAACGATACACGGAAGATGATCGTAGCACTCTGCAACCAGGAACTAGCAATACACTGCAGACAGGAACTGAGCATTGGAACACTGTTGAACAGCACTGCAGACCTGTAGAGCAACGGTTAATATAGGCTTCCTGGGATGGACTAGGGTGGAGCCATACAGGAAGAGGAAGTGATAAAAAGGGGAACCAGAGCAGGATCTGCCTCTAATGAACACATGGAGATCAGGTAGGCAGACAGGCTTGATGCATATTCATGACAGTACCCTCCCTCTTAAGGCCCCTCCCCCTCCCCAGCCTGGAGCCAGGGCTAAAGGGGAATCCCAGAAGAAACCTCTTCGACAAATGGGGCACAAAGATCTCAGATGCAGAAATCCAAGACGCCTCCTCAGGACCAAATCCTCTCCAAAGCACAAGGTACTGAAGAACGCCTCTGCGGAGACGAGAATCCAGAACTTGAGTATCCTCATTGACCAGAACCGAAGTAGGGACAGGAGGAGAGGATTTATTGAGGACCAAAGGCCTTTTAGGAATAAGTAAGGGCATGAGAGGGTCAACAGGAATCCGAGGAGGATCAAGCAGACCCTTAAAGATGAACTGGGGATTAAGCACAGGACCATCAGACTGGGCAGAGGTCAGAGGAACCCTGAAGTCAGGTTGGTTAGAAGGTGACAGGGCACAGGAGTCAAGCTGGATAGCAGGGAAACCAGCAGAATGCAGAGAGCCCTGAAAACAAGGTAGAAAACCCCATTTGGCCGACGATGGCAATCTATCCAAAGGATGGATTGAGCCCCTTAGACAGGTTGCAGGAGGGCCTGAACAAGAAAAGGTAGGAGGCTCACTGGGCATGGGCTGACCTGGCATAGCTGATGCAGAGGCCGATTGAATAGCATATTCAGGTGTAGCGATTACCCGAATCGCATCACAAGGCGTAGTGACTGCAGAACTCGCAGACAAGTTAGCCTGGCTGTGCGTTTTAGGGACAGTCAACGGTAAACTGGAGTGAATGATCGGCTCAGGTTCACAGACGGGCTCCTCATCCAGAGTGCTACATTGGCTAGAAAGTGCATCAGCCTGACTATTGCAGGACACATTCCGGACATCACTACATGTGGTGGGACGAGCAAAAGATTCTGGAATGGTGGCAACAGGAAGTTTCTCTTTTGGGGCAACCTTGGGTAGGCAAGACGTGGAACAGGAGGGACCCCAAGCCAGGATCTGTCCGGCAGTCCAGTCAATGTGAGGAGAATGGAGTCTTAACCAAGGAAGACCCAAAACGATAGGAGCTGAGGTCTTAGGTAGAACAAGGAAGGATATCCACTCCTGGTGAAGTTTGCCTACTGACATCTTAACAGGGACCGTCTGGAAGCGAATAGGACCCCCCGGGAGAACAGTGCCATCAATCGCCGAGACCACCAATGGTGTGATGAGGGGCAAAAGGGTAAGTCTCATGGACGATGCGATTTCCCAGTCTATGAAATTGCCAGCGGCTCCGGAATCCAGATATGCCGAGACCGAATGAGAAGAAGCACCAAAATGAAGGGACACAGGAAGAAAAAGACGAGAAGGTGAAGGAGATATTTCTGGATCCAATACTCCACCTTCCAGATGTATTGAACATGAGCGTTTCTCGGGGCGAAGAGGGCAAGTGTCACGAAAATGACTTTTGCCCCCACAGTATAGACACAGGCCTAGAGTTCTGCGCCTGGCACGTTCCTCAGGGGATAGCCTGGTCCGACCCAGCTGCATGGGTTCCTCAGTTGGCAAGGGATGCTCCACGGGTCGAAGAGAGGGGAGCTCAGGCTGACTAAGGGCCAAGGAATGTTGGCGTCGCTTTTCTAGGGTCCTTTCCTGAAAGCGAATATCGATCTGATTACACAAGGAGATCACTCCGTCCAGATCAGTGGGGATGGTTCTTCCTGCTAGTTCATCCTTCACTCTATCAGATAGGCCATGCAAAAAGGTTGCGACTAAGGCCTCATTGTTCCAGCTCAGTTCAGCTGAGTGGATACGGAACTGCAGAGAATATTGTCCCACTGAACGGGATTCTTGGCGGAGACGTAAAAGGGCGCTGGCTGCTGAAGAGACACGAGCCGGTTCTTCAAAGATATTCCGAAAAAGTTTCAAGAAAACAGGCAGGCTAGAAACCACTGGATCATTCAATTCCCACAGAGGGGCAGCCCAGGCTAAGGCCTCCCCGGAGAGGAGAGAAATGATATAGGCTATCTTGGCCCGATCAGACAAGAAGTACTGGGGCAGGAGCTCAAAATGAATAGTGCATTGGCTAAGGAATCCCCTGCAGGCTTTGGAGTCTCCAGAAAAACGGATTGGAGGCGATAACTTCAGTGAATGCGACTCTGCGACTGGTGCAACAGGTGCAGCTGCTGGTTGTACTTGGGGTTGCGGATTCGGGGTTCCCAGCGAGGTCTGAAGCTGATCAAAGCGGGAAGCCAGATCCTGAAGGAAACGCATCACCTGATCCTGATTAGCTTCATGCGTCTCGAGTCTGCGAACAATGCACTGTAATGGATCATCTGCGGGGAGCGGCATGTCGGCCGGATTCATGGCTGTTCAAACTGTCAGGTCACCTGTGGCCAGGTGACAAGTGCACCCCGTAGGGGTCAGGGATGCACCACAGGGTGGTGAATCCTATGGCCGACTACTGCTAGCAGAGACGAAGCGTGAACCTAAGATCACCCAGGGCGCGGAGTCTAAGACCCAGTATTGTATTCACCAGAGCCTTTGATGGTAAGGATGGTCTTGGCCGCTACTGGGTCCAGGTCGCATCCCCGAGATTCCTCAAGTCACACTCCGCAGGGAGAAGGGGGAAGCAGCCAGCAGAACAAACAGTGGTGATGGACAGGCCGAGGTCAGGGCAACAGGCAGACAAGGATAACCGTGGAACATGCAAATAGTCAGGGGCACAGGCAGACAGGGAAGTCGGGGACAAGCCAAAACGGTACACGGAAGATGATCGTAGCACTCTGCAACCAGGAACTAGCAATACACTGCAGACAGGAACTGAGCATTGGAACACTGTTGAACAGCACTGCAGACCTGTAGAGCAACGGTTAATATAGGCTTCCTGGGATGGACTAGGGTGGAGCCATACAGGAAGAGGAAGTGATAAAAAGGGGAACCAGAGCAGGATCTGCCTCTAATGAACACATGGAGATCAGGTAGGCAGACAGGCTTGATGCATATTCATGACAACTTGCCTGTAAAGTTGCAGCGGCGTAGCGTAAATCCCTCCGGCGCAAGCCCGCCTAATTCAAATGATCCCGGTAGGGGGCGTGGATCATTTAAATTAGGCGCCGAACGTACTGCGCATGCTCTGTTTTGAAATTTCCCGCCGTGCTTTGCGCGAAATGACGTCGCACCGACGTCATTTTTTGAAATTCGACGCAGGAACGACGGCCATACTTTAACATGGCAAGTCTAAATATAGGCCACAAAATAGCAGCTTTAACTATACGCCGGGAAAAGCCGACTAGCGACGACGTAAGAGAATGCGACGGTCGCGCGTACCTTCGTGGATCGCCGGAAAAAGCTAATTAGCATACCCGACGAGGAAAACGACGTGAACTCCACCCAGCGGGCGCCGAAGTATTGCACCTACGATCCGAAGGCGTACAAAGCCATACGAACAAAAACATACAGCGCACAAGGGTTAAGTGAATGTCACTTTATAGTCTGTAATGTGTGGAAAAACATATATGCATGAAAAATTGAAAAGTTGAAAAAATTGAAAAAATTGAAAAAATTGAAGTAGCCACAAATAGCACACAGGAAAATAGCACATTAAAATTTTTAATTTTTTTTTTTAAAAAAACTAATAACAATAGTCCGCATAACATAAGCAGCAGTTCACGTGGAGATGGTAGAGTGAAAACACATACACTTCGGGGGAGATGTTAGGAATGAATCCAGGTAGTGTGCATACACTTGTATGCAGAGGTAAAACAATACCTCAATAAAAGCAGCCGCTTCTACGTCTCAATGCAGGGAAATGGAATCCGTTGGTGGGATGATGACAGCCACACTGGGAGCAGATGTAGAAGTTATATCCATGCAGAGATGGATACTGCCGTTTAAAGACCACTAGCTCAGGGGCTGATGGAAATGAAACCTTCCTCGCAAACAGAAATCTCCAGCGGCAGGGGAAGTCCTGGAGGGGAGCCACCAAGCCGGTTCAGTGACGCAGCCGCGTCACACGGGAGCGAGGAAAGGGGGATGGTAGCCTGATGGAGTCACACAGAGAGCAGGAGGTGTCCGGACACCTTCGATCCAGCGTCAGGTGACTCAAAGCACCAATCAGTGTGGGCAGAAAACGAGCAGTAGAGATGCTGGCGCTAGTGTCACTGAGAGGATTTCCCGAGTGTCGGCACTACACATCAGCTGCAGTGTGCTTGCTGCAAACATATAGGGGCATCAAAGATTGTACTGGTGAGCCGTGACTGACATGTTTCGCGTGCCAGGACGCTTTATCAAAGTCACGGCTCACCAGTACAATCTTTGATGCCCCTATATGTTTGCAGCAAGCACACTGTGACTCCATCAGGCTACCATCCCCCTTTCCTCGCTCCCGTGTGACGCGGCTGCGTCACTGAACCGGCTTGGTGGCTCCCCTCCAGGACTTCCCCTGCCGCTGGAGATTTCTGTTTGCGAGGAAGGTTTCATTTCCATCAGCCCCTGAGCTAGTGGTCTTTAAACGGCAGTATCCATCTCTGCATGGATATAACTTCTACATCTGCTCCCAGTGTGGCTGTCATCATCCCACCAACGGATTCCATTTCCCTGCATTGAGACGTAGAAGCGGCTGCTTTTATTGAGGTATTGTTTTACCTCTGCATACAAGTGTATGCACACTACCTGGATTCATTCCTAACATCTCCCCCGAAGTGTATGTGTTTTCACTCTACCATCTCCACGTGAACTGCTGCTTATGTTATGCGGACTATTGTTATTAGTTTTTTTAAAAAAAAATTAAAACATTTTAATGTGCTATTTTCCTGTGTGCTATTTGTGGCTACTTCAATTTTTTCAATTTTTTCAACTTTTCAATTTTTCATGCATATATGTTTTTCCACACATTACAGACTATAAAGTGACATTCACTTAACCCTTGTGCGCTGTATGTTTTTGTTCTTTTGCTTTTTGCCCATGTCTCCTTAGTGGTTGACAGCTGCACGGATTGTGTTTTAGTGAAACTTCCTTAACCACTGACAACACTGTGGTTTACCGTCCTTATGGTGTAGCGCTTCATGCGGGTGTTTCTTTGTGTACAAAGCCATACGCCTGTCGGATCGAAGCCAAAAGCCGTCATATCTTGGTTTGAGGATTCAAACTAAAGATACGACGCGGCAAATTTGAAAGTACGCCGGTGTATCAGTAGATACGCTGGCGTACTTGTACTGTGAATCTGGCCCATTGATTGGAGTTTTGTTTAATGTATAAAGCCTTATTTAGTTCCCATTCTAAAATAGTATTCTACTCTTCCTGTGACTGTGAACACTTCTGCCGAAGTAAAGTTATGTCTTATTTCTATGCAATCCAATTGTGTGAACATCCAATTATTCAATTATTCCTATGTGCCATGGAAGGTCCTGTTTTTAAGGATAGAGAGGTATCGGCTGAGAGACAGGGCTGCAAAGTCATTGCTTTCTTGTGAGTAAGGAATACTTGGAGGATTAAGCTACGTTTTTTTTTGATTTCAATAGATTTTTATTGATATTCATCAAAAGGGTTACAGTCATGACAAATCAGTAAACATAACATAAGCCCCATGAGGCAAATGAGACCAAAGTGAGGTTACAATAAAATGTAGTAAATAACCGTCTCTTCCGGGTGGAGCGGGCAGAAATTGGGGAAATCTTGCCTAACTAACTCGCTAGGGTACCGAAGAGGACCTAAGTGCCTCTATAGTTAGTACTTGGCACCCGAGGGGCCGGACCTAATAAAGAAAGATCCGGGACCCAACCCTTGACACCCCAATTGGGAACCAACTGTGTCAAGCGAAGGGCCCCGAACCTTTATCCCCCACCCACACCTCTCACTAGTATGGGGAAGGAACAAAAAGCCCTCTAGGGAAAGTAGCAAACAAATATTCCCCCGGAAGAGACCAAACAATAAGAGCATTGAAACTCTAGGGCTATGACCCTTAAAGAGTTGTTCAATCAAATAATGAATAATACTAAGTATACTAAGGAAAGCTAAAGAGGTAAAGAAGAAAGGACAGAGGAAAAGGAAGTAGAGGTAAGGGGATCAAGGGGATGAGAGCAGTTGAATGCCTAAAACCAGTTGAGATCATAAACCGACCTAATCAGGTACAGGTGTAAGAGTAATACCAACATAGTCAGCCCAAGGTGTCCAAATCTCACGGCATGCTTCGGAGGAATCGTGCAGTATGCTGGACAACTTCTCCTGAATCATGATCCATGAAACTTTTCGTTTAACCACCGAGATGAGTGGTCTAGGTTGTTTCCAAGACTTAGCAATGGCTATCTTTGCGCTCAGTAGGATAAAGTGAACCAACTTCTGTGTGGGCCTGTTAAGTTGTGGTATATGGGCATTTAGGAGGGCCGTATTGGGAGCCCCAGTAATCCGGTGCCCAGTAACTTTGAAAATAATTTTGAATATAATTCTCCAAAAGGAGCGGATTCTAGGACATTCCCACCATATGTGCGCCATGGTGCCCCGCAGCAGACACCCCCGAAAACAGAGGGGATCCGCAGAAGGGAACATGGAAGCCAATCTGGAGGGGGTAAGATACCATCTGGTGAGGACCTTCACGCTGGCCTCCATCAGGGAGGCGCTCTGAATGCCCTTGAAGGATCTGAAAAAGGCTTTGTGCCAGCTCTCTAGGCTCATATTACTTTGAAAGTCAGATTCCCAAGCCCTCATATAAGGCGATTTGTCTGATGGGTGAGTGAGGGCTGAGTAAATCACCGAGATGCCTCCCCTCCGCCCCATTTCTTGTCCACACCAATGTTCGTATGAAGTGAAGTCAGGAGGAAGGGGTCTGGACTTCCATATGCTATGTAGATAATCCGAAATTTCATTAAAGCGACCCCTCTCCGAGTGAGGGATTTTCAAAGTATTAGTACAGTAGTTTAGGGAGATGGGACCGCTGGAAGAAAAGAAATGTCCTATCCGATATAGCCCTTTGTCCAGCCACCATTGGAACTGAGAGGATCTCATGCCAGATGGGAATTCAGGGTTATTGAAGATGTGGGCTAGAGGATGGGCAGCTGATGTCAGTCTGTCGTTGTGTCTAAGGCTATCCCACAAAGCAAATGATTGGGAAAGGACTGGGGAGAGGATGGCGGGGCGGGATTTGATGGGGGACCAGAGGTGGTAGTCAAGGGGGGCCAAGGGAATAGCTAGTTGTTCTATATTTACCCAATCAGGTATATTGATCTTGGAATATAAGGCAGAGAATTGAGCTAATCTAGCCGAGAGATAATATTTATGAAGGTCAGGTAAACCCAGACCCCCCTTGCTTCTATGGCGGATTAGTGTGTCTTGTGGCACGCGATATCCCTTTGATCCCCAAATGAACTTTAGCAGTTTGCTTTGTAAAGATTTTAGGTGCTTTCGTCTTATGGGGATGGGGAGTGAGCGAAACAAGTATAATATTCTGGGGAACAGGGTCATTTTGACTGAGTTTATTCTTCCCAACCAAGAGAGGTTAAATCTGGACCAAATTTTAAGGTCAGCTTCCATTTTCTTATATAAGGGGGGGTAATTAAGATCGTATAGAGCTTCCGTCTTTGCGGCCAGAGCGATTCCTAGATACTGGATTGAGGTTTCATTCCAGCTAAAATTAAAGGATTGTTTAAGATCCAGCACTAAGCTACGTTTTTTACGTTACTCCACTATGAAAAGAAAGATCTCCCTCCAGAGGTCCTTGGGTTGTGAATGAATTGGAAGCAGATGCCCAACCTAGTTTTCTGACATTCCTGGCACTAGGGAGGAGCTGGCTGCTATCCTTGAGATGCAATGAGTAAAAAGTAATATTTTACTTGGATTAAAGTGGTCGAAAACCCTCACATATACCCAGTGAAGTGAACAACCTCAGATTATACACAGAGAAGAAACAAATCCTCCTACATAGAATTTACTTGTTTATCTGCAGTATTCTCCTCTCTACACCCTTCAAAAGTGCAGATCGTGTTAAAAATCTTTCTTCATCTGTCAGGAGCACAGAGGAGGGGCAGAGAGAATGCAGTTACATTGTGTGAGAGCTGATTGGAGGAAGGGAACACACCCCTCTTCACCACACAGTAGAAGAACTGTGTTCTGAATAGACAAGCTCCGTTCTGAGCTCTCCCCCCCCCCCCCTCGAAAAAAAAATGTATCTTATTATTCTCGACACAAATTTATCAATCAAATTTTCTCAGAAGTGACCCTGCTGATAACAGAGGAAGAAAGCACCAGAGAGAAATGACACTTAGAGCTTTGGAGAGAGATAAGTAAACACTACAGAAGTATGTGCTTTGCTCAGATTCTATGACTGAGGTTTACAAACACTTATGTTCTGTGTGAATACTGGTATTGTTATTCGTTAGACCTGCCTGGTGTACCTGAGGGGCATCCACCCCTTTACCCGCACATCATGCCACCAAATTCATTATTGCTTGCAGCAATAGGAAGCAGGATTGCATGAACAGATTTTAAAAGATAATATTATGGTACATTTCAATTTAAATATTTTTTTTTAATAAGTGAAGGCTTATAATACATGTACTTGCAGTATGACTACTGATTTCCCTTCTTTTAGATTATAAGCTTTCACGAGCAGGGCCCTCTGAACCTTTTTGTATTGAATTGTATTGTAACTGTACTGTTTTCCTTTATTTTGTAAAACGCTGCTTAAACTGTTGGTGCTATATAAATCTTGTATAATAATAATAATTCTGGTGCCTAAAATTCTGCTTTAAGTGAATGTAATCTGTTTTCTGGCCTAACGCAACATTGTTTTTATCTTGATTGAAGTATTATAATTTTGTTATCTTTAAGTATGATGCAAAGAATCTGGCATGTTTCCATCGGTTTTATGAGCTAGCACAAATTATTTGGTATTCATCCAAAATGACAGCAATACAGAAAAATCCTTTAGCGAAATACTGCATTGGCTTATTAAGGATTGGAATAGTGTCAACAGCAGAACTGGGGCTTGGCATCAAAATAGGTATTTTCTGTAGTGCACACCAGGCAATCCTATAATTGCTCTAAGATACTATGGTTCAGAGCCAAAAGGGATGGAATGTTTTTTAATGGTCAAACTAGCGAAAAAATGAATGGGATAGTGTAAAGTAGTGTAAAGTATATGTGGATATAAACAAAGGTCTCTCTTTACTATTGCATTGAAAAACATTATTTGCTTGAGCAGATGATACAGTACATGGAGGAAAATATTTGTTGTGCGATATCACATTCTCCCCTAACATCTGCTAATCAGTGAATATTAGGTAATATTCAGTCCACAAAGCCACTCAGCAGGATGCCAGATTATCTCTGCTATAAATTCTGCAGCAGCAACGTCTGGTGGGATTTTCTTATCCTACATGGCGAAGATTAGAAGAACATATCATCAATCAGGATATATAGGAGAAAATCTTTCATATAAAACATACAGCACCTTGAAAGTATTCATACCCCTTCAATTTTTCCACATTTTGTCACGTTACAACCAAAAATGTAAATGTATTTTATTGGGATTGTATGTGATCGACCAACACAAAGTGGCACATAATTGTGAAGTGGAAGGAAAATTATAAATGGTTTTCAATTTTTTTTACAAATAAATATCTGAAAAGTGTAGCGTGCGTGTATTTTCATCCCCCTTTACTCTAACACCCCTAACTAAAATCCAGTGGTACCAATTGCCTTCAGAAGTCACCTAATTAGTAAATAGAGTCCACATGAGTGGAATTTATTCTCAGTATAAATATAGCTGTTCTGTGAAGCCCTCAGAGTTTTGCTAGAGAATCTTAATGAACAAACAGCATCATGAAGGCCAAGGTTGGGGATATAGTTGTGAAAAGGTTTAAAGCAGGGTTAGTTATAAAAAAAACAACATCTTTGGGTTTTTGTTTATACTGAGAAAATGGAAAATGGATAGGGCGATCCCAGATACAGCGACTGGGGGTGGTCCACCTGCTCGCTGCAAAATCGGCATTATATCCTCCCTAGGGGTGCAGGGAGGGTGCTATAAAGGATATGATTATTATTCTTTGATTTAGTATTTTGATATATCCGTTATGTAACTGTTTATATATGATTGTTATGAGAATCTGGACCCTTGGTGGTAGAAATAAATAGGTAGATTCAGGTAGCAGAGCCTATAGTTACGGCGTAGCTTAGCGTGTTTAGGCTACGCCGCCGTAAGTAAGCTAGGCAAGTACATGATTCTCAATGTACTTGCCTGCTAAGTTACGACGGCGTAGCCTAAATCGGCGGGCGTAAGGGCGCCTAATTCAAATGTGTTGGGGGGGGCGTGTTTAATGTTAATGAGGCTTGACCTCACGGTTTTTACGTTTTTTTTAAACTGCGCATGCACCTATATTTCCCAGTGTGCATTGCGGCTAAGTACGCCGCATGGGCCTATTGATTTCGACGTGGACGTAAACGTCGTAAATCCCGATTCGCGGACGACTTACGCAAACGACGTAAAAATGTCAAATTTCTCGGCGGGAACAGCGGCCATACTTAACATTACTATTCCACTAGGGCCTAGCTCTAACTTTACGCGGCCTATCTCTTACGCAAACGGCGTAAAAGTACTGCGTCGACTGGGCGTACAATCGTGAATCGGCGTATGTCCTCATTTACATATTCTTCGCCGACCGCAATGGAAGCGCCACCTAGCGGCCATCCAAAATATTGCAAACTAAGATAGGACGGCGCAAGCCGTCGTATCTTAGATATGTTTAAGCGTATCTCTGTTTGAGCATACGCTTAAACATAAGTCGGAGTAGATTCGGAGTTAGGTCGACTTATCTACTGATAAGTCGGCCTAACTCTACCTGAATCTACCTAAAAGTATTTGAAAAAAAATCTCATGGAGCACTGTTCAATCCACCATCTAAAACGGAAAGAGTATAGAACAACTGTCAACCTACCAACACATGGCCATCTACCTTAACTGACAGGCCGGGAAAGGAGAGCATTAAGTAGGGAAACAGCCAAGAGGCCTATGGTAACTCTGGAGAACCTGTAGAGATCCACAGCTCAGGTGGGAGAATCTGTCCACAGGACAATGATTAGTCGTGAACTCTGGCCTTTATCTGGCCTTTATGGAAGAGTGGCAAGAAGAAAGCCATTGTTGAAAGAAAGCTATAGAAGTCCCGTTTGCAGTTTGTAAGAAGTCATGTGGGGAACACAGCAAACATGTGGAAGAAGGTGCTCTGGTCAGATGAGACCAAAAGTAAACTTTGTGGCCTAAAAGTAAAATACTATGTGTGGTGGATAACTAACATCACACATCACCATGAACACACTATACCCACGTGAAACATGTTGTGGGGATGCTTTTCTTCAGCAAGGACAGGGAAGCTGATCAGAGTTGATGGGAAGATGGATGGAGCCAAATACAGGGCAATCCTAAGGCCCATACCCACAAGCTGACTTTTTGACAACAAATGTCCAACGAACCATCTTTTAGCTGACAATCTGACCGTGTCCGTGCATCGGACAAACTTTTTCACTTTTTCATCAGACAAATGTTCGCCAGACAAACTTTCCGGCAACAAATGTCCTACGTCGGCTAATCCAATCGCGTGTACACGTTCATTGGACTAAAGTCCAAAGTACAAACATGCATGCTCAGAACCAATGCTAAAGATCAGACAACAATAGCAGAAGTTGCCCAAAGGGTGGCGGTAAAGAGCAGAAAAACCACGTAGTATGTCTATTTTGTCACTACATTCAATTTGTTGCCTGCCGTGTGTATGCATACCAATTTCACGACCAAAGCCCATTCGGAGCAAAATCCACGGGAAAAGTCTGTTGGAAGTCCGATCGCGTTTATGAGGTTTAAGAAGAAAACCTGTTAGGCCTCGTACACACGACCAAGGAACTCGTCGTAAATGAACTCGACGAGTTCCTTGTCAGGCTTGTGGAGAAACTTGACAAGCTTTCTTTGCGTACACACTGTCAAGACCAAATCTCCTCATTCTCAAACGCAGTGACGTACAACACATACAACGGCAGGGGAAGTTCGATTCCACTGGCACCACCCTTGGGGCTGCTTTTGCTAATCTCATGTTACTGCGTGTTAAGTAAAAGTTTGGTAAGAGACGATTTGCACTTTTCAGACTGTTACAGCGTGACAAATGTGCTATCTCCATTACAAACGCTACTTTTACCGAAGGTGCGCTCCCGTCTCATACTTTATTCTGAGCATGTGCAGGTTTCTTAGCATATACACGAACGTGTTTCTCGTCGAAAACCAGCCCGACGAGGAACACGACGAAGAAATTGAGACTCCCATCGAAGAAAAAGAGAACTTGTTCTCTTTTTTTCTCGTCAAGTTCCTCGACAGTTTTCTCGATGAAAAACAAACACACAACCGTTTTCCTCTGCAAAAAAGCTCTGCCACCAAGTTTCTTGATGGATTCTGTCGAGGAAAGCGGTCGTGTGTACGAGGCCACAGAATGGCCCAGTCAAAGTCCAGACCTAAATCCAATTTAGAATCTGCGGCAAGACTTGAAAATTGCTGTTCACAGGCACTCTCCATCCAATCTGACAGAGCTTGAGCTATTTTGCAAAGAAGAATGGGCAAAAATGTCACGCTCCTAGATGTGCAAAGCTGGAAGAGACATCCCCAAAAGACTTGCAGCTGTAAATGCAGGGAAAGGAGGTTCTACAAAGTATTGACTCAGGGGGCTGAATACAAATGCACGCCACACTTTTCACATATTTATTTGTAAAAAAAAAAGAAAACCATTTATCATTTTCCTTCCACTTCACAATTGTGTGCTACTTTGTGTTGTTCGATCACATAAAATCCCAGTAAAATACATTTAAGTTTTTGGTTGTTACATTACAAAATGTGGAAAATTTCAAGGGGTATAAATACTTTTTCAAGGCACTGTATTTCTACCCTTTTAGTAGCCGTAGACTCTGATGTGAGAATATTCAGCATGCTTTATCACAGCTTGCTAGTATAGGTTTGATAATTAAAATTATTTATTGATCAACATGGGAGATGGTGACATTTTCTTTGATAAATCAAAAATATAGTTTGTGAACTGCATATGTATGTTTAGTTATCATCAGTTTTCCGGTTCATCTAATCTGTAATATAGAGCATTTTCAGAATACGCAGGATGAATGCCCTCTTGATCCTGGTTTACCTTCCTGAGGAATTATTTTACTCCCACTCGGTCTGCTGACAGTGTGGGCAATCAGAACAGATGGCATGCAGCAGAACAAATAAATGTTATTGCCTGGAGTTCTATAAATCAGTTTTTTCATGTGAAAACTTTGAAAAAAAGCTTGAAGTAAAATGCCAAGCAAATAGCTATAAACTGCAATCGAAATATATATATATATATATATATATATATATATATATATATATATATATATATATATATATATATATATATATATATATATATATAGGAGTCGTCTTACCTGTCATAATATTTGTAATACTGATTAGCCACTTTTATGATTCAGAAAACTCTGCCAGAGAGAGTGGTAAATTTGGTGACCTCTCTTCTCTCCATTGCAAAAGGGTCAGACCACCCGAAAATAATATTTTAGTTTCTGCTAGATGGCATGGAATTATACCACACTTGACACCTTCTTATATCTCTTTCCCGTTATTGGTCAGATCCCTGCACTTAAAGCGGAGGTCCACCCAAAGTGGAACTTCCGCTTTAAGCACTCCTCGCCCCCTTTACATGCCACATTTGGCATGTAATTTTTTTTGGGGGGGAGCGGGGGCTTCGTTAGGAGTAGGACTTCCGGTCCCACTTCCTACTTCCACCTAGGGACCGCTTAGGCGACTCCCCCTCTGCCCCCAGGTGGCCCCTCCATCTAGGCCATGGGTCTTCAAACTACAGCCCTCCAGTTGTTCAGGAACTACAATTCCCATCATGTCTAGTCATGTCTGTGAATGTCAGAGGTTTACAATGCCTCATGGGATGTGTAGTTCCGCAACAGCTGGAGGGCCGTAGTTTGAGGATCCCTGATCCAAGCGATCTCTTGGGACACGTGACAGATCCCAGGAGATTGCCTGTTCATTCCAGGAGCGCAGCGTGTGCCTGGCCGTGAAGACGAAATCTGTCATGGCCGGGTGCCCAGAATGTGAATGGAGGCGCCGAGAAGAGGAGCGGGCAGAGGTGCAACGCTCTGTATGGCCACATCGCTGGACCGTGGAACAGGTAAGTGTCTGTTTATTTAAAGTCAGCAGCTATACTTTTTGTAGATGCTGACTTAATAAACATTAAAAGGTTGAAACTCTGCTTTAAAGTCGTTACAAACCCTCACATATACCCAGTGAAGTGACTGGCCTTAGGTGATACGCAGAGATTTATGTCACAATGTAGAGTAAAAGATTTCCTATCACCTTTTTAACTCCCACCCCCATTCCTTTTCTGAAGTCATGTGGTTACTTTTCTGGATTTTGACTGGATGTTAGTGATCATAGCAGAATTGAGTGTAAGGAATACATAGGAAAAAATGCATGTTGACAAGGGAAGTGTAGAGGAGGGCGGGGAGTCTACTGAAATCACGACTCCACCCACCGAGCTCCAGACAACAGATCCACCCACAGAATCTGCAGTTTTTCAGTTCTTATAACAGACGGAGGGGAGACATTTGACAGGTAAGGATACATGCAGGAGGCATCTATATCCTTATAGATCAGCACTATGGCAGTAGTTTAGAAAGGATGACAGTGGGTTTACATCCACTTTAAGTTGTAGCTGTCTATCTGCAATCTTATTTCCTCTATATTCATTCAAGGTCCAGATTCTTTAAGGCTTGTCTAAGCTGTCAGAAAAAGGGGGTGGAGAGCTGAAATTATACCCTGTCAGAGCTCAGTGAGGAGAGCTCTCAGAGCTGATTGTAGAGAATGGACACAGCCTCTCCACACAGCACACAGGAACAGAGCTGAGGCTGTCCATCTGCTGAAGCTCCCTCCCCGTCACCTTTTTTCTCGGTGTCAAAAAAACTTGTCAGAAGTAACTCATGCAGATCGCAGCAGAACGGGGCAGCAGACAGAACTGACACTTAGTGCTCTTAAAGTGTTACTAAACAGTAATATCAGTCTGTTTATGCAGTAATGCATGCTGGTTATACTCACTGTGGAACCTAAGAAGGTAATCCTCTGCATTGTGTAAAAAGGCTGTTTGATCCTGTATGCACAGATCCTCTCCATCTGTCACAGTCCCCAATCCATCTCCTGATAGAACAGAGGCTGCACATGCTCAGTGTGGTGTGTATTGCTAGAGAGTTTTTTTTCTCTTGGGAGAGTGCATGTGATTAGTACAGGACCAATAAGCACTGTCCAGACAAAGGGTCTGGGGTCCTGCAGCCTAATAGGAAAGTCAGAGCAGAATGAAAACTCCTCCTACAATCGTTAACCAGACACTGATAGAAGTCACAGGACTGCTATATACTGCTGATGAGAAAAGGTATTTAGCAGTTTATATTTATAAAAACATTTGCATTTCCATGTTTTATGTACCAATGATTGAAAGTGAATATTGCAGCAAAATCTCTTTTTTTATTTTATCTTCCATTGGGTATTTCATCTTTTATCTTGTAATTTGTATCTGGAGTTATGTTTTAAGTATACTCTTTGATGCTTTTTTTAAGCAAGAAAGGTAACATGTGTCTGAAAATAATTATGCAGACACACTAAACGTAGCAAAATCCAATATCGGACCCTTGTCATATCCATGACATTGCATATGAACCTTAATATACTTGAACGAATTTTGCTGAAAAATAACAAGCACTATTTTGGGATAATGACGTGGACACTGATCTATTTTTCTAAAGAATAAGTACCTATGGGAGTGTACATGACCCAGCTAAAGCAAGGGCCAGGGAACAGGCTTCAAAGCTGCAGAACCAGTTAAACTAGTTGTATTGATTCAAACAAAAAGTAATATTAATACTTGGGTTATCATAATAAACCGCATACAAAAGAGACTTATTTGGGGGAGCATGAGTTTGGTTTAGAGTCAGACTGACAAATAAAGAAAGCAGAATACATTGTCAGGAGCTATTCTGTATGGATATTTGGAACCTGAAATTCTGATGTCTTCTGTGCCAAAATAAAACATGCACTGTATGAGCTGGACTAATACATCTTTTTTTTTTAGGATGAAAGAGTCGTTTAAATTATTTACACATGTCAAGGGAAAGTTGGAGATGCTGGGAAAACCTAAAGATAAGCTTTATCTTAGGGTAAGGAACTTTGTACATAAGCACCTTTTAATTTTTGATAACACAATGCTAGTTTTCTTTAAAGGGTTAGTAAAGGAATTTTTTTTTTTGCTTTAAAATAACAAACATGTGATACTTACCTCCACTGTGCGGGTGCGCTCCCGTGATACAGCGAGCGGCCATAGTCTCTCACTGTATCACTCGGCCCCACTATATATTGATATATAGTAACCGGTGTCACTCCTAGACAACCAGTTTAAAAGATATACACTTATACACAAAAAACATTTTATGTATGTAAATGAATCAAGATTATACTGAACGTATTTTATATGATGCTGATCACCAGTATTCACAAATCTTATATATATATATTCCTCAGAACAAATATAACATAAAAACGTATACACAGTATGAAAAATATAATATATTAATTATAAAGATAAACTCAAAATACATGTGAGATACCTAGTGGTTGAAGGTGATATTACCTCAAACTCACTGAGCTCCCTGGTGAGTAAATGATTACGTTTTGCCTACCAATGAATAAGGAACACATACCTTTTGGGCAGAGCTTATTATACCTGATACTTGGAACTCAGAGGTCGCAAGAAGTAATTCCTCTTTAAGAGTATCCATCTTGAACAGGGCCGATCCTAGGCAGGGTGCACAGGGTGCTTTTCACCCAGGCGCCTGCAGAGGTGGGGGTGACAAAGTGCCAGAGTTCTCCCCTCCATCCTTTTCTCCTTGTTTGTGTCCATCCAGAACTAGTGTTCTGAGCATAGGTGTGTGTCTGTCCAGAACTGATGTGTGAGCATAGGGCAGCCCGTCCAGCCTAGCAGTGCTCGGGGGAGGGGCCGCTCCTCTTCCTGACACAAGGGTTCTAGTTTTCAGTGGCTGCTGAGTGCTGATGTGCAGGAATGAATTCCTCACACTGGGAGTCTTGGATCCCGCACTGTCTCCACCAACTCCAGTTGGAATGTCTCCCCCTCCCATCTCTATCTCGGGCTGCACAGAGAGAGAACCAAGGTAAGTCAGTGTTCATTGTGCTGTGTGCTGGGTGGTGGCATCCCCAGCATCCCTTTATATGTGCTCTGGGCTACCCCTGCTCTAGATGTTTTATGGCATGATAGATTGCATAGGATACACAGCTTCCTGCGCCTCAGTAGTCCGTCTACAGATGTGATGTATAACTAGACAATGCATTTCCTGAGGAAAATGCGCGTGGGAATGCTGAATAGCTGAATTGCTGAGCCCGCACCAAAGCCATTCACCATAACCACTACACGATCTTTAGGACACACAGCTCCTTTCTCTATCTGCAAAGTAGAGAGTATCCTGACTTCCTGGTCGCCCCTCCCCCTCAAGAGGTTTCCCCCCTCCCCCCCCAGGTCAGTGAGGAGGAATATTGCACTGAGGTAAGGAAAGCTATTTATGGAAAGAAATAGCATTACAAACGCTTTTAATTCACAGACCAAATACATGAATTAAGCCTTCAAACAAAGCTTAATAAATCCACAACCGTACATGCGATCGATACAGCGACTTCAACGTTTGAAACACAAGGCTTTTGTGAACGAATCGGTATAAAATTGATGTTGATATTCTCTCTAACAGAAGCCCTCTCTGTGTCCATCAGAGAGGCCCCCCTCCAGGTCCCAATAAAATACTCTGCTTCTCTTCCTGTATTTTGTTGATAAGAGATCATGTAAGGATCCCAGGGTAATGAAGACTTCGTGGGGGAGCATCTCTGTGGTTGAGTCGATGCCATGGAAATATTTGTAAAGGGGAGGAGTTAGTAAAATGACCACGCCCATGTGGGGGCACCAGAAATATTTCTGCACCCAGGCGCATGTGACCCTAGGATCGGCCCTGATCTTGAAAGCATGGCAGCCGTTCTAACTCTGGTAACCAGCCATTCGGAACAGTAGCTATTTAGGAATAGGTAATTATGTCTCTGTTGATTTTATCTTGAATTAATTTGTGTTCTCTAAAATATTGATGTATTGAATATTAACCACTAGAGTACCGGGCCATCGTCAAATGACGGCTCCACGGTGACTCTGAATATTCAACAGGACATCAATTGACGTCCTGTATTCCTGCGGTCACTGGGGGGCGCGCGAGCACGCGCGCGCCCGGCGCGTCCCCGAGATGCCGATGCGCGTGCCTGGTGGTCGCGATGTCCGCCAGGTACCCGCGATCGGTAACGACAGAGCAGGGACGTGGAGCTCTGTGTGTAAACACAGAGCTCCACGTCCTGTCAGAGGAGAGAGGAGACCGATCTGTGTCTCTTGTACATAGGGACATAGATCGGTCACCTCCCCCAGTCACCCCCCTTCCCCCACAGTTAGAACACAATACAGGTATACATATTAACCCCTCCCTCACCCCCTAGTGTTAACCCCTTGAATGCCAGTCACATTTATACAGTAATTAGTGCATATTTATCGCATTAATCGCTGTATAAATGTGAATGGCGCCAAAAACGTGTCAAAAGTGTCCGATGTGTTCGCCGCAATGTCACGGTGACAGTAAAAAAATCGCAAATCGCCGCCAATACTAGTAAAAAAATTAATAAAATAAAAATGCCATAAATCTATCACCTATTTTGTAAACGCTATAACATTTGCGCAAACCAATCAATATATGATCATTGCGATTTTTTTTACCAAAAATATGTAGAAGAATACGTATCGGCCTAAACTGAGGAAAAAAAATGTTTTTTTAAAAAAAATTGTGATATTTATTAAATAAAAAAGTAAAAAATAGTGTTTTTTTTTTAAATTGTCACTCTTCTTTTGTTTATAGCGCAAAAAATAAAAACCGCAGAGGTGATCAAATACCACCAAAAGAAAGCTCTATTTGTGGGAACAAAATGATAAAAAAATTGTTTGGGTACAGTGTAGCACGACCGCGCAATTGTCATTCAAAGTGCGACAGTGCTGAAAGCTGAAAATTGGCTTGGGCAGGAAGGGGCGTAAGTGCCCGGTATGGAAGTGGTTAAACAATTGATAATTATTCTCCTGAATCAATAACCGCTTTGTAGATTTTTCTCTAAAGATTACATTTTTCATAATTTTTCTTTTTGCATAATTTCCATTTTATTGACAAAAAAAATGTCTAATTTATTTCACATTGTTAACCACTCACTTACCTGCAGTATAGTAATGGTTGGACGTGTGAAATACAGACATTCTGTTTAATTTGTCATTTTCAAGATGCTCATGTAACGTAATCGGTATTTTAATTTCATGTAAATATTTGTTTTTTGTCAATCAATAAATGTAACTACTGTATTTTGTATGATCTCAGTGAATATGTTTCATATGTATAGCCTGTGTCATATAGATTGATTTTGTATCTTAAAGATATCCTCGTTAAAAATTACTCAATAATAAATACTGTGCGGGAAAACTGTCCTTTAAAAAGCACAACACTCCAGTTGAAAAGAGTGCCCCCTTGTCCTCTGTGATGACCTTAAAGTGAATAACAACACCAAGTTCCACTTATGTATTTATTTACATTGTGATCATATCTCCTCTTAATGTCCTATTCTCAAGAGAGAATAAATTCAGTTCCTTCATCTAATCTATCCTCATAGCTGAGCTCCTCCATATCGCTTATCGGTTTGGTTGCCCTTCTCTGCACTTTCGCCAGTTCTCCGATTTCTTTTTTGTGAACAGTTGCCCAAAACTGAACTGCATATTCCAGATGAGGTATTACTAGTGATCCATACAGGGACAAAATTATGTCTTTTTCTCTTTCTGAAGTCTTTACCTCTTTTAATACAAGTAAGCATTTTGCTTGCTTTAGGAACTACAGCTTGACATTGCAAACTATTATTACTGTACATCTATGATCTATCAGAACACCCAGATCCTTGTCAACCATTGACTCCCCCAGCTTTTCTTCTCCTGGAATGAATGATACATGCATGTTTTTAGTCCCCAAGTGCATAACTTTATATTTATCAATATTAACCCTTGTTTATTACATAGTTCCCCATAGTTTGACTGTAAGTCAGAGACATCCTTTAGGGACATAATTCCACTGCATAGTTTGTTGTCATCTACAAACACTCAAATGGTACTTTAAATCCTAAACTCTATATTATTTATAAATACAGCATTTTAAAAAGTAAGGGTCCCAATACTGAACATTGGGGTACACCATTAAAAACCTTAGAACATTCTGAGTATGAATCCCTAATCACTACTCTCTGAAAATGGTCAGAAACTGAATTTTTTAAGCCTATAACCTTGAACTTTTACATTAACCATGTGTGGGGAACTGTGTCAAACAGTTTTGGAAAATGTCCACAGCAACACCTTTGTCTAAGTTTTTAAAGAAATTATATTGGTCTAACAGTTTTGGTCTTTCGTGAATCCATGCTAATGCCTAAAACATTGTTTTCTAGTGTAGGGAATATACTTTCCCCTACTGTTTGTATTTGTGAATAACCTAGTTATCACAGAGTTATGTATAATTATGTATAAGCACTTCCTATCTCTGGGAGGCTTGGAAACCCCAGAAGGAAGGGGTGGAGAGACAGAGAGGGAAAGAGAGAGAGAGAGAGAGAGAGAGAGAGAGAGAGAGAGAGAGAGAGAGGGGAGCTGAGGTCACATGTCCCCATTGAAGAACTGATGCTATTCTAGATCAGAAGCAGGGGTTATTAGGAAAGTGTTTCTGTGTTAATACTTTACTATTGTTGCCCATAGCTTCTTTGTGTAAATATGTATTTTTTTTTAAAGACTGGTGACAGAAGTATATCTGTTCACTTGTTGTTATCTCAGGCCTCGTACACACGACCGAGTTTCTCAGCAAAAACCAGCAAGAAACTTGCTGGGAGATCTTTTTTTGCCGAGGAAACCGGTCGTGTGTACATTTTCGTCGAGGAAACTGTCAAGAAACTCGACGAGCCAAAAATAGAGCATGTTCTCTATTTCCTTGATGGGAATGGAGAAAATTGGCTTGTCGAGTTTCTCGACGGCTTCACAAGGAACTTGACGAGCAAAACGATGTGTTTCGCCCATTGAGTTCCTCGGTCGTGTGTACGAGGCTTCACATGCACTATACCAGATAGTTCAGTGTGTGACAGTGTGCATGTGTGGTGGCACCTTGCTGTATGTTAGCAGGTGAACCCATTTATTGCAAAATAGTTTGTATGCAGCTCCTGTTAGTTTAGTTAACCCTGTCCCTGTTGGTCTGGGATTCTATAGCTAGGTTTAGCTCAGGGTTCAATAACCAGCATAGTCTAGCGCTAGGTTAGGCATCCAACGGTCAATTCTGGTAATTAGAGGTCCGGTTGTATGACAGATTAGACGCTACTAGGGACTAAGCGCAGAGTATATAGGCTAACTCTGAGTTCCAGTGCCACATCATGGTTCCTGCTGGTGAAAAGCCGAATGCCAGGGTGGTTGAACAATGGCTGGAGGGTCTCCTCATCTTCACAGATCTTGTCTTCGGGTCTCTGACATCAAGACAAACACTGCATCATGGTCATCCTCAGGGGCCCCTGCAACTGGACTTTGCTGAAACATTTATCTGGAGGTATCTCTGTTAAAAACCATATATACCTGGGTATCTGTGCACAATTCCTCCAGGACTCTTGTTGGGCCCTTTGTTGATAACACCTGTTTGTACATTAGATGCATGTACTAATCTTTTATTATAGCTTGTATTATTTCCATGCTGGTGTGTATCTATATTATTATGGTTAATATTATATGCTGGTTTCAGTAGTTCCTCTGCCTCGAATTACTTTGATCAAATTACTGATTTTTTTCCCAGGAAACAAATCCCCTCTGTCCAGATACCATGTCCTCGGGGGAAGCGATGCAATTTTTATTTTTAAACCCACTCTTCTACTTAGTCAAGGTTCTGGTTATTTTATTTACCTCCAGGTTTGGTGCAATATCCTGTTTAGGGAGGGCCATTTGTCATACCCCATCCCAAAAGAGGGCTACACTAGCGAAAACTCTTCAATATGGTCTTTTTTAAAACTTTGAAGTACCTTCCTAAATATAGAAGTTAAACTAACTGGTCTATGGTTACTTGGTAAAGGCATATAACAGAGCTTAACTCTTTGAGAACCTATGGATATTAGTTATCTGGTTCGAGTGCTTTGTTCACCTTTATTTTGTCTAAATGTTTCTGTATCATATCAATTTTGAGCCATTGTATTAATGTAACGAAAGCTGATTTGAAAATATTGAACACTACTTTTGAAATTATATGAATATGCTCTTATAAGAGATGATATATCATAAGGCATATTAGTAACCACATTTACATAAACTAAAACACAATACAACAGATTACAACATATTTTTTTCACATTTTACATGCTTGCTGCACCATATTTAAATGATTATATTCCACATGCAGAATTGTAGGTTCTCACTTTTCTTGGTATTGCACTGTAATCGGTTGGCCTCCGTGATCAAAAACCGCTGATAAAAAAAAAAAATACCAGCCACATAAAGAGTCATTGTTTTCATTCAGCTCTGACTGGTAAAATTGCCCTGAATGTAATGCTAGCTGGAAGTGTAGTTATAATCCATCTGCTGAGGGATCTTTTTTATACAAGCTCTTGCTACAAACAAGTGTAGGAAGTGGTTAAACTAGCTCACTTTATCCTAGGTCATTTCTTATCCTTCCCAGGAAGTGATGCTTCTGCCTCTTCTAGCATAATTATTACAATTAGAAGGTGGAACATAGGAGGCTGGCTGGTACAATGGAACACATATCAGTTGACCCCAGCCCTTATGTCACATTTCCCCAGATGCACAGTTGTACACTCTGGGCCATAGCCCTAACCCTGCAATTAGAATACGCACTGTAAAAAATATTGTGCTGGTTCTACTCAAAAAAATTGAGGCAACTATTTGCATCAGCTTTTTAAGTACTGTCAACTAAACTTATTTTTGTCTGACCCATTAGACTTTTCATGTTTTCAACTTTGTTGTTTTAAGTAAAGCCAACTAATTTTTTTCAGTTCTTAGGCTATAATGTTTTTAGTTAGGAATACATACCTTAACTTGTCTGAAACAATAGTTTTAAGTAAAGCCAACTCATTTTTTTCAGTTTATAGACCACAGTGTTTTAAGTTAGGAATACATACCTTAACTTGTCTGGAACAGTAGTTTTACGTAAAGACAACTCCATTCCAGTTTATAGACCATAGGTTCAAGTAAAGCCAACTAAATGTTTTCAGTTTATATACCACAGGTTTAAGTAAAGTCTACTCAATGTTTTAAGTTTCTAGACCATAGGTCTAGTAAAACCTACTCATTTTATTTCAGTTTAGATACCATAGGTTTAAGTTAGGAATACTTTGTCAGGAACCATGAATCAGATTGAGACAGAAATGCAGTAGAAATCACACCTTTTAATATAATGGTAAAAATGGTACAGATCAGTAAACGTGGTCAAAACATAATCCAGGGATCGGTAATTAAAGCAGGTAGTCAGACAGGCCAGTAATCGGGAGACCAGAGATTAGCATCAGCCGGGCAAAGTCTTTCACAGGAAAACAGCAGAGAATCTCCAGATATGTTTGACCAAAGCGAAGGCAGGAAAGGAATGAACAAGGCAGTTTGAATAGCCAGAAGGGGTTGGCTGTAGGCAGGACTGACGAGCAGATAACGATAAATAGGTGAGCCACTGAGAGATCAATGATTGCTGACAATTATCCGTCAGCGGAGCAGCCTGAGCACAGAGAAGGGAGCTGCTAAGAGCCCAGCCCTGACATACATACATTAACTTGTCTGGAAAAATAGTTTTAAGTGATAACTTATTTTTTCTTGTAACTTACATTTTTTTAAGTTAAT
The DNA here is from genome assembly GCF_905171775.1 of Rana temporaria. Taxonomy (NCBI): domain Eukaryota; kingdom Metazoa; phylum Chordata; class Amphibia; order Anura; family Ranidae; genus Rana; species Rana temporaria. Next base: position 193,755,244 of record NC_053491.1, read on the forward strand.
AAAACTTATTTTACAAATCTACTTTATATATGTTTGAAGATTTTTATATAATAATAATACAATAATATGTTTTTAAAAAAAAGGAATAGTTTAATGAAACAGGCTTTCAAAGCAAATTAACATTTATTATGTATAAAGTGTTACAAATGTAATATTATTAAAGTAGCATCATATGTAAATGTAAACATCTTTTCTTTTTAAATGCCTCTTTCTCAGCTAACAAATCAAACTGAAACACACACACATGTAACACACAGTATATCTGTAAAGAACAGAAAAAAATACTGATAACAGCCTATTGCCCTGTACACACGATCGGAATTTCCGATGAAAAAAGTGAGACGCAATTTTTTCATAGGATATTCCGACCGTGTGTGGGCCCCATCGGACTTCGTCAGAGTTTAGAAATAGAACATGTTTTATTCCGATCGTCTGTGTGGAACTCCGATGGAGAAAAAAAAACACGCATGCTCAGAATCAAGTCGACGCATGCTCGGAAACATTGAACTTAATTTGTCTCGGCTCGTTGTAGTGTTTTACGTCACCGCGTTTTGGACAGTCTGAATTTGGTCTGACAGTGTGTATGCAAGACAGCTTGAACGGAATTCCGATGAAAATTTTTATCGGATTTTAGGCCATTTGGAAATTCCCATCGTGTGTACGGGGCATTAGTGTGCATTGACACACAGGATAACATACTGGAGGGATTACTGGCTACAGAAAAAAAAAAAACAGAAGCTAAAAACAGCAGCTGTAAAAACATCCATTATGCATGAGGCCGTAAAACAGTAGTAAACCACTGCAATAAAAAAAAAAAAAAAAAGAACCCTGCAAAATATAATAGCACAATGTGCTAGTATGTATCGCATACTAACACATGAAACACTTTTAAAACAAAGCCCTCCATACCTAATGATGACACTGTGTTGACCGGGCATGTGGTTTTATGGGTGAAGATAATCCATGTTCAACATTAATGATGTTCCTGTATAACCGTATGCCCTATTGAAATAAAGAATAAAAAAAAAACACAAAGCCCTCCATTGGTGCGCTGTTACTACTGAGAGGTCTTATTATTATTATTATTATTATTATTATTATTATTATTATTATTAAACAGGATTTATATAGCGCCAACAGTTTACGCAGTGCTTTACAATATTAAAAAATGGAGACAATACAGCTATAATATAATAAAATAAAAGGATTAAGAGGGCCCTGCTCAGAAGAGCTTACAATCTCATAGGGTGGGGCAGGTGGTACAAAAGGTTGTAACTGTTGGGAATGAGCTGATGGAAGTGGTAAAAGATTAGTTGGAGACGTGATAGGCTTCCCTGAAGAGATGAGTTTTCAGGGATCGTCTGAAGGTAGCAAGAGTAGGGGATAGCCGGACAGGTTGAGGTAGTGAGCTCCAGAGGATGGGAGAGGCTCTGGAGAAATCCTGGAGATGAGCATGGGAGGAGGAGATGAGAGAGCTTGAGAGTAGGAGGTCTTGAGAAGAGCAGAGAGGACGGTTTGGGTTCGCAGACTCCAGCTGTGCGAGTGGCCCGGAGCCACGTTGACATCACTCCTGTGTATCAGGAGCCCTTGGTTACGGCGCGGTGCTCTGAAGCTCCAGTATGCTGGACCTTCAGAGCACATGCTCTGGTGACATCACTGACTGCATCCAGGGTTAATATCTCCTAAACTATGCACATTTAGGAGATATTAACGTAGCTACAGGTAAGCTTACCTGTAGGTATAATGAATATGTAGGTAAAAATCACAAAGCAGATTTTACTAACACTTTAAGCATACAAGAAATGTTTATTATATGTAAAATGGAGAACTCTTATACAACGAAAGAGTGACACTGTTGTTCTATCAGCCGGTATGTAAAAATTCTTTATCAGCAATAACTTACAGATTCAAGAACTAAGAAAGGCACAGACAAAAATATAATTATTTTTTCCACGCAGCAAGCTGCATACAACTTTAAACACAACAGTATGTCAGGAAATTATAGATGACACCAACTAGTAATGCCAGATAATAGCACATAAGCAATCATTAAAATAAATATCTTATGTGAAGCTGAACTGTTTATACACATGCCTATTTTCGGCAGGCTTTTAGAAATAATGATACACCAGTAGTTTACAGTGTAGTGAAGTGACTAACGCAGTGTTTTGAAAGGTGACATTTTCTTTTCCTTCCTGAAGACAAGCTGCCATTTAACATTTGCCTGTTGAGTAAAACAGTGAGAGAAACGGCATTGCATGGCTGCAGTTCTGGTACAGAAAGGTATCGCCGGGGCACTACCACATATGACTGACTACCTAGCTATATAAACAGGCCTTGCAGCTTAGTCAGTTTAATCCATTAATAAAGGGGGGAAAAAAAGTAGCCAGTGGGAAACAAAAGAATACGGCACATCTAGGGTGAGAGGAAGAAAGCATTTCGATTTTGGTGTCTGCAGCACAAATAGAGCCCACAGCTTTACAGCTAACCTCCTGCACAGCTGCACGGGGATGCTGCCTGTTATAATAATACACCCTGCCAGTGAGAAGCACAATAATACCATTACATATAACAGCAAAATCATTTCTCACTTAATCCTGTCTAGAGGCGTCTTACTAGCATGCCTCTTTAACACATTCATGTAATAAACTATGTTGTTGCCTTGCAACCACAGACGGTCTTTATATTCTTTATCTGTCTGGATTGTTTCTTTGTGTTTTATGCAAAAAAGAGTGCTTTCTTTTAAAGGGGAAGTAAACCGTATTTTCAGTCAGCGTATACCATATTTTGAGTTATTATTGCAGTATTTAACCACTTAAAGCGGGGGTTCACCCTTAGAGGGCACTTTTTCCCCTTAGATTCCTGCTCGTTTTCTCTAGGGGAATCGGCTATTTGTTTTAAAATATGTGCAGTACTTACCCGTTTACGAGATGCATCCTCTCCGTCGCTTCCGGGTATGGGCTGCGGGAATGGGCGTTCCTTCTTGATTGACAGTCTTCCGAGAGGCTTCCGACGGTCGCATCCATCGCGTCACGATTTTCCGAAAGAAGCCGAACGTCGGTGCGCAGGCGCAGTATAGAGCCGCACCGACGTTCGGCTTCTTTCGGCTACGAGTGACGCGATGGATGCGACCGTCGGAAGCCTCTCGGAAGACTGTCAATCAAGAAGGAACGCCCGCTCCCGAAGACCCATACCCGGAAGCGACGGAAGAAGATGCATCTCGAAAACGGGTAAGTACTGCTCATATTTTAATACAAATAGCCGATTCCCCTAGACCGAACAAACAGGAATCTAAGGGGAGAAAAAAAAAAATTAATAAATGGGTGAACTCCCGCTTTAAGCCCCGGACCTTTAGGCAGCTAAAGGCCCAGGCCAGGTTTTGCGATTCGGCACTGCGTCGCTTTAACAGACAATTCAACGGTCGTGCGACGTAGCTCCCAAACAAAATTGACGTCCTTTTTTCCCCACAAATAGAGCTTTCTTTTGGTGGTATTTGATCACCTCTGCGGTTTTTATTTTTTGCGCTATAAACAAAAATAGAGCGACAGTTATGAAAAAAATGCAATATTTTTTTACTTTTTTCTATAATGAATATCCCCAAAAATATATAAAAAAACTTTTTTTCCCTCAGTTTAGGCCGATACGTATTCTTCTACCTATTTTTGGTATAAAAAAAACGTAATAAGTGTTTATCGGTTGGTTTGCGCAAAATTTATAGCATTTACAAAATAGGGGATAGTTTTATTAATTTTTTTTTTTTACTACTAATGGCGGCGATCAGCGATTTTTTTCGTGACTGCGACATTATGGCGGACACTTCGGACAATTTTTACACATTTTTGGGACCATTGTCATTTTCACAGCAAAAAATGCATTTAAATTGCATTGTTTATTGTGAAAATGACAGTTGCAGTTTGGGAGTTAACCACAGGGGGCGCTGAAGGGGTTATGTTTCACCTAGTGTGTGTTTACAACTGTAGGGGGGTGTGGCTGTAGGAGTGACGTCATCGATTGTGTCTCCCTATAAAGGGGATGACACGATCGATGCAGCCGCCACAGTGAAGCACGGGGAAGCCGTGTTTACACGCGGCTCTCCCCATTTTTAAGTTCCGGGGACCGACCGCGGGACCCCAGCGGCGATCGGGTCCGCGGGTCCCACGGTCCCGGAGCTTCGGACCCACGGCTGGGTAGATGTACAGGACGTGCTGGTACGTCCATCTGCCCAGCCGTGCCATTCTGTGGACGTATATATACAGTGGGCGGTCCTTAAGTGGTTAAATAATGTTTGATGTGAGTATATCATTTAAATTGCTTGTTCTTTTATATTTTGTAAAACAGAGAGATTTGTAAATTAGTCACTACCACCACCCTACGGTTGGACATAGATGGTGCAAAATTTATTACCTGCAGCCACAATTGCAGGAAAGAGATTTGCACAATTTTCCCATCAGCACAGACAGCGCTGACAGGGGAATCCCTCCTGCTGGACCACTGTCTTCTCCGGGTGGGGGGGGGGGGAGCGGACAGGGGAAGCCGTCAGTGCCAGAAGAAGACAGTGATTACATCTAGTGGCTATAGAAGCCGCTTGCAATAATGAGAAGCAAATCAGGCAGGCTGGTTGCACCCAACTTGATACATTCAGCTGGTCCATTAATGGTTCAAATCTTGGCCGGTTCAAACCGTGTATGGCCAGCCTTACTATCTGCTTATCTACTGCTAAGAAAGGGTATCATTTACCAAGGGAGGGTATCATTAGTTTGGCATATTTATGGATTTGCATTGTGGGAACATCAAAGTGATTGTGTTTGCATAACAAACATCTCTATACTTATAGTTCCGTAAGATATTTCACAACATTTATTAAAAAAGAAAAGAACTCACATTTGCAGTGATAAAACAGCACTCATAAAATCAGGGTAACAAGGACATCAGTAATCCTTCCCGACATGTGATGTTCCAAAGAACATCATCTTGGGTGGGAACGAAACATGTCGGGAAGGACTACTGATGTCCTTGTTACCCTGATTTTATGAGCGCCGTTTTATCACTGCAAATTCTTTTTAATAAATGTTGTGAAATATCTTATGGAATTATGCTATGTGCGCCCCTACTTTCTTTTTCATATTTCATCGAATTGGATGCCATAATATATGACACATGACTGGGAGCTTTTTCGCTGTGTCTATATTACTATTGGATTTCCTGTTTGAACCCCTTGGAGTAACAAACATGAGTTTTTTTCAAGATCTCCCAGTACATGAGGCCTCCGTGGCACCCCCTCAAGGTGTACTGACTCGCACAGCATATACCCACAGGTCTGATTGACCTAGTGGGTATATGCTAATCTGGGTTCAATCATTTTGGTAAGCCTTTTAATATACAGTGGCAGATTTCCTATCAATTTTGTTCTCAAGCAGTCAATATTGGAATGGCTTCACTGACATATTAATGTGACTTTTTCACTTTTTATTTTTTCCTTTCTGGTGGTCTTTACTAGAAAGAGTATCATCACATATCAACTGGATGTTATATGGACTATTTTTGGACTATTTTTATATATGCCATTTTTTCATATGAACTTTCCCTCACTATGGTGTACACATATGGTGATGTTGATTATTTGATATTTTGATTCTTGTCATAAGAATCCTTTTCACATTACAGCACTACACTTTTTTTTACGGAATGTTGGATTGGACAGGCGGCCGAGTGGGGGATGAGCTAGGAAGACAAGCGGATACAGCCTGACTCATGTTTTTGTGTGTGAAACAAACAAGGAGAGGGAGGATGGAAGGGAGCATTATGGCACTTTGGCGCCCCCACCTCTGCAGGTGCTAGGGTGAACTGCACCCCATCACTAGAGCTGGGACTTTGTTACGGCGGCCGCTGGAGGAGGAGGAATAAGCGGACCGAGGGAGGGGAGGACAGCCGCACCTCGAGGACTATGGGAAGGACATTCCTGCTGTGGAAAGGGTACAGGAACGTCGTTCCCATGCGTTCCCGCAGGACTTGAGCCCTGCTGTGCCATCTAAAAATTCAAGGTAAAGCACTATCATGCAAAGAAGAAGCCAAATCGGAACATCATTCAGAAATGCTGCCATCTCCTCTGAGCTAAAGCTCATTTGAAATGGTCTGTAGCAAAGTGGAAAACTGTTCTGTGGTCAGACAAATCAATTTTTTTTATTCTATTTGTGTAACCATGGGCACCGCATTCTCTGGACGAAAGGAGAGAGGGACCTTTTGGCTTGTTATCAGAGCTCAGATAAAAAGCCTGCATCTCTGATGGTATGGAGGTGCATTAGTATTATTAGTAGTGCATTGGGCAGCTTGCACATCTGGGAAGGCACCATCAATTCTGATAAATCCAGGTTTTAAAGCAGCATACTGGTTTTAAAGCAGCATACTGTACGCTCAGATAAGAATGGGACAATATTCTTCTTACCAAAACTCCTTTTGAAATTTGAATTTTTCTCGTCATGAAAAACGGTCGTGTGTATGCGGCATACGTCTACAGAATGTTGTTAAAAAAAAACGGGATGCTACACTGTGGTAAACATGGCCTTCAATATTATTCTGAAATATTTTGATGTGGTATCATGACCTGTTGTTAATGACCCCAATTAGTTGCAAAATGTTCTTACAGCTCCTCCTTGTCCTACCAACGTTTTGAGATATGTTGCTGCCACCATCACTTTTAAAATTACCTTATTTTTTTAACCTAAAACGGTACGTATATTTTCTCTGTTTAAACCTGTGGTATGTTTTCTATTTGCTATTGTGAATAAAATATTGGTTTGTGATATTTGCAAAGCATTCTATTTTTATTTTACACAGTGTCCCAACTTTTATGGAAATGTGGTCATGCAGAGTAAACAGAAAGGCAAGTGAAAATACCTAATTGGATAAGGAGAACTGATAGCAGTAATGTTTTAGCTATATCTGTAGGACATCTTTTTAAAACTGTAATAAAAAGCACAGAATAATTATGTAAGAGAGGAATTAAAATTACCCCATCTGCTTGCAGACAGATTTGGAAATGGCCCTGAAAAGTAATGCATTACATAACACTTAACTACTAGCTTATAACATAATACAGCATTTGAAAAAATAAAATAAAATAATTGTTGAAGTTTGCAGTAATTTCATATTTAAAGTAATGTTCTCAATATAACTTTTATATATATATATATATATATATATATATATATATATATATATATATATATATATAACTATATATATATAACTATATATATATATAACTATATATATAACTATATATATAACTATATATATATATATATATATATATATATATATATATATATATAAAACTATATATATATATATATATATATATATATATATATATATATATATATATATATTTATATAGCACTGGGATTATTTAGAACCAGTTTCTATGTCAGAATCAGTGTCAGAAAGGAAGAAATGCATAGACTACATACTGTATTAAGTGGAAAGAATTTTTGTTTAGTAGTTCTGAATTCTCAGCTTAAGTACCTTAGTGCACAATAGTCAACAATTCCAATGGCCACAAATCCCCAAACTTTAAACATATCTATGTAGTGGGGTCATCCTGTCAGAGCCTAATGACAGGCTTTCCCCACTGGACTTTTATTCATGCTTGTAAATATGTTAGTTACCTTTAAAGAGTTATGCATTGTGGGATTTCAAGTAACGGGAGATATGGACTCCATTGACTCTTAGGAGAAACAGACTACACATCCCACAATGCCCTGCGACATTGGAACATGTGACACCTCCGCACAGACTTATGGGGGAGGTTACTTAAAGAAAGGGCGCGGCTGATCTCGCTCTCTCGGGAGAGCCTGGGCCACAAGCCACAAGCCTGGGCCTATATTCACCGAGAGACCAGCCATCCAGAAGGAAGCAAGACTCCAGTATCCAGCCCATGTTCCCGGCGATCGAAGAATCAGTCCAGCTGACAACTGAAACAGTGGAACCCTTGTGCTGTGGAGTAGTGTTCTACCAACGCGCCCTTCTGAGGAGAATTCAGGCGGATCGGCCAGTCGGGTGAGAGAGTACATGCTTGAGTTTTGACTTCCACTTAGACAGATACCTTAGTACCACCTCACAGGCCGCAGACTCACGTTCGGTTGTAGTTCGGAGGCCCAGTTAACTGCTTAAGTGTTCATAGGAGTGACTGACGCTGACGAGCGATCAGCTTACCAACGTAGCTGGTTCCAGATACTTTGTTGTTTAATTCCTCTCACTGATCACCACTTGTGGATTACAAATTTAATGTGCATCGACCGGCCGCAATGTGGACATTAACTGTTCTGCGGAACTGCTCGCTAGAGGGAGCTCGCGAGCATAGACTTCCTTCTTTAGCTTAAACTGAATAGTACTATTCTCTGGTTTAAACCCTTATCATTAATGTTAGTTGCTGGTTCCTGCAAGGGCCCTTTGCGGAATCACAGTGAGGTATTGTCTAACAGTTATCTATTTGTGATCTGAACTTACATTTGCTTCTTCAAGTTCACCCAAAGTAAACTTAGCTTTCTGGTTTAAATATATTCACTGTGTGGAGCGTATTTTTCTCGTCTCGGGACCTTCCATGAAAGCAGGTAATACTATTGTTTTATTGTCATTATATGCTGTGTGCCTGCTATTGTGACCCCCAGCCCAGCAGAGGTAACAATACCTTCCCTACCAGACTTCTGATGTGTCAAGGGAGGGTTCGAGTTAGTTAAACAGGGGTGAGCAAAACCAAAAGAGAGTAGATCCCAACAACAAATCAGCTGCTCCTTCGGGGGTAGCGCTACACGTGGGGGCTTGTCCGGGATTCTACTTCTCAAATCATTCACTACCCCTTGGTACTGAACCTTGCCCTTGTCAAGATCAGCCATGGATGCAGCCGCTGCCGCCAAGTGGTGCAAAGGCGAAGGTGTTCCTATACAGAAAGGCTTAGTGATTGAAGTTTGGGATGAAAAGGAGACATCTTTCATTTTAGAAACTCTGTCCCAAGGCCGGAAGTTCTGGGTGATGAACTCGAAGGTGGACACAACCAACCCACACACCTATACCCTATGTGAATGGCGAGATGGTTTTCCAGACTTCTTAAAAGTCTTTAGTGTGAAGACCACAAATGGCAAGGAACTTTTCCTGATGCTGCCTGAACAAGAGTCAGCTGCTCCCTCCTCCTCTAGCGCAGCCTCTTCTACTTCTTCTAGTACCCCGGCACCCAGTGGGGCCTCAGGAAAAAACGTAAAGGGATCGGTCAAAGCACCACTTAAAGACCTCAACCCAGAGTTGTGTGCTGTTTTGGAAGAGATCGTGGCCCAGTGCAAGAAGGATTCTACAGACTGTTTGATCACAGGATACAGAAAACTTTGAGCCTTCTCAGGGAGACACCCTGTGCCATCCTCAGAGGATGGTTTTGAAGAATGGATGGATCAGGCCACCCAAGCTTTGGAAGAGTGGGCAATCCCAGAGAAGAGTAAGAAACAGAGGATCATGGAAAGCCTCAGAGGACCAGCCTTAGAGGCCATACGTAACCTCAAACTTAGTAAAGGTGATTGCACTGCCCAAGATTATCTAGACGTCCTCCAGAATGTGTTCGGAAGGATTGAAGACATTAGTGAACTCTGTTGCCAACTGGAACACTGCTTCCAAAACAAGGGAGAAAAACTCTCTGAATTTGTCAGCCGCCTGGACAAGATCCTGCACCGGATGCTGTTAAAGAAAGGGATAGAGCCAAAAGATGTGGATACAACACGCTTCCAACAAGTGGTGAGGGGAGCCCAACCCATGGATCCCATTGTCTTTCAGTTGCGAACTCAGAAAGAAAGTGGAGTGTTGAAATATCCTGATCTGATCAGGATCATACGGCAGGAAGAGGACCTCCTAGATCAAAAGAGCAAATACCAAGCCACAGAAAATCCTGCACGAGTGCGTGTTGTGGCCACTGAGGACAACAACCCCCAAGTTGAACTTTTAAAGACCCAAGTGTCTCAGTTGACGGAGATAGTAGCCGCTCTGACCGGCCAAGTGGGGTTTTCCCAGTACCAACCCAGGAGAGATAAAGCTGAAAAACCCACTTATGGGTCTTACACTCCGCAAAATAAACCAAGGAGGTTCACTGTCTGTTTCAACTGTGGAGGGATAGGACATGTCAAAGAAGTTTGTCCTAGCCCGGTCAGTGTCTACCAACCAGCATTCCAGCCGGCGGAAAACTTCAAAGAGTCCCGGTGAAGGAGTCTACCGGGGGCCCACTTAACGCAACTGGCTCCGATGTGAAACAAGAGGGGGGCAGACCAAAGGAGAAAACCCCTCCAAAGAACGCCCCCCCCTCCCCGCTCATGTGATTGGATGGGGCCCAAAAGAAGCCCTCACAAGAGAGGGATGAGAGTACGAGTTACAGGAGAGAGAGAGAGCCACGATTTGAAAGTTTCCTGAGAATTTAGTGGGGCCCTCCCCATTAGTGCCCATCCAAGTAGAATAAATTTACACCAAAGCCCTCCTGGATACCAGGGCACAAGTGACTCTCCTGTACAGAGACTTCTACGATAAGTACCTTTCTCACTTACCTTTACAGAAGCTAGAAGAATTGGAGATATGGGGCATCGGAACTCAGAGTTTCCCCTATGATGGGTATTTACCAATATGCCTGACCTTTTATCCTTCAACAGCAGGAGTCGCCGAGACTTTTGACACCCTGGCGATAGTCTGCCCTCGGCCCCCAGGGGCCCATAAGAGCTCCCTCATAATAGGAACAAACACGGCTTTAGTCCGAAGGCTTCTAACCCCCTTAACCGAAGTAGCAGGGGCCTTAATTCAAATGCTCCACCCAATGTTAAGGAGGGTGTTCCACCAGCTGGTGATGGAGAGAAATCCTCTGAAGAAGGAGTGGGAATGATCTGGCGGTTAGGAAAATCCGTGAGAACCCTACAGCCGGGAGAAGTAACCTGCCTCAGGGCCTCAGTAAAACTTACCTGGTCTCAGCCAGGCCCGTTTCTTGTCCTTGAACCCGACCCGACAGGACCCTCGGAGGGATTGGAGGTGATACCTGAAGTGATCCCATTGAAGGTGCTGGAGAAAAATCGTGGATGGGTATCCGTAAACATCCAGAACCCCACCACCAGCTCTGTAAGAGTGCCGGCCAGAGTTCTACAGGGGCGGGTACACCAAGCCACCCCGGTTAGCCCTTCTGATCTGGCGGAAAAAAGAAAGGGGGTGGAAGACTCCGAGAAGAGTCCCCAGCCTGATGGTGCTGAGCTTCCACCAGGATGGAAGGAGAGAATGGAGGCACAACTTAACAGGTGGCAGAAAATATTCTCGAAGACTGAGTTCGATGTCGGATGCGCAAAAAGTGCCACCCACGGAATCCGGCTTAGAGGACAAGCCTTTCAGGGAGCGGGTCAGGAGAGTTCCTCTGACGGATTTGGAAGATCTCAGGGAACAGCTTGCAGAGTTGAAAAGGACCGGAACTATTCAAGAATCCAGAGGATCACAAGGAGGAATCAATTGTCATTTGCCCTCTGTTCTGCTTGCAGTGAGGTTGAAGCACCTGCTGCCAGAGGAAGGTTAGGTAGTCCAGCCAGCAATATTCCAGCCTCCTACATCCAGCCGGACATCCAGCAGGACTCTGCACCCCCAGTGCCGACTCTCACTCCTAGGGCCAGACAGGCAGGGGTCTCCTCAGCCAGGATCCAGGACAGCTACTCTTCCTCCACCTTTGGCCTCCCTCTTTCCTCCCCAACATCATCAAGGTAAGGCCTTTTTTCGTTCAGGCCTATCCACCTCCCCTTGGGCTAATTCGCGACCGTCCTTTTCAGGATAAGTCGCGGCTGCGGCCCAACAAAGGGGATAACGGATAGATCTCCACACTCCCAGCCGCAATTGGGGCATCCCCGCTGCCTCCATTCCTCAATCCCACCTCAGGCCTGAACAATTCCACGGCAAGCTTGCGGCGACCGCATTTAGGAAAGTCAGCGGCTCCAGCCGCGGCCTAGCGGTGCGCCGCGCTTGCTCCTCAAACCCCCTCAAACTTCACTAAACCACCCCTGCCCCTGGAGGATCTCTACCATCGCCCCTTGGTGCCCCAGAGCCCCCTCCTCCCTACAACCGGGCCTCACCCAGCTGTACAGCCCCCGGTTCGGGCCTAGTCCCGGTCGGCGGCCATCTTGCTACACCCCAGCAACTGTGATATTGCTGGGACATATCCCCACTCCCCTTCCCCAGCCCTAAAGCTGGGATTTGGCTCCCACCCCCACATCCTCAGGTCCAACAGCTCCAATTCCAGGGTCCATCACCATTTAGTGTTTGATCCAGGGCTCCCCCGATCGCCCTTGTGGGATCAGGAAGGAATTTTTTCCCCCGTTCACGGCAGATTGGCATAGCACGGCCAGGGTTTTTTCGCCTTCCTCTGGATCAAACGGGGAGGAAGATTTGCCAAGTGTTTTGCGATTTGGAAATCGCCCTTCCCATGATCATTAAATACCTCCCCGATCAATTATCACTTTCCCTGGACTTTCCCTGGCGTTTTTCTGCAATTATGTCTAATCTGAGATACTCTGCAGAAATAATTTTTCACAGGTATGTTCAGCTGTCTGAGATCCACCCAGAATTGAAAACTGATGTGTTTTCTCTAGTTTAAATGACTATGGTATGTTCAGCTGTCTGAGATCCACCCAGAATTGAAAACTGATGTGTTTTCTCTAGTTTAAATGACTATGGTATGTTCAGCTGTCTGAGATCCACCCAGAATTGAAAACTGATGTGTTTTCTCTAGTTTAAATGACTATGGTATGTTCAGCTGTCTGAGATCCACCTAGAATTTGAAACATTGCTGTCTGTTTTGTTTATGTCTATTTGATAATACTGGCATGTTGTTTTTGCTTAACCCTCTGTAGATCTGTCCACCTTACAATGTTTTATTATCTCCTCTGACTTACCCAAAATCACGGCCCATTAATTTTATTGCCCTCTTGCTGATCTGTTTTTGACCAAAGAATTTTGCCCTGTTGATCAGCATAACTTTAATACCTCCTGATTAGCTAATTGAAATGCACCCACCCCCTATCTCTGTCAGTATAAATGTAAGCATCCTTTAGGGGGAAGCATTAGCAGGGGGCTCCTAGCGTCTGGGGCTCATTCTTCAAGTGGGGCTTTTCTATAAGTGGAAGCACTTCTGCTCTGCACTTCAGCGATTGTACAAGGCGGGAATGTATTAAATGACTTGTCTTTTATAATACAGGTATCACTTTTTTTTTTTTTTTAAGGGGGTTTTACTTTTCCTCCCCTTTCTAAAATGCACTGTCTACCACTGCTTCTGACAGCTGTGTCTTCTATCCTTAAACTGTCTTCCCTTCACCCCTCTTCGCCACCCCACACCTTGTATATATCACCCTCACTTCTGTCCTCTTCTTATTACTGCACTCACCAACTCATGCTAATTCTAAAACCAAATGCCCAATGCTCCAAATCGCTGGGGCATGTCCCCTCATATACATCGCATTACCTCCCTCACCCTTCTACTTCTCCTATCCTCTGGTGATGTCTCCCCAAACCCTGGCCCTCCATCTAACTGTGCTCAACGCACCCATTGCCCTACACCCTCTGCATGCAGTCGCAATCCACACAATCTAGTTCCCATTTCCCTTCTTCCCAAGACCAGACTCCCTTTCTCTTGCGCCCTTTGGAATGCTCGCTCCGTCTGTAACAAACTCACCCCCCTCCATGACCTCTTTATCGCTAACTCATTTAATCTACTCGCCATTACTGAAACCTGGCTTCATGAATCCGACACCGCGTCTTCTGCTGCTCTATCCCACGGTGGTCTTCTTTGGACTCACTCCCCCAGACCCAGTGGACGCAAAGGAGGGGGTGTTGGAATCCTATTGGCCCCACATAGCACCTTTCAGGTGCTTCAGCCACCTCCCTCTATGTCACTCTCCTCATTTGAGGCGCATTGCATTCGTCTCTTCTCCCCAGTTTCTCTAAGGATAGCTGTCATCTACCGCCCCCCCCGGTCCAGTATCCTCCTTTCTTGATGACTTCTCTGCCTGGCTACCCTACTTTCTCTCTTCTGAAATCCCCACAATCATTCTTGGCGACTTTAACATCCCTACTAATGCCAACACTCCTGCAACTTCCAAACTTCTCAGTCTAACCTCCACCTTTGACCTGAAGCAATGGATACATGCTCCTACTCACTCTGAAGGCAATACTCTTGACCTTGTCTTTTCCCACCTATGCACTCTATGCAACCTCTCCAATTATCCTTACCCCCTCTCTGATCACTACCTTATTAATTTTACTCTCTCACGCTCCTCCACATCCTCTCCCCCCAAATGCCTAACAGTTACTCGTAGAAACCTTGACCATATCAACCCTTCTCTTCTATACTCTGAGGCCGGGTACACACGGACAAACATGTATGGTGAAAGCGGTCCGTCGGACCGTTTCCACCATACATGTCTGCCAGAGGGCTTCTGTACGATGGTTGTACACACCATCGTACAGAAGTCCGCGCGTAAACAATACGCGGGGCGTGTCCGCGGTGTCGCCGCGTCGATGACGCGGTGTCGCCGCGACAATGACGCGGCGACGTGGGCGGCCCGCCTTTAAAATGCTTCCACGCATGCGTCGAAGTCATTCGACGCATGCGAGGGACGGCGGGCGCCTGGACATGTACGGTAGGTCTGTACTGACGACCGTACATGTCCGAGCGGGCTGAATTCCAGCGGACTGTTTTAAAACAAGTCCAGGAATATTTGTCTGCTGGGAAAAGGCCCGGCGGGCAAATGTTTGCTGGAATTCGGCCCGCTCGCGCCCACACACGACCAAACATGTCTGCTGAAACTGGCCTGCGGGCCAGTTTCAGCAGACATGTTTGCTCGTGAGTATGGGGCCTGAGACTGACCACCTCTATGACAAAATCGCACCCCTGTCCTGCACCGACCTAGCCACTTCAGTCTACAACACTTCACTTCTAGCATCACTGGACAGACTGGCCCCTCTCACTACACGCAGAATAAGGCCCCGTCCCCTTCAACCCTGGCAAACAAATGATACTAGAAGTCTGAAAAAACATAGCCGTGCTCTCGAGCGCCTGTGGCGCAAGACTAAGTCCCAGGAAGACTTCGCCCAGTATAAATCTGCCCTCCAAATATACAATTCTAGCCTCTTCACTGCCAAGCAGACCTATTTTATCACCCTTATTAAAAACGTATCATCCTGTCCCCGTCAACTCTTCTCTACCTTCAACTCTCTCCTTCGTCCTCCATTGCCTCCACCCACTAACTCACTCACCACCCAGGAGATCGCCAATCACTTCAAGCGGAAGATTGATACAATCCGCAACGAGATCTCTACTGTTCAGATACCCTCCACGCCTCACGCCTCATGCCTACAGGTACAGTCATTACTTCCCTCTTTCAACCCCACCACTATAGACGAGGTCGCTAAATTACTTGCTAACGTCCATCTTACCACCTGTGCTCTGGATCCTGTTCCCTCGCAAATGCTACGTTCACCCTCTGGCTCGATTCTACACTCTCTAACCCACATCTTCAATCTCTCCCTCTCTTCTGGCATCTTCCCTAACTCTTTGAAACATGCACTAGTCAGCCCCATACTTAAAAAGCCCTCACTGGACCCGTCCAATCTTGACAACCTACGCCCCATCTCCTTGCTCCCCTTTTTATCCAAACTCCTTGAACGTCTAGTCTACAACCAACTGAGCGTCCACCTTGCTCAAAATAACCTCCATGATCCCCTTCAGTCTGGATTTCGTCCTCAACATTCCACAGAAACTGCTCTCCTAAAACTAACAAACGATATACTAACAGCCAAAACTAAGGGACACTATTCTGTGCTCCTACTCCTGGACCTCTCTGCCGCCTTCGATACGGTTGACCACCCACTCCTCCTCAAAAAACTCCCAAATTTTGGTCTCCGTGACTGTACTCTTCGCTGGTTCTCCACCTACTTATCCAACCGCACCTTCAGCGTTGCTTACAACTCTACTTCCTCCTCTCCTCTTCCTTTCTCTGTTGGGGTCCCCCAAGGTTCTGTTCTTGGACCTCTCCTATTTTCTATCTACACCTCCTCCCTGGGTCAGCTGATAGCCTCCCATGGCTTCCAATACCATCTTTACGCTGATGACACTCAAATCTATTTCTCTACCCCTCAACTCACTTCTTCATTCTCCTCACGTATCACTAATTTACTATCAGATATATCAGTTTGGATGTCACACCACTTCCTCAAACTCAACCTATCCAAAACGGAACTTATAATTTTTCCTCCCCCACGTGCCTCTTCCCCTGATCTCTCTGTCAAAATTAATGGTACAACTATCTGCCCATCCCCACATGTCAAGGTCCTAGGAGTAGTCCTGGACTCTGAACTCTCCTTTAAGCCTCACGTTCAATCACTGTCCAAATCTTGCCGCCTCAACCTTCGCAACATCTCCAAAATACGCCCCTTTCTAACCAATGACACCACAAAACTCTTAATTCACTCCCTGGTCATCTCTCGCCTCGATTACTGCAACTCCCTCCTCATTGGCTTACCGCTGCATACTCTATCCCCCCTTCAGTCCATCATGAATGCTGCTGCCAGACTAATCCACCTTACCAACCGCTCTGTCTCTGCTACTCCTCTCTGTCAATCCCTCCACTGGCTTCCGCTCATCAAACGAATTAAATTCAAAATACTAACAATTACCTACAAAGCCATCCACAACTCTGCCCCCAGCTACATCACTGACCTAGTTTCTAAATACCAACCTGTACGTTCTCTTCGTTCTTCTCAAGACCTCCTACTCTCCAGCTCTCTCATCACCTGCTCCCATGCTCGTCTCCAGGACTTTTCTAGAGCCTCTCCATGCCTATGGAACTCCTTACCCCAATCTATCCATCTATCTCCTTCTCTATCAGCTTTTAGAGGATCCCTGAATACCCTTCTCTTCAGAGAAGCCTTCCCACACATAACTGTTTTTTCATTTGAGTCCATCTGATCATCCCCCACAGCTAACTACCCTTTGTTCCACTTGACCCTCCCTTCTAGATTGTAAGCTCTAACGAGCAGGGCCCTCTGATCCCTCCTGTATTGATTGTATTGTGACTGTACTGTCTTCCCTGATGTAAAGCGCTGCGCAAACTGTTGGCGCTATATAAATCCTGTATAATAATAATAATAATAATAATAATAATAATAATAATAATTTGGTGTCTAAAGCCATTCGCCTCAATATTACCAGCCGTCACCAAAAAAGCTCTAAGGAATGAGCAACTGTTAAGAATCAATCGACAATCGACAGTCAAAAATTACACGCATTTACCCCAACCTAAGCACATATGCGATTTGGTCAATACAAGGTCGGCAGTAAAACACTGACAAGAAATCCATGATTTCATTCTACAAAACGATTTAGACTGCCTCTTCATCACAGAAAGCTGGCTCACAGCTGACTGTAACACCATTCTAGGAGAATTGGTGCCAGAGAATTATCGCATTCTAACAGAAAACAGAGTGGGGCAAAGAGGAGGAGGCCTGGCGGTGATCCACAAGACTCACCTCTCGATCACTAAGCCAGGCCTTCAGTACTCACTTCCATTTATGGAAACCCTCACTCTGCAACTGCAAACAAATCCCAGGACACTGTTCACATACTCCTGTGCTATAGACCACCGGGTCCAAAAACGCACCTGCTCATGTCATTGACAGAGTTCATCTCCACCTATACCCTAAACACCAAACATCTCCTGCTGCTCGGGGATTTTAACCTCTGGGCCAACTCCTCACTGGACCCCGTCGCCGACGCCTGCATTTACCACTTGGAAGGATTAGGTCTGCAGCAACTAGTACAGGGGCCCACACATGCTTCAGGTCACACGCTCGATATCATTTTCAGACAAGATCTGGAAATCAATATTCTGGAAAATGAGTCGCAACCATGGACTGATCACCATGCCATTAAATTTACAATCAACATAAACGCCCCCTAAAAAAAAAACGGTAAAACCGGTGACAACACACTGGATTAGATCTCAAAAGAAGCTCCACACGGAACTCTTCAAAACTACATTAGGGAACAAAATAAAAACAATCCAACTACATCCAACAGCCACAGAAACTCTTGATGCTATAAACAAGGCTCTGCTACAGTCAGCCGACTTAGTAGTGCCAAAACGCACAACGTGAATCCGGAAAAACAACTCCAACTGGTTTAAAGACCAGCTGTCGTTGCTAAAGCAAGAGCGCAGAAGAGCAGAAGCAGCCTGGAAAAGAAGCTCTTCAGAGGAAAACCCACACCATTTATAAGACAATAACCAAAAAATACCATAAAGAAATCTTTATTGCCAAAAAAAACCTTTTTTCAATATTATCACCAATCCCCTAAACCGCCCCCGTGAACTCTTCAATCTAGTTACCAAGACCATGAACCCAGTCTGTCTAGAAGCCCCTAATTCTGATTCACAATTTTGCAACAAATTATCGGATTATTTCATCAACAAAATTGAAAGAATCCGTGAAAGTATTTAACAAAATACAACCTCCATCTACCCCCCCCCCCCCAATTCACAAACCTAATACCCACATAATTCCGCCACAATTACCTAACTTCACTCTAAAACCCATTTCCATTGATGCCACTAAAAATATCATCAGGACTCTGCGAAATAGCACAGCGCCCAATGATATCATCCCCACTAAACTGCTGAAAGAATGTGCCAATATTTTGGCTCCAGCTATCATGCAGCTCAAAAAACAGTCATTTAAGGAGGGCGTGGTGCCACCCTTGCTGAAACAAGGTATAATCAAACCAATTCTAAAAAAAAACACCCTTGACCCCAAAGACCCTAACCACCGTCGCCCCATAACAGGCCTGAATGTCTTCTCCAAGGTAATGGAGAAAGAAGTTGTACAACAGCTACAACATCACTTAGACACTCATAAATTTCTTGACCCATTCCAGTCCGGTTTCCGTCTGGGTCACGGGACAGAAACAGCACTGCTCAAAATATGGGATGACGCTCTAGAGGCCGCAGACGAAGGAGAATCTTGTCTTCTAGTATTGCTGGACCTAAGCTCAGCTTTTGATACGGTAGACCAAAAATTATTGCTGACACGGCTAGTTGAAGTAGCCGGAGTTGCGGAATGTGATTTATCGTGGTTCTCCTCCTTCTTGGAAAACCGATCACAAATAGTGAAATTGGGCCCTTTCACTTCTGAAAAACGCACGGTGTCATGCGGAGTCCCCCAGGGATCCCCACTGTCGCCTGTTCTTTTCAATATCTATCTCCGCCCGCTTTTTGAAATCATCAGCAACCAGAAGTTACTTTACCACTCTTATGCAGATGACACACAACTATATTTTCGCATATGCAACAAAAAGGATCATTATCTCGGTCTAGAGAAATGACTTACTATTATGGAAAAGTGGATGACAAAGAGTTACCTTAAACTCAATGGCTCAAAAACAGAACTTCTCCTGTTTCAGGCCAATCAGAAGATTCATCCCGCAACAACATGGACGCCCCCGGCCATTCTGGGTCAATCCATCACCCCCAGCACCAAAGTCAAAAGTCTCAGAGTCATCCTCGACACCTACATGACAATGGATGCACAAATAGGGTCAGTAGTCAGCGGATCGCACCATCTGCTGCGCCTTCTACGCAGACTCACTCCCTTTATCCCAAAAAAACACATAGCAGTCATGGTGGGGACACTTATTAACTCCAGACTTGACTATGCAAATGCCCTCTATCTTGGACTCCCAAAATACCAAATCACTTGTCTGCAAGTCGCTCAAAATACGGCCGCTCGACTTGTGACTGGTAAAAAATCATGGGAATCAATCTCACCTTCGTTGAGATCCCTTCATTGGTTGCCTGTAAAAGACAGAATCACTTTCAAAGCTCTCTGTCCCCCAATATCTATGTGAGAAACTAAAAGCTCACAACACCAATCGCATTCTGCGATCCACCAACCAAAATCTACTCCAGATACCCAAAGGTCCAAAGGAGAACGAAGATTTGCGGTCCAAGGACCCAGACTATGGAACGCTCTACCAACCACCATCCGATTGGAGGTAAACCACCTGGCCTTCAGGAGAAAGATCAAGACCCATCTCTTCTGAGGGCCCAGGGAATGGATACCAAGTGCCCAGAGGCGATTCAGTTCGCATGTGTTGCGCTATATAAGTTTCTCACTCACTCACTCACTCACTCAGAAGTCCTTATGCTTCACCCATAGTGGTGGTGAGGAAGAAAAATGGTTCTCTGAGGTTGTGCATCGATTACCGAACCCTCAACAAACGGACTATTCCTGACCAGTACACTACTCCTCGGATTGAGGATGCCTTGCAAAGCCTGCATTGTGGGATTTCAAGTAGCGGGAGATATGGACTCCATTGACTCTTAGGAGAAACAGACTACACATCCCACAATGCCCTGCAACATTGGAACATGTGACACCTCTGCACAGACTTATGGGGGAGGCTACTTAAAGAAAGGGTGCGGCTGATCTCGCTCTCTCGGGACCTGCATCTTCTCCTCTGCGTAACGGCTGACACAGCCCAGCCGCGCGACTAGGCCACAAGCCTGGGCCTATATTCACAGAGAGACCAGCCATCCAGAAGGAAGCAAGACTCCAGCATCCAGCCTGTGTTCCCGGAGATCAAAGAGCCCAGCTGACAACTGAAACAGTGGAACATCCTCGTCCGGAACCCTTGTGCTGTGGAGTAGTGTTCTACCAACGCGCCCTTCTGAGGAGAATTCAGGCAGATCAGCCTGTCGGGTGAGAGAGTACATGCTCGAGTTTTGACTTCCACTTAGACAGACACCTTAGTACCACATCACAGGCCGCAGACCCACGTTCGGTTGTAGTTCGGAGGCCCAGTTAACTGCTTAAGTGTTCATAGGAGTGACTGACGCTGATGAGCGATCATTTTACCAACGTAGCTGGTTCCAGATACTTTGTTGTTTAATTCCTCTCACTGATCACCACTTGTGGATTACAAATTTAATGTGCACCGACCGGTCGCAACGTGGACATTAACTGTTCTGCGGAACTGCTCGCTAGAGGGAGCTTGCGAGCATAGACTTCCTACTTTAGCTTAAACTGAATAGTACTATTCTCTGGTTTAAACCCTTATCATTAATGTTAGTTGCTGGTTCCTGCAAGGGCCCTTGCGGAATCACAGTGAGGTATTGTCTAACAGTTATCTATTTGTGATCTGAACTTACATTTGCTTCTTCAAGTTCACCCAAAGTAAACTTAGCTTTCTGGTTTAAATATATTCACTGTGTGGAGCGTATTTTTCTCGTCTCCGGACCTTCCATGAAAGCAGGTAATACTATTGTTTTATTGTCATTATATGCTGTGTGCCTGCTATTGTGACCCCCAGCCCAGCAGAGGTCACAATACCTTCCCTACCAGACTTCTGATGTGTCAAGGGAGGGTTCGAGTTAGTTAAACAGGAGTGAGCAAAACCAAAAGAGAGTAGATCCCAACAACAAATCAAGAAGCGGCTCCTTCGGGGGTAGCGCTACATCTATATAACCGCAATACTGAAAACATTTACGCCACACTGCACCTGCAATTTACAAGCTATTTATAAAATACAAATCACATTTTAAAGCCTCTGGAGTCTTTTGGAGTATGGAAGACACATTTGACAGTTTACTGTTTTGCATTATAACTATGCCTGAAGATTGTTTAAAAGACACAGAGGTATGGACACTGTAAGGCCATACCACTACTTTATAAATCATCCCCCTACATGGTCATAGCTAGTTAACAATTGGGCCTGTAGGGGGTAGGCAGGTGACCCACATTGTTGGATTCCATGTGTGGGTCACATAGAAGGCCTACCCTGGGGTGGGTTCTTCTGGCCTACTCTAGGCACCTTGGGTAGGGTCACTGCCTTACACATAGGGGACCCTTAATTTGAACAGCTGAGCTTTAGTAAACTCCCTTGATGTTAATATTTACCACCATGGTCACTGTTGAATTTAGGAGGGACACGCAGAGCCAATGCTCTCTCCATCTGTCCAGCGTATCTCTGCTACCTCACTCCCAGTAATGGAATAGGATACTGTTGTGCCCCTAGCCCAGACTACATGCGTACACTTCCTTAAAGTGGAGTTTCCATCACAATTTTTTTTTTCATTATTGTGCTCATTAGACCTAAAAAAGAAAAAAAAATAGTTTTACTCATCTGGAAATGCCTGTTGCTATGCAGTCCCATGAAATCTGCCTTTGGAATCACCTAGGATGCTGACATTATCATCATAAGTGCTTGTGGGCTTCACAAGCACTTATAAGGGTATACCGACGTAAGCACGTATAAGGGTATACCGACCACAACAGTATTGTTAGCAACACGCCACAGGATCTACCCTTGTGGCTAACAGAGACCAGAAAGGATTAGAGAAGCTTAACATAAATATATCTCACCAGGACCGGGTGGCTTACACCCCAGAGTCCTTAAACACTTGCCGTCCAGCCGCCACAGTTATACTGCAGCAGGGTGGCTCTATTGAGCGCATCGCTGTACCGGTATGGTGCTTTGTGTAATAGAGGGCACGTGCAAGGCGCGAAGGCAGACTCAATCGCCTGCGGCGCTGGAGCACATGGCCAGCGGCCACGATGACCCGCTCTACAGAGAGGCAGAACGTGGATCTGCCAGTGTAAACAAAACAGATCTCTGTTCTGTCAGGGGAGTTTAGTGTGATTGTCTGTTCCCAGTGATTAGGAACAGTGATCTGTCTATACTCCCAGTCAGCCCACTCCCCCCACAGTTACAAACACCTAACTAGGACACAGTTAATCCCTTGATGGCCCCCTAGTGTTAATCCCTTCAATGCCAGTGTCATTTATACCTTAATCAGTGCATTTTTATAGCACTGATCGCTGTATAAATGTCACTGATCCTAAAAAAAGTCAAAACTTTCTGTCTGCTGCAATGTCGCAGTCCCGCTAAAAATCGCTAATCACCGCCATTACTAGTAAAAAAATAATAATAATAAAAATGCCATAAATCTATCCCCTAGTGACGCTGTAGACGCTATAACTTTTGCGCAAACCAATAAATATACGCTTATCGCGTTTTTTTTACCAAAATAATGTAGAATATTGGGCTAAACTGATGAAGAAATTTGTTTTTTCACTTTTTTGGAGATATTTATTATAGCAAAAAGTAAATAATATTGTTTTTTTTCTTCAAAATTGTCAGTCTTTTTTTGATAATAGCGCAAAAAATAAAAACTGCAGAGTTGATCAAATACCACCAAAAGAAAGCTCTATTTGTGAGGAAAAAAAAGACGTAAATTTTGTTTGGGAACAACGTCGCACGCCTGCACACTTGTCAGTTAACCTGATGCAGTGCCATATCGCAAAAAATGGGGGTAAATCCTTCCAAAGCTGAAGTGGTTAAAGAACTCAGTCAGGTTATAGTCAGACCATTATTCCTAATCTTCATGGACAGCATACTGACAGGATTGGTACCTGCTGGTTAGGGAAAAGCCCATGTTGTACCAATATTCAAAAAAACGCAGAGATCTTTTCCCGGGAACAATAGGCCTGTCAGTCTAACGTTGGTATATTGTACACTATTTGAGGGTATGATAAGTGACCATATCCAAGAATTTGCTGATGAAAACAGTATCATTAACAGTAATAATCAGCACAGGTTTACGAAAGGTCGCTCTTGCCAAACCAACCTATTAACCTTCTACGAGGAAGTAAGCTGCCATCTGGACAAAGGTAGGCCAGTGGATGTGGTGTATCTGGATTTTGCAAAAGCTTTTGATACAGATGCTTAATCCACAAGGTCTGTAGGCATGGACCAAAGGGTATGTACCTGGATAGAAAACTGACTATGGGGGCGTGTCCAAAGGGTTGTGATAAATAGAGTATACTCAGAATGGTCTAGAGTGGTTAGTGGTGGGTACGCCAAAACTCTTTCCTGGGACCAATTCTGTTTAACTTATTTATAAATGATATAGAGGGTGGGATAAGTAGCTCGATCTCAGTACTTGCTGACGACACAAAGATATGTAGGCAAATAACAACACAGCAGGATATAGTGGGCTACTGCATGGCAAACAAAGTTTAACATTCAAAAATGTAAGGTAATGCACTTGGGGGTAAAAATATAAACACAAGTTACTCATTAGGGGGAGAACCCCTAGGGGCTTTCCAGGATGGAGAAGTACCTAGGGTTCCTAGTAGAATACAGACTGAGCAATAGCATGCAGTGTCAAGCTGCGGCTACCAAAGCCAGCAGATTATTAGCATTCATTAAAAGGGGAATTTACTCCAGAGATAAAACGATTATTCTGGAACTTTATAAAACTCTTGTTTAGCCGCATCTGGAGAATTCCGTCCAGTTCTGGTCACCAATGCTCAGAAATGATGTACTGGGGCTGGAGAAAGCCAAGAGAAGGGCAACTAAATTAATATGGGGACTGAAGGACCTCAATTATGAGGAATGACTACAAGCGATAATATTTCTACACACACTTGCACATACACACACCTACACAGGTTAAACTGGATGCAATGTTGTCTTTGTTCTATGTAACAATGCATTAATATAATGTCAAACAATTAATAAGTAGCACCTCTAAACAGTCTAAGTAAAGAAAAAGGAATTTTATCTGCTGAGTAAAGATCTTAAAAAGGACAAACAGTCACATAATTAAAACGTTCAATGAGATAAAAGCATGTGTTGTTTTAAAAATAACGTATGATTGGATGAAAAATTATCTAGACATCTCCTTGCATAGATGGAACAACTGAAAAGCGTGCTCCTCACTGTGACAGAACCTTAAGCAACAGTCAGTGGTTAACTGGCTTGGTGGGGCAGTGCTGCAATGGCACAACCTTCATGTGTCCCTGGATGTCACTAGGAAGAGAGAAGACAGCGTTTGCAGAGCCAGATGGACAGTGTGGACATCTCCAATGATGTGTGGCAGAATGATGCGGCAGCCAGGAAGCAAAGGGGGACCAAGAGGCAGCCAGAGCAGCCACAGACCGGAGCTAGTGGGCGTGAGGTCATACGATTGAGGAACAGAATTTTGCCAGGGTACTCAATCCAAAAAAAGCCCTGCAAGCCAAAGAGACCATACTACTGTTAAGCAAAAACCGCAGCAGTATGGTCTGTCTGGCTTGCAGGGCTTTTTTGGATTAAGTATCCTGACGAAATTCCATCTTGTTCTTTTGCCCCTGCCTTGCATGGAACTGTTCACTGGGCTCTGCATTTCTCCCTGGGTGCTTTTACATTTATCTGGCCTATTGGGTGGGTTTATTTTTTAATACTAACACGATGTGGATTAACAATTTTTCTTCTCCTCCCTTCCTCCCCTCCCTTTTCCTTTTACCTTTCCCTGTCTCCCCCCCTTTCTTCCCCCCTCCGCCCTCCGTTTTCATGGTCTTTGATTTACTCCTATTCTTCAATCCCCCTTCTTTTTATTCTCACATACAACCTCCAACCCCCCCACTTCCCTTTCCCCACTCTCCCTTAACCCCAATTTCTTCCTTTTTCCCTTTATTTCCTTGTTCCCCCCTTCCCTTCCACCTCCTTTCCACTTCTTCCCTCCCCCCCCCCCATTTTCCTTCACTCTATCTGTTCCTCCTTATTGCTTCCTTCCCTCCTTCCTGACCCTTCCTCCCCTCCTTGCCTTGTTACTTCCTATTCTTTAGTCATAGACCCTCAACAAGAATAATCCCCTGTATTTTCTACAATTGTATTTTCATCTTTAGCTTTGATTCCAGTGCTGTGTACCTGCTAGTGCCTCGTCACTGGGGGGACACTAGGGTGCTTCTGCTTGTGCCATCTGTTGCCCCCCCCCCCCCTATTTTGGGACTCTATTGGTAAGCCATGCCTGACATTAACACTCCAAGATTATATAAATTGTTGTATTCATATGTTCTATACTGTTCTATAAATATTCTTTACCTATGAAATTTTAAGATTGTACTTCCCTTTAGATGTTTATGGTCGACTCCTCCCGAAGAAGCGAGATTTGTCTGGACCTACATCTCTCTTGTTCTCCATACACCAATGAGGTTTTCATATCCTCCCTTTGTGAACTTCTGTAATTATATGTAATTAACTCCTGAACTGCGGTACTAAAGTTTTTTTATTATTGTACTGTTTTGTCAATAAATTTATATTTTTATATTTACCTTGTCTTCATCCCTGGGTACCGACATAGTCCATAACATAATATATGTAGTGGGGCAGAACCCTGGAGTAGCCCCAGACACCCCCCCCTTTCTGATTTCCAATTTCAAGGATGATGGTACATGCCCCTAACTTCTCTATGTTTTATTCTTGTGGCAATACACCACATTGCATATAACATAAGCTTGCTGTATGCCTGTACCCAATAATTTTTTTTTTAGTAAAGCCCAGACAGTGTACACTTTATAATCTACGCCATTTTTATAAACATCCTTAAATGCACCTAATATTATCTTGATAATGTAAGTACAACCGTGTTATGTGGTATTGAAGCATGCATTAATTGTTTTTTTATTATTTTAGACCTAGACCTTACTAATTTTTCATATTAGAGCCGCTTGTTTTTCAACATGGCTATCAAGAGGATCACAACCTGAATTGAAAAACAAAAGTTTAATTCTGGTTGGTTGATTTGGTGCAACACAAACTAGTTTTCTTTCTGACACAATCATTAATAATACCAACTGCTGCATTTTTAGATTGGAGCTTTGGATGCTGTGCCTAATTTGTAGTGTACTCTTCTACTCTTCTGTTACAGCTATGACAAATAGAACTCATCCTATCTATATCCTGCTATAAATAGAACTCCATTTCTTTAGGCCAATGCTTAGCCTTTTTTCTTTTCTTTTGCTTGCACGGTTCATTATAGATAACTGAGCTATGGAGAACAAATTTATTTTAGAGCTTGGTTTTATTAAAAATTCTAAATGTAATGATTGTTAACAGTGATTGCTAAACAATAACCAACTTGCATAAGTTCTGAGTTTATTTTTTATAAACACATATGTATGGATTTATACTTGTTCTTTAAAAATGGAATCTACAACATACTGTATATTCTCCACTCTCACAACTCTATTTGCTGTTTGGTTATTTCATATTTTAACAACTGTAGATTGGCTTTTTTTTTCATATATCTTTTTTTTATTGATATATCAAGTGTACAATCATACAACACAACAAAACAAAAACAAAAGGTCACGATAAAAGACACAGTCACCCACACAGGGGTTGTGATAAACAGTAGCAAAACTCCAGGATCTAGGTGACCATGATGGGTTTCCGTATGGCTCAGGTCCTAATGATGTAACTTCTTGTGAATACCAGTAATGGTAGTAGAAGGAGAATGTTTCCAGTGTCAACTCATATCTACATTATGTACAAGAATATAAAAATACAAAAATTTTATGGTTTAGCTAACATAGAGGCTGTAGTTGGCTCAGCCAACCATTTAGACCAAACTTTATCGTACTTTTTGGGGAAAAACATAGGTATCTTTATATAAAGATGAGGTTTACATTGACCAAATGTTTCCAAAGGGTAAGGGAAGGAGGGGCAACCTTCTTCCATGACATAGTTATAGCCTAGTAAAGCAGTAAACTAAGCATGGTTAGGTTGGCTTGTATTTAGCATGATTCTAAATATTTGTTTGTGCTTACCAAGGAGGAACTTAATCATTGGTGGTTATCTGCTGCCTGTTTTTTAAATGGAAATTATAAAGGTTTGAATGTACTGTGTTTTATTTATTTTTGTTTAAAATATTGGGCCAGATTCACAAAAACGGGCGTATATTTAGGCGGGCGTAGCGCATCTCATATGCGCTACGCCGCCGTAAATCAGAGTGGCTCCTAGGGTATCCACAAATAACTTGCTCCCATATGCGGGCCGGCGTAACGTAAATCTGCCGGCGTAAGCCCGCGTAATTCAAAGTAGGCTTGGAGTGGGTGTGTTGTATGGTAATCTGGTATGACCCCACGTAATTGACGCTTTTAACGAACGGCAAATGTTGCAAATAGTCAATGCTTTCTACGTGAACGTAACTTACGCAAAGCCTTATTCGCGAACGATTTACGCAAACGACGGACAATTCGACGCTGTCCCGATGTCCATACCTAACATTGCGTACACCTCAAAGAGGCAGGGGTAACGTTACGCCGAAAAAAGCCTTACGTAAACGACCTAAAAAAATGCGCCGGGCAGACGTACGTTTGAGAATCGGCGTATCTAGCTAATTTGCATACTCCACGCCGAAATCAACGGAAGCGCCACCTAGCGGCCAGCGTAAATATGCACCTAAGATCCTATGGTGTACTAAGACGTACGTCAGTCAGATCTAGCCCACATTCAGTCATATCTTGTTTTGTGGATACAAAACAAAGATACGACGGCGCATCGTAGAACTTATGCGGCGTATCAATAGATACGCCGCCGTAAGTTCTTTGTGGATCTGGCCCATTGTTTAAGAGTTGTCTTTATAATATGTGTATATATA
The DNA here is from genome assembly GCF_905171775.1 of Rana temporaria. Classification (NCBI taxonomy): domain Eukaryota; kingdom Metazoa; phylum Chordata; class Amphibia; order Anura; family Ranidae; genus Rana; species Rana temporaria. Next base: position 193,783,767 of record NC_053491.1, read on the forward strand.
TATGCCATATCAGATAATGTGTATACAGTACATGACCATTGATTATCAGAGCACTATGAGTTACATAAAGTGACCCTGTCGCCATAGAATAACTTGTATAAAATATCATACTTGTAAAAGAAGGGGCAATTTACTTTCTGGCAGCCCATATTTTGAAATTTACAGTGGTTGGTAGTGTGCAATGCATGGGCTGGAATTTTTCTGACATTTTGCTAGCTTAGCTATGGGTTTAACAGTAATTCTTTCATTAATCATTATCCACATTGCTTGTTTTTTTTATTTATTCAAAGGTTAAGCTTCTGGTTTTTCATGCTTTGTCAAAAGCCTGCTTAAAGATGCAGTGGAAGATAATTTACTTGAAAAGTTGGAGATTAGATTAGCAGAGGTGCTCTTGTGCAAAGGAAATATTTGAAAACTCCATCATTAAAAGGTTGATAGAGAGAAGATAGTCACCGATCCAATTAGGTATGTGGAGGAATCCGTATCCTCTCAGAGAAACCCAGGTGCCGGCAATGCACGAAGCAATTGTAGAAAGAAATGTTTGGACAGCCGCACTCTGGAAAAACCTTCTTGGTTGCCTTTTATTGGTAAAGGTATTCAAACACTACACATCACAGCAAAGACAGGGGCATACAGCTGACGTTTCGCACTATCAATCAGTGTTTACTCATAGCTCATGAGTAAGCACTGATTGATAGTGCGAAACGTCAGCTGTATGCCCCTGTCTTTGCTGTGATGTGTGGTGTTTGAATACTTTTACCAATAAAAGGCAACTGAGTAGGTTTTTCCAGAGTGCGGCTGTCCAAACATTTCTTTCTACAATTTATTAAAAGGTTGATGTTATTTGGTCATAAGATTTTCCAAAAAAAACTGTCAATATATTTTGTGGAAATCCAGTGGCCACCAATCAGGAAAGGTGTATAGAACACTAGGTAAAAGTACATGTCAAGTGGAATCAATTCTAATTATAATATAATAAAAACAACATCTTGTACCTGGATCTGGCTTCAACACAGCATAGGATTATCCAGAACACCCAGATGAGCATTGATTGCAACCATACTTTACGGAGAGACAGTAATATTGTCCACAAGCTCCTTATCTAATTACGTAGGAATCCTGCAATCTCACAGACATGGGTACATAATCCAAACACTTCTCAATTCACTTTAAGATATTTCTCACGTGGCTTTTGTTCCCTCCTTTTTTTCTCCTCTTTTCTTTTTTTAGAAGAAACTCTGCATCTTGTTTGCTTAAAGTAGCAGGCTAGTTAAATACTAAGATTAAACCTGCTCCCACACCTATTTAAAACCCTATACTAACTACCCTGTAAAGAAAAGATGTCTCTCCCAGCGCAGGCTTCAGGGTAGAGGAGGGACAGTCAACAACAGATGCCCCATAGTAAACCTATGGGTGACTTTGCCCAGGCTCTGCAGCTGTTGTCAGTGATCTCTCCTCTTCACTGAAGCCGGCCGCTGGGGGGAACATGATCATGTGACCGGACTGGAGCGCCCAAGGAATAAGTAAGAATACACATCTTTCCTTTACTGGGCAGTTGGTATAGGGTTTAGAATGGGGCAGGAGTAGGTTTAAGCTTCCATACGATTTGACTGGACTTCTACTATGAAGAAACATTTTCATTTTATTTTTAGCTCTGATCATAATAAATAAAAAAATATGTACCAAACCTCTATACATCATTATGCTTTACATGGCAGGCTTTGGATAGGCTTTGCATTGAAGAGAATAGAGCTGGAGCAGAATTTCTGCCAGAGCAGAAAGTGCTGGACAGGGTCATATAGTGAATATTGTTGGTAAATATGTCAAATAAACAAAATGTACATGCTACTGCATGTAAAATCATAGAGTGTTGTCCGAAATTAGCAAAACTGTTTCTGTTAAGCCCTATTCAATGTTAAAATATGTGTAGCGCCTGTGTACTTTTTTAGTACAGGTGCTATGTCAAATTTAGTTGGGGGATGAGAGAGTTACCTTGCTCTCATCCGTGTTGATCTGTTAAATTGGGTTTCTGTCAGCCCTGGGCTGTCCTGTGGTGTCAGAGTGTGTTCCAAAGATACCTTCCCATCTTTGGATAGCAGGTGGCGCCAGAGGGGTCCGGGCGGAGCGCCTTTCTCCAGAAGCCAATGAAAGGAGTGTTTCCCTCGCAGGGCATGCTGGGGGAGGGTTTTTCTGTGACAGACGCGATTATGAGGGGTTCTTCGCCTGTTCCTGGTTCCAGGTGCGGCACCCACCTTTAGGGTGTGCGCACATCACAGGCCCCGGCGACATGGCCTACCAGGCCGGGGCACACATGCCACGCGGAGTTCCTGACTCTGGGCCCTCATGGCCCGGAGCGACTGATGCTGCCAAGAGGCCCCAGTGACTTACTGGGTCCCCCACCTCTTATTAAGAAGATCCCAAGCGAGTTGTGCTGTTCAGTGGGAATGTCGGTCTGAGGTGAACCCGGAGGCAGGTGATCCAATAGGGCTTAGACGATCCATCGGGGATCTGGGTGACCGGACACTGACAGGTTGTATGCTGCAAACTGTCGGTCGGTGACCCCGAGCTAACAAGTCTACCTGAGGAAGATTCAGGCGAAATTGTGTTTACTGGGAGGATTTGCTCTATCTTCCATGTTCATGAGCATTGGGCCTGTGGCAGAGGTCTCACTGCAAATCTATACCATACTAGAGCCAAGTCGGTGGCAGAGACTTGTTCCTTCCCAGAAGTTCTAGGTGACGCCTTGGCTGCCAGGCCTGTGAGAGGGACCTGTCCAGGGGCACTACACCCACTCCGGCTAGAGTGGCGACGAAGCAAGTGCTATTATCCTGAAGCAGGACTGCTTCGCTTATCTAGAGGCCTAAATCTGTAAGTTTCTCTCCTTTCACCAACCTATTCTATCTACCTCGAGTTGACTGTTGGTCATGTTGGACCAGTAATAAAAGCACAGAAAACATCACCCTGCTGTCTGGACATTCCGTCATTTGCTCTCATCACCATCCTCTCCTTCATCATCATCCCTAGACACATCACAGAGGTAACATAATCATGCCATCCCAAATCTAACCAGCGGCTCCTGAGGGGGTAGCGCTACATATGAAACCTCATTCATTTAGGGCATGGGATCTTCAAACTACAGCCCTCCAGCTGTTGCAAAAACGACATGTCCTATGAGGCATTGTAAAACTCTGACATTCACAGACATGGCTAAGCATGATGGGAATTGTAGTTCCTGAACAACTGGAGGGCCATAGCTTGGAGACCACCTGATTTAGGGCTTAAGCCTCGTACACACGACCGGTTTTCTCTGCAAAAACCATCAAGAAAACTGCTTCTTGCTGTAAACGGCGCTCGTCGCTGTATTGCGTTCCACGCTGGAACGCATACGGTGCCGCGTGCGTTCCAGAGTGGAACATGGAAGTGCCGAGCGTAATTAACGCTCCATTTTACACACATGCCTCCCTCCTATAAACAGAACAGCGTGGATAGTACATAATCCCATTTCTGCTACAATACTCTGCTTACTGAAGTACTCTCATCCTCTGCAAACGGATAAGTACCATTACTACGTTACATTTATTGCTCTAGAATTACCCGGTTCACATAAAGCTTTTACTAAATACTGCATTTGAATCTGGCTCTAGTTTATACTACCCTGCTGTGCTTGGGATTAGTTATTATGGTTTCATATAACAGTTGTGGCATATCTTAAAGGGACATACACTCATAATCCATTTAATCTTCAGTTGCCTCTCTCAAGTAAATGCTATCTGCATACAATAATTGCATATGCTACGTGCTTGACATTTGTTGTTAATAATATACGGCCTCCCTGCCTGAAATACTAAACATGTTCGCTATATCTTTTTTTGGCTAATGGTTGAAGCTATGTTACACCTCCTCCCTTAGTAGCTCACTGCATTCCTAGATGTGAGTGATATGATGTAGTGAACCCCCAAACTCTTTTTCTCTGATTAGAGTGATGCCTGGGGTCCAGTACTGAAAATCACTTCACATAGAGAGGTACATTGAAATCTTTTCCTTAACGCAGTTGTGCTTCACTCACGTTCACCGTAAGCTTTTAAGACTAGGGGTTGAAAGTATGTTGTAATACCTCCTCCCTTAGTAGCTCAACGCATTCCTATATGTGAGAGAGATGATGTAGTGAACCCCCAAACTCTTTCTCTCTGATTAGAGTGATGCCTGGGGTCCAGTACTGAAAATCACATTGCACAGAGAAGTGCATTGAAATCTTTCCCTAACCGCAGTTGTAGTTAACTCTCGTTCACCGTAGTTTGTGACACTTGTCGAGATTACCGTTCGTGTGTGTAGGAGGCATTCAGGTTTCTCATCAGGAAATCTGTCCAGAATCTCGACGAGTAAAAAAAGAGAAGGTTTTCGTTTTTTCTCGTCGAGATTCTGGCCAGATTTCCTGACGAGAAACCTGAATGCCTCGTACACACGAACGGTAGCTTCCACAGCATAGGTAGAGTGAAGCAAGATGGCGGCGACGGTATCAAATGTGACCAGCGCATGCTCCTCGTACGCGATGGTGTCACCGCGTTCTTTCCTTTCAAGATAACCGCAGTTCTTTTGAAATGAGAGTCTGTACACTCGGGCGGCAAGAGTTTCTTGCCAAGAATCTCGTCAGGGAAAACAACGTTTTTTTCCTGACGAGATTCTTGCCCCTGTGTACAGGGCCTGAGTCATGTCAAATGGTCATCTTTACTGTTCAGGCTGAGTAAGAAAATAAAAGGGTTGATTCACTAAAGGCAAATACTCCGTTCATTTTGCAAGGGAATTTGCCCCAAAGCTTAGTGAATTTGGTAAAGTCTAACTTTGCAAATAGTACCCAATTACGTGCAAAGGAAAAAAAAAACAGCCCTTTAAATGAATGACCTGTAAAGGGTTTAAAAAACGATATCTGTTACATAGTTACATAGTTACATAGTTAGTCAGGTTGAAAAAAGACACAAGTTCATCCAGTTCAACCACAAAAAAAAACAAGAAAAAAATAATAATCCCATATACACAATCCTTCACCCACAGTTGATCCAGCGGAAGGTGAAAAACCCCAGCAAAGCATGATCCAATTTGCAACAGCAGGGGAAAAATCCCCCGAGAGGCAATCGGATTTTCCCTTGATATACTTTACCTTTAAATATCATTTGCCAATTATGGGTACCATAGTTTGGTTTTCCATTTCAGGGGTGCACACAGTTCTAATGTTTGTTCTATTTACTTGATGCAACCCCCAAAAATGTGTATTATATTGTGTTTGTGTGCAACATTTATTTTAGTGTATTTTTTTAATAAGAACAGTTTCACAAATAAACAGTTTGGTGTAAATCATATGGCATCTGCATTAGCAAATCTATTACAATGCCACACATGTTGCAAACAAAAACAAAATTAACTGGAGGAGCTACATGTGGGAGATACTCCCAAACAATTACTGCTCTAAATGAGTAGCTAAATGACCTCCAACCAACAAGTTACTGGAAGCTCAGCAATTATGTCAAAGCCACAATAATGTAACTGCAAACAAGAGCTTAACTCTACAGAATTACAGCCTTTGTGATCAAACTGTTTTGTTATATGGCAAAGTGAATTTATAGCCTCTTTAAATGGAAACTATAATGATTTTATAAAATTCTAAATTGATGTTATAATACATATCTATAGATAGCTGATCTCCTTGCAGGTTGATTCCCAGTGCAGCTACCAACCACTGGAAAAATGGATAGCAGGATACAGAAAACACACACAGGCAGTGCTCAATGGGAATAGCATTACAATTTTTATAGTCTTCAAGTAGGTAACAAAATAAATATTGCATTGGAGATAAAATCGATGGGCCAAATCCTCAAAAGAGATACGACGGAGTAACTGCTGTTACTCTGTCGTATCCCTGGTCTTAACTATGGAACTGATCCACAGAATCAGTTTTCCATAGTTAGAGAGAAGATCCGGCATGTGTAATTGAATTACACTGCCGGATCTTAGGATGCAGTACCGCATCCACCGCTGGGGGCATTTCGTGTCGAAATGCCGCCTCGGGTATGCAAATTAGCACTTACGGAGATCCACAAAGCTTTTCTGCTTCGTTTTTTCTCCGTAAGTATTAAGTTGCATACGCAAAATTAGGGCTGCTTTTACATGATGTAAAGTTAGTACACCATGTAAAAGCAGACCCTTCTGTCTAGCGACGCATTTTTTTTTCGAATTTGATTTTTTTTTTTGCGCCGTATCTTTTTTTTTCCGACGCAACTTTATTGACCCGTTGCAATCCACAAAGCCCGGCGTAACGTAATTTCGCACTATGCACGTCGGGAAAATGACGTCACGAGCATGCGCAGTACGGCCGGCGCGGGAGCGCGCCTCATTTAAATGGGAATCGCCCCCATGAAATGAGGAACGCCTTGCGCCGGCGGAATTTAAGTTACACGGCCAGAAATTTCTAGGTAAGTGCTTTGTGGATCGGGCATTTAGGTAGAAATTTTAAGGCAGTGTAACTTAAATTAGAATTTCGCCGTTACGCCGGGTCTTTGTGGATTTGGCCCGATGCAGCTACATAAACTGTAAAAATGATGCAAGTAATACCAAACGGTAGCAAAACCAGTCATAAAAACATGTAGCTAATTATGATACTGGTATAAAAATGTGTACATTGATACCACTGCTGAATCCAGATGAGGAGTGGTTAACATCAGTCCGTCGGCATGTAGACATCCCGTGAAGGGAACTAACACAACTCCCAGTGGATGGCTGTAGAATCCCAGGTTGATAGAGGGAAGTGATAGAGGGAGGTGTAGCAGCCCTTGCGTGTGACAGATAGTAAGGTCCCGCCGGCATGCAGATATGAAGACACAGCAAAGGAGCCCTTCAGATGGACATGGCAAGCCCCACCGGTGTCCGTGACGTCCCCCGATCTCCGATGGAACTCCCTGAAGACCTGGAAGCCGGCGGAGAGGTGAGTACCGATCAAAATATATATATTTTTTTAAATCAATTGTTTTTTATTTGATTTTTGATTGGCTTGATCCAACAGACAGTCAACTGAACAGGTAACATGGTTACAGCGTATAGACAAAAAAAAAGAAAGAAAGAAACAACAGGGCGTTCAACCAATACTAACTGTATTCCTAGTTTGCATAGCCCAGGATACCTGATGCCTGCTAGATCTCCTAGTCAAGAATCTTATCCCCCCCCCTATCCCCCCTCCCTACCCCTAGCTAGAGAAGTGTACTGCCCTATTAATTGATCGACTAATCGAGAAGAGAGGAGGCCGTTTAGCTTTTCACTTATCTCTTTGTGTTAATGTCGAAGGCCAGATTCCCGGGAGTACTGTACCCTATAGGAGCTCCCGGCAGTCCCACCCCCACCGCGACAGATGCCAACCGCTACTGATGGGGGGGGGCATGATACCCTGGAGGAACTGTAATCAGGTTCCCCTACCATGGGTTCCCAACAGCCCTTTGCCACGGCCCCCATATTCTAGCAAATTTCCCGTAGTTCCCCTGTCTAGTGAAATACACTCTCTCACTTGAAATTGTTAATTTCATAGTCGCTATCCAATTTTCTACAGACGGAGGAGTGTGTGCCTGCCATTTTTGAGCTATCGTCTTACGTGCCTGGAAAAGGCATCTCAATACTGCTTCCAAGTTGTCTTGAGGTACTCTTGTGTCCTCTATTCACCCCAGAAGGCAAATCCTAGCCACTGGGTCAAGGGAAATTCCAAATGCCTCATTTGTCCTCTCTATTATTTCCACCCAGAAGCCATAGAGCTTAGGGCACTTCCAGACCATGTGTATGAGATCCCCTTTATCTTTACATCTTGGGCATTCATTATTTTGTCTCCACCCTAATTTAAACATTTTATGTGGGGTATGGTATACCCTGTGTAGTAAGAACAGGTGGGACAGTCTTTGCGCTGGGGCGATTGAGACCAAAGCACCTTGTTGGAGGATCCTATCCCACTGTTCGGGGTGATATTGTTCCCACTTCTCTTTCCCACGCCGCTTTACTCGAATTTTAATCGATCAAAAAAATTAAACGATTAATCGAGGAATTAATAGTTAATTTCCACAGCCCTAATATATATAGATATGTATATACATATTGTATGTTCATATTGTATCCTATCTTTGTTTTACAAAAATATGAATTTAATACTAATCTGAATACTAAAGATTCCCAGAGCAGCTGATAGCTTAGGATACAGTTATACGGAGGCGGGCAGAGAGATTAGTCAATGCTGTGGTTCATTCAGGGCTCATTCACACATAGTAGAGTGACTGATCTTTTCTTCCCACTGAAGCAATACAGGTCACAGCTAGATCATATAAAAATCAAATATTTCCTATGCACCCTGTTCACCCTACAATATGGTGTGCTGAGCTGCGGTAAAAAGCAGACATTCGGCATACACTTTAGAGCGCTGTACATAGACCTACTTTTTGATGCTTCAAATATAGTTAAAAAAATTTGATTTGGTGTTGTGTGTTTTAAAAAAAATAAAGCATGCACTACTTTTTCTTTTCATTCAATTTTAAGTTTATTTTCAATAAAAGTACATACATTTGTATTATATCAGCAGTATACAAATCAATAATATGCAGAAAACAGTAAAGCAAGTACATTACTCCACACATTAGACATTCCTGTCATATTAACTGTCTATCACATCTATCCATTTCTCATGTCCTTCACCATACGGTGAGATTAAGACAGTTCATATAAGCAAAGGAGAAAAATTAGGTGTAACTAACAATTTATGATTAAATAAAATATCAATTTAATATACTATATGATCCCTTAAGGCTATCATTACCACACAATAAATTATATATAATAAAAAAAAAAAATCCCCATGTGTGTACTAGACCTAAGAGTACGGAACAAATAAAGGATAGGATTTCTGGAGAACAATAACCTCTCCGACACCCCCAACGGGAACTGCCTGTGTCCAAGAGATCAAGCAACCCCTTCAATCCCCCCTCCCTCCCTCTAATAGTTTTTATTAAAACCCACCGGTTTCTGTAATCATATATACTCTAAACCCTCCTCAAACCTAATATCCCCAAAAGTTTGGTGTAATCCTTTACAAACCTAAACATAGGTAAATACAAATGTTTTTAATATATATATTTTTTTTTCTTTCCTAAACATAACACCCTGAGAATGAGAAATAGTGAGGATTCTATCCTCATAGATAAGACAACGAGAAATAAACACAGAAAAATCAAAGAAAGGAAGAGAAAAGAGAAAAAGAAAAAGATATGGCAGCCTGCCTGCCAATGAACACCCTCATCTTCAGGATATAAATGTCTTCACAGCTTCACGGAGTAAAAGATATTCCCATAAATTTCATCCAAGGTTCCCATATTTCATGGAAAAGAGTAGACATATCCAACATGGAACAAACCCTCTTTTCTTGTTCCATGATCCATGTAACCTTTTGTTTCATATACCGGATGGATACAGTAGTTTTTTTCCACGCAGCAGCGATTGTGATCCTGGCACCCGTCAGAATGTATTGGATGAGTTTTCTAGTAACCTTGGAGGTCTGGGGTAACATTCCGTTAAGTAAAGCAATAGTGGGGGATTGATGTAAGTTACATCCTGTGACTCGTCTTATTATGTTAAACACCTTATTCCAGTATCCCCGTATTTTGGGACATTCCCACCATATATGTACCATAGACCCCAGTCCCTGACAACCTCTAAAGCATAGGGGTGAGGTTGACGGATACATGGAAGCCAGTTTAACAGGAACTAAATACCACCTAGTGTAAATTTTTACATTAGCCTCAACAAGGGATATATTCACATATCCTTTAATGGATCTAGTATAGTTATTACACCAGTCAGATAAATCCCAAGTGTTATTAAGTTCCTTTTCCCAGGCCAACATATGAGGTAATTTGGTACAATTATTAGCAAGAGATTGATATATGATTGAAATATTTCCCTTCCTGATCAAACCCTGATCACAATTACTTTCATAAGGTGTCAATAATCCAGAGATCGAGTCACTATCCCATAGGCTTTGTGCATAATGTAGTTGGGAAAATCTTAGTTTTTCTGAAACAGGAAGATCTAGCTTGGCTATGAAGTGTTGTTCAGGAAGTGGACCTGAGCGTGAAAAAAAACGACCTATACGATATAACCCTTTATCATGCCACCATTTGAAAGAATCTATATCAATTTTAGTAACAAAGAGTGGGTCTAGAAAAACGCTTGATAAAGGCCTGCCCTTAGAAATTAGAGAGGGATTGTTTTTAAGTGAATCCCATAAAACTAAGGTTTGAGAAAGAGTCGGAGATAATATAGAAGGCCTATTCTTGGTAGGACTCCACATCAACTCCTCTATCGTTAGATTCGGGGTCGCCTGCTCTTCTATATCTAACCAGTCAGGGCGTTCATGTTTAAGAAAGGTTTCCGATAATTGTGCCAATCTCGCTGATTGATAATACCATAATATGTTGGGTACCCCCAGACCACCCTGTTCAGGTAAGTTATAGAGAGTGCGAGATGAAAGGCGTGGACCCTTGTTGTTCCAAATAAACTTGGTAATCTTTCCTTGAAAAGATTTTAGATGACTTTTAATTATTGGTATGGGTAATGATCTAAAAAGATACAAAAGCCTAGGAAGAAGAGTCATCTTTACCGAGTTAATTCTACCAATCCAACCTATATTCTGAGTACCCCAATCTTTCAAATCTTTCTCAAGTTTTCTATACATAGGGGGATAATTGGCCAAATACAAACTTTGGATGTTGGGGGTCAAATAGATACCCAGGTATTTGATATAAGAGGTGTCCCATTTGAATCCATAATCTTTCTTCAGTAAAGAAACCGTGGATTCAGAGAGAGAAACATTGAGGGCCCTAGACTTGGCCATATTCACAGTTAGACCTGAAACCATAGAGAATTTGTCTAAAAGAGAATATATTTCTGGTATGGATGTGTCTGGATCAGTTAAAAACAATAAAAGGTCATCTGCAAATAAGGCACATTTATGCTCCATTTTGGCACATCTAACTCCCCTGATGCTCGTGTTTTCACGAATAGCTATAGCCAGGGATTCCATAACTATTGCAAACACCAGGGGAGACAGAGGACAACCCTGCCTAGTACCCCTATGAATCTCAATAGGTTCCGAAAAAATACCCTGAAAGCGTATATTAGCTTTAGGGTGAGAGTAAAGTGCAGATAAGACTCCAAGAAATTTCGTGCCAAACCCCCAACGTTTCATCACTTCGAACATGAATGGCCATGAAACTGAGTCAAATGCTTTCTGAAGATCTATAGAAAGAAGCATTCCCCTTTGATTAGTATCACCAGTCCAACCCGAGTTCAAAATAGAGATCAGATCCACAGCCCTCCTAACCTGATCAGGACCTTGCCTTCCAGCGATGAAGCCTACTTGATCTTTACTAACATACTGGCCAATGAAAGAGGACATTCTATTGGCCATTATCTTAGTGAGTATCTTAAGATCGTTATTAATGAGAGATATAGGTCTATAGTTTTCCACCAGGCTATGGTCTTTTTCTGGCTTAGGGATAACCAAAATATAAGCCAAATTAAGTTGCCTGTCTATGGGAACTCCACCGGTCATGTGGTTGAAAAATCTAACCATGTAGGGTGTCAAAATGCGCGAATATGATTTATAATATGCACTTGAAAACCCATCAGGGCCCGGGGCTTTATCTAATTTTAGATTTTTAATCACTAACGATATTTCTTCAGCGGATATGGGAGACTCCATTACTTCTCTATGAATTTCAGTCAATCGAGGAAGTTTCAGATTGTCCAGAAAATCATCCATTCCCCCTGAAGAAAAATCAACAGCGGATGCATAAAGCTTAGAAAAGAAGTCCTGAAAGGCCTCCATTATCTTCCTAGGATTCAGGGTGAAAGAACCATCACTCATTCTTATTTTAGGGAGAGTCCGTGATTGAAATCTAGGTGACAATTTATGAGCTAGCATTGGGCCTATTTTATCTTTAAATTTATAGAAATTAGCACCAGTCCATTTCAAGTCTTCCCCTGCTTTAGTTGTAAGTATCAAATTCAAGGCAGATCTAGCTGCATCAAGTGCCTGAATTGGAAAGTTAAGAGGATCAGATTTATGTTTTTTACGGAGTTCTAGATAGTTGTTTTCCAGTCTCCTTATGTCCAGGTTCCTTTGTTTCTTGAGGTTAGCAGCCACTTGTATTATTTTGCCCCTGATAAATGCCTTGTGAGCAGCCCACAAAGTTTCAGGGGATACATCATCTGTATCATTATGCTCAAAATATTCTAAAAGAGATCGCTCAATATCCTTCATTAAGATAGGATCCTTCAAAATAGACCTATTAAGTGTCCAATGAGATATTTTAGGAGAAGTGTCCTCTCTCCTCAGTGACAAATGAACCATCGAGTGATCTGACCATGGAACATCAACTATATGAGACTCAATGGCAGCTGGGATGTGAAGGTTAGAGATTAATATATGATCTATACGAGAATATGAATGGTGAGGGTTAGAATAGTGAGTATAATCTTTAGTTTTGGGGTTCAACTCCCTCCAGATGTCAGTCAATCTAGCCTGATGTAGAATGCGTGCTACTTGCAAACTAATTTTAGTTGGTCTGATGATTCCATTAATAGAAGGTTTGGATTTATCCAATCCTGCATCGAAAGCTAGGTTAGAGTCCCCACCCATAAGAACGATCCCCTCCATATATGGACGAAGGGTATCAAGCATCTGTGAAAAAAACTTTTTCTGACCTCTATTAGGAGCATAATAAGAAATAAATGTGTACAGTCTTCCATCAATGGTACCCTGTATCAAAAGAAACCTACCTTCCGGATCTCCAAATTCTTTAATCAGGTTAAAATTACAATACCTAGAAAACAGAATGGCCACACCCTTAGTTTTGTTTTCTGCTTTAGCAAGATAAAATAACGGAAAGTGGGCATGCAAAAAGGAGGGGTTATATCGTTTAGGAAAGTGGGTTTCTTGAAGGAAAACCACATCTACACGGAGAGACTTGTATACTTGAAAGGCTGTGCGCCTCTTAGTAGGAGAATTCAACCCCTGAGTGTTGTGAGTAACAACACTAAGGGGTTTAGATACATCATTCGATCCAGCCATAAGTCTCATCATCATCGACGGACAGGCAGGACCATATAGATATTACCAGTAGTTCCGTAAATATGAGCATCGGCAGGCAGACTGTTTCAATCTGAGTTTTATTGAATTTTAGTAGTATCTACATAGACATACATTACTACTATAATCATAGCAGTCAAGCATACATGTACATAATACATATTTTCTTATCTGTAACATATAATACCCATAGGCACATAGAAAAAAAAAGGAAGGAGGAACAAAAAAAAAAAAAAAAAAAAAAAAAGGGGGTGGGGGGGAAATAAAATTAAACAGTAATAATAATCTCCCCACCATGGCTACTCGTCTGTAAGGTTCCCTTTAACCCAGGTTGGGAATTCATCTGATTTCCGAAAGTCAGACCATGCAGACCAAGTATGAGAAAACTGCTCTTCCCTTCCCATTTCCCGGGCCAATAGGCTTTCCAAGTCTCTAGAACGTTCCAATTCCTTCACCCACTCCCCTAGGGAAGGCACTACCCCTGTCTTCCAATATCGAGGAATAACTACTCTAGCTGCTGAAATAAAGTATCCAATCACATCCTCTCTTGCCTTTTTTAAAGGACCTGGGGTCATATTTAGAAGGGCCACTCTGGGTGATGCGCAAATTACTGTATCCTCCAATTTTCCATATAGATCGAAAATTTGTTTCCAAAACCTTCTTACCGGCGGACAATCCCACCAGACATGTAACATGCTACCTTTTGCCTCGTGACAACGCCAACAAATGTCCGGTATATTTTGATTGATTTGATGCATTATAGAAGGGCACCTGTACCATCTACTCACCAACTTATATGCCTTTTCTTGTGATCTTGTATCTATTGAAGTTTTGTGAGTCAAAATAAAGCTTTTTTGCCAGTCTGCTAAAGCTATATTCTCTTGGAGTTCTTTCTCCCACTTCTGCGTGAACGGGGGGAGATCTGGATGGATTGAAAGCAAAAGGATAGAGTAAATTATAGAAGTTGAGTGTGATATTGGTTCTTCTTGCAGTAGCAAGGATTCAAATGCAGTCGGTTCAGCATAGAAATCTAGTTTCGATGGGATTGATCGTATATAGCAAAAGGCTTGATGTCTCTGCAGCCACTGCGCAGAGTTCTGAGGGGTCTTAGTCGATGGAAAATCTACCACTAGTAGTGAATCTGTCTGGAGGACTTGAGCAATTCTTCTATGGTCTTGTTTATACCAGGGCCCAAACGTGATTGAGTGTAGGGCTGGTAAAAAAATCCGGCGTTCCAAAAAAGGGGGTCATAGGGCTCAATTGTTTTGATATTTTATATATGGGTATCAGTCTGTCCCATATATACAGTGTTTGCCTAGTAAGGTCTACTGGTATTGAAAGGCCTTTTCGAAGAATAGGCGAGGTCCATGGAAGGGCGCATAAATCTATAGGATTCATATGTCCTTCCAATTGAACCCATTGCTTCGAGGTGAAGTGGTGAAACCAGTCCGTAATACGTGCTAATATAGTCGCTTTATGGTAAATCGAAACATCTGGTACCCCCACTCCACCTCTGTTTTTTGGTAGAGATAGTGTCCCGAAACTAATTCTTGACTGGACTGAATTCCAGATAAACTTAGAAAATAGTCGGTGAATTTTACGAAAAAACACTGCCGGAAGGTGGATTGGAATTGTTTGAAACAAGTATAGAAGACGAGGGAGTATATCCATCTTAAGGGTATTAATTCTACCAAACCACGAAAGACGTTTGAGTGTATATGATGTCAGGGTCGTTTGGATTTTATTGAGCATCGGGAGAAAATTTAGAGAGTATAGTTGTGCTGGTGACGCTGAAATACTAATCCCTAAGTATCGAATCGACTCCGTACACGTCTTAAAAGGAAAGTTCTTCGATATTCGCTTCATTTTTCCTTGCGGGACAGATATATTAAGAAGTTCTGATTTGTTGCAATTAACTTTAAAATTACTAACTTCACTAAATCTCTGGAATTCTGAAAGTATAGATGGAATAGAGGTATGGGGGTTTGTTACAAATAGTAATAAATCATCTGCAAATAGGGCCAATTTTTCATGTAGGGGACCTACCTGAATGCCTGTTATGTCTTCATTTTGTCGCAGTGCATTTGCAAGGTGTTCCATTATTATAACATACAATAATGGAGAAAGAGGACATCCCTGACGTGTTCCATTAGAGATATGGAAAGCTGGGGACAACGATCCATTCACCCTAACTCTAGCCGAGGGCGATTGATAAAGAGACATAATCCTTGCCATCATACAGGGACCCATGCCAATCTGTAGAAGAGAGGCTCGTAAAAACTTCCAACTGACCCGGTCAAACGCCTTTTCGGCATCAACTGTTAACAGACATAGAGGAATCTCTTGAGCGCGGGCATAGTCCGTCAGCAGGAGAGTTTTAAGCGTATTGTCTCTTGCCTCTCGACCACTGACAAAACCAACCTGATCTAAATGGATTAGTTGAGGCAATAGTGGTTGTAGACGGCCTGCTAAGATTTTTGAGAATATTTTAACATCTATCCCAATTAGAGATATAGGTCTGAAATTTGCGCACAGCGACAGATCTTTATCTGGTTTCGGGATAAGTGAAATATGTGCTTCCAGCGTTTGTTTCGGAAAAGTAGATCCGTTCGCTATAGAATTAAATACCCTGGTTAGAAAGGGGGTAATAAGAGAACAAAAATGTTTATAGAATTTTGGCGTAAAGCCATCGGGGCCTGGGCTTTTACCTCCCGGGGTATTGACAATAGCTTTGGTAACCTCTTCTTCAGTAATTACGTTTTCCAGTTCTTCTACTATATTTTCCGCCAAAGTAGGTATCGGAGTATCTACTATATAGGATGTTACTTTATCCTCTTCATTATCAAATGAGCTTGAAAATTGGTTTGGGGGTATATTGTATAAAGACTGGTAGAAGTCACTAAATGTTTTCCTAATTAAAGAAGGTGAGGAAATTATTTCACCATTTGAACCCTGGAGCTTTGAGATAAAAGTAGGAGTCTGGTGTGGTTTTAAAGAACTAGCCAACGACTTTCCACACTTATCGCTAAATTTATATTGGTATAACGCCATCTTACTTGAATATGTGCGGGCAGAAGACTCATATAGTTTACACAGACAAGTCCGCGCTGAAGCAACCTCTAGTAGAGTTTCTGTCGTGTTTAATCTCTTATGTTCTGTTTCTAAGGTTCTAAGCTTTTGAAACGCCTTTGTAATCTCTGTTGTCCGCTTCTTTTTCATTCGGGCGCCTAGTTGAATAAAAGTCCCTCTCAAAACTGCTTTCATAGCTTCCCATTGGGTGGGAAGTGTCGTGGAATCTGTGACATGGTCTGACAAAAAATTTGAGATAGTTTCCGCTATATGATTAGAGCACTCTGTATTCTCTAGTAATGCATCATTTAAACGCCATGTCCATTCTCTCGGTGGAACCGAGGGGATAATGAGTTCCAAAAATAGTGGTGCATGATCTGACCAGACCATTGTACCAATATCACATATTGGTGACCAATCCAAACAGATATGGTCCACAAAAAAATAGTCGATTCGACTATAAGATTGATGGACCATTGAAAAGTATGTATAGTCTCTTGATTTAGGATGTAGTATCCTCCAAACATCTATCAAATGATAATCATAGAGAGTACGCTTCAATGTCTTCAACCTAGATACCGAAACCGCCTTTCTTAATGAGGTGGTATCAATTTGTGGGTCCATTGGGAGATTAAAATCTCCCCCCAGAATAAGTCTCCCCTCCATGAAGCCAGACAATATTTCCAAATATCTCATTGCTGTTTGGCTTTGATTAGTATTCGGCAGGTATATGTTTGCCACTGTAAATTTAATTCCCCACAGGAAAAACTTAACAAAAACGTACCTTCCCTGAGGGTCTACCAAATTGTCAATTAATTCAATAGGCAAGGTTTTATGGAACGCGATAGAGACTCCTTTAGTCTTCTGTTCTGGATTAGTACTATGGAACCACCGGTTAAAATGTACACTAGGGCAGGTGGGGAAAAAATCAGTCTGGAAATGGGTTTCTTGAAGAAAAAGCAGATTAACTTTATGTTTATGCATTTGATATATAATTTGCCCTCTCTTAGAAGCTATGTTTAGACCTTTAACATTGTAAGAGCATATCTTTAGCACCGGTTGAGACACCATTGTAGTAGCCATGGTGGAGAGAGAGGGAAAAAAAAAAAAAAGAGCAAAAAAAAAAAAAAAAAAAAAATTTTAAGGGGGGGCAGAGAAAAAACAAAAAAAAAAAAAAAAACAAAAGAGGGGAAGGGCGTCTCTAAGAGACCCTAATGTACCAACTTTTGCAGTACACTGTGTGATATTTCACACAGTAGGCACAAACTGTGCCTAGCCTATATAGGGGGTGAACAACAATACTAAACACATAAACAAAAAAAAAAAAAAAAAAAAAAGGCCCCAAAACAAAATCCAACAATAATAACAAAAACAAAAAAAAAAAAAAAAAAATGTAAACACCCCAAAAAAAGGGGGGTGAAAAACAGATACACAAATTTGACAGAACCACGAGATGCGCTCCCTGCGCTATCACAGACATTAAATCATTATTTAAATTAAGAAAGTGTGTACTCGATCAATTCACTAGTTATCCTGAAAAGCTTTTAAACACATACCACAAAAATCTTATGTTCAAGTGGGTTAAGATATCTATCACATCATATAGTTTCCTACTTACCAAAAAAAGCATTTGATGTATAAATTTCCCTCTACCTCACTCCCTTTCTCCCCCCACTCCCCCCCGCTATGGGTCACTATCTGACCAACAGGTAAAAAACAAAAAATCCGAACAAATCTGGTCATTTCACCATATTAGTCTCATTATGGATCGCCCTATAGCTAAAGAAAAAAAAAATACCTGGGGGGGGGGGGTGGGGACAGAAAAAAAAAATAAAAAAAGGGTGGGGGGGAAGGGGGGAGAAAAAAAAGAGAGTGGGGGGGGCCAGAGGACACTTGAAAAAAAAAAAAAAAAAAAAATTTTGTTTCTTTTTCCACCCTTTTCTTCCCTTCTTTTCAACTTTATTCTAACTAGTATTAAGGAAAAAAGGATTCTCTAATTATTTAGAGTAACTAGTTAGCCTATACCACAGGGATCATAGCCCTTTATGTTAAAGTGGATCATGGTACATATCACATCATATACATTTCTACTCACAACTAAAAAAAAAAAATCATTAAATATTTAAATTTCCGTCCACCTTACCCCTTTCCCTTACCCCTTTCCTCCCCCATCCCTCTCCCAGGCAGACTGAAGAGAAGAGGAGAATATGAGGAAGAAAGAAAAAGAAATATAAAGAAGAGACAAAAAAAGAAAAAGAAAAAAACATAGTGCACAACAAACTATTAGATCGTGCAAGTTCAATTCGTAACCAAGAATGAGGGAAGAGATTGATTCTCCTTCCCTCATTCAAACAAGAAATTTTTGCATAGTCCCATAAAAGGACTATATTCTTACCCATTGGGTCGACAAAGTGTCGACACAAGAGATAAGTTGAGGTTTAATACCTCACCGTCGTCAGTTGTCGACAAATTAAAAGATTACATCTAAAAACAATTTTCAAGAAAAAAGGCATTTTGAATCAGAGGATGACCAAAAAAAAAGAGGAGAAAAATCTAAAGAAAAACTGTATTCAACCAGGTATTCAAACCCGAAATCT
Organism: Rana temporaria; assembly: GCF_905171775.1. NCBI lineage: Eukaryota > Metazoa > Chordata > Amphibia > Anura > Ranidae > Rana > Rana temporaria. Next base: position 193,802,598 of record NC_053491.1, read on the forward strand.
CTCTCCCCCTTTTTTTTTTTCTCTTCCCCCCTCCTTTTTTTCTTCTCTCCCCTCAAAAAGCATCCGTGAAAAAATTCATCTGAATCAAAGAATAATAGAAACGTCCTGGGTAAGTCTATTCAATATTCAGGGGACTTGGTCACCTCCAAGTTTCCTGTATTTGACCTTGTTCCATGGATTCTGAGTCGGACTAGTAGGAGTGTTTCTCTTGGTAGATTGAACTGGAGGTGGAGTAGTGTCCATGGCAGGTTCAAGAGAAATAATTTTCAGATCAAACAGAAGTCTTTCACCCTCTTGGAAACTATGGATCACATGGTTCCTACCATTATAATTGAATTTTAAGGCGAAGGGGAAAGCCCATTTATATTTGATGTTTTTGTTAATAAGGGCAGACAATAACGGTTTCATTGCTCTTCTTCTCTGAATGGTATATGGAGAAATGTCGGAGAATATTTGTATGGTATTACCTTGGTATTGAAGATTCTCCTGTTGTCTGGACCGTTTCATAATGTCCTCCTTGGTAGAGAAATAATGAGGCTTGACCACCACATCCCTGGGTAAGCCATCTCTTCTTAGTGGACCTAATGATCTATGAGCCCTATCAATTTCTAATTTTATATCAGGCATAGATGGAAGGAGGATTTTCATAATGTCTCGTATTGCTGAATGAACATCCATAATGGACTCAGGCAGACCCCTAACCCTGAAGTTTTCTCTTCTTGACCTGTTTTCCAAATCATCAATTTTAGCCTGAGCGGCCTCCAGTTGTTCCTGTAGGAAGTGGATATGGTCATCATGTTGTTCAGTTTTCGAAACATTAGTGTCCAATTTATGTTCCACCGAGTCAATCCTGTTGCCAAGACATTGGAAGTCTGCCCTAATATCTTTAGTAATTTTCTCAGCCGTAAGAGCTAGACCCCTTTCCATCATTTCAGAGATCCTGTTATAGAGATCAGCAACATTGAAAGAAACTTCTGGGGCATTTTCAGTATTAGCAGTCACTTGTACAGGGTCATGTAAGGGAGGCACCACAGAAATCCCATGTTCCGCCATTGCAGGTATTATGCCCTCCCGTACTACAGATGAAAATAAGGCTGTAGTTGTAGATGAACCTAATGAAGGAGATGATGAGGAGGGCGGCACATGAGACGAGAACTGTTCAGTTAACTGAGGTTCCACCATAGACACCTGAGGGCCTGTAATAGGAGGGGTGTCCATATCAAGGAGACACTCTTTGATAATTGAGTTCTTATTTTTTTTTTTTACCTGTTTCCCCTTCATATATAAGAAGCGCTGTAAAGAACCCGTATCAGTATGAGTAAAGTCGCTCTATAGTTTAGAATCAACAGTTCACTCTAATATCAGCTCCTATAGGTGTAGTAGACCTATAACTATCATCAGTCAATGGGCGTTAATTATGTGATCAGTCCAAACCCAGTTTTGAGCCTTTATAGTAAGTATTGTAAAAAGACCAGCATCATAAAAACGCCTCAAATTACATATCATGCAGGTTTCATGTTAGCGTATAGGATTGCAGCTCATGTCGACTAACATCAGACGGTGCGTTGAAACACCTCAGTAAATTCCCATAGCAGGGATAATCATAGGATAATCCTCAGTTTATAGAAGAGATAAATGTTTTCCAAGGTATTTCATCCAGATCTGAGGCGATAATTTGACACCACACAGGGTGTAAGGATCACTGTGTATACCTATGCCTCTGTTAATATTATTAGTATGAATCCTTGTAGAATTCCGTTGTATGTCAGTGGATCTCCTACTTATCTGGTAAAAATCAAGGTCTCTGCTAGCCTTAGAACAATGTGTTTGAATATTAGTCTCCCACATCCACGGTGTTGTAGATAGTATATTAATGACCTACCGGCCTATATATGGCTCAGGGTTACCTTATTCTGAAGGCTAGTCTTTTATAGGCAGATTTAGTGGGGGAAAATTTTCAATTACTGTAATATCTACCTCACTTTGAGTGTCCTGTGTCAGTATACTGGTAGGCCACAAGATGGCAACGTCACCTCAGCAGCAGTAATACCATCTGCGTCATAGGGCCTCCTACAATGCAAACGAGTTCTTCCTCCAGTTTCCAGGTGGGGTGTGTGATCCAGATATCACCCGCAGAGTGGAGGGCATCAGGTAAGAGTGTCACTGCGACCGGATTGTCAGCAATCCCTGTCCCACCCGACCGTGTCTACTTAGGCCACATTATGGCGATTGTGCACCCGTGAGGTAAAAGGCCTCGGTGTCCGTCACTATAGCGGGTAGCTCCTCCGCTGAAGAACGGGTATTCTCCCAGTGGCGCCCGCTCTATGAGTCAGGCAGCCCGGTATAACGTGGATGGGGGTTTTTTTTTTTTTCCTTTCTTCTTTTTTTTAATACCGTTCCGCCGATCCGTCCGAAATCGAGCGCGGTGATGTCCGAGGCTTTGTAGGCCTCAAAATGGCCGCTGTGATCCTATGAGGGATCAGGCCTCTTCATGTACCAGAGAGCTGGCGAATCATCCGGATCTCCCAAAAAGGAACGATGCGGCCTATGGAGAGTCCCGGGTACCGGATTCTAAGTTTGGGGCACATAGAATCCTGATTCGGTACCGGATGGCTATCGATTCGTTTAGGACAGGCAGAGCTCCCTCAGAACACGTCCAGCGCCATCGACGTCCAGGCCACGCCCCTCATGCACTACTTTTTCTATGTTTTAATCCTATTTAAGCCCATTCAAATGAATAGTCCTTAAAATTGCACTGTACAAGCATGCTGCGTTTCTGTGCAATTCCAATGTGAAATGACCCTTATGGACACAAGCCATCTGTCTCCACTCAAACTCATCTGGTTTTGTCTCTCAGACACCCTTTCCTTGCCAGCAATGGCTTCCCCAGTGTATTTTAACCATTTAAGGACCAAGCCTCTTTCTGAGATTTGTTGTTTACAAGTTAAAAACAAGTTTTTTTTGCTAGAAAATTACTTAAAACCCCAAAACATTATACATTTTTTAAATTTTTTTTATTTGTAAAACAGGGACAAGGCCGCGCGGGCCGACAAGCATAAAACACAGTAGTACACACAGTGCACGCAATGCATAGAATCACACATCAACAGAACACATTGCATTAGAAACAGTGCTACCTTCCCCTCGGAAGCCCCCCGCGGGCCGCCAGCGCCGATAAGGGCCCGCGTCCCCGGGGCTCGCCTGAAGGCCGCCCCGCGCCAACAGCCCGCGGCGGCCCCCAGGGAAGGGGAGGAGGAGCTCCCCAGCCTGTGGTAAACATCATAACAACATGCCCGGACCGCGCAACCGGCCCCAACTTTTACATTTTTTTCTAACACCTTAGAGAATAAAATGTTGCAATACTTTCTGTCACACCGTATTTTTTTATATTGTGTAAGATAATGTTACGCCGAGGAAATTGATACCCAACATGTCAAGCATCAAAATTAAGCCAGCTCGTGGAATGGCGACAAACTTTTACCCTTAAAAATCTCCATAGGCGATGTTTAAAAAACTTCTACAGGCTGCATGCTTTGAGTTACAGAGGAGTTATATGGCTAGTATTATTGCTCCTGCTCTGCCGATCGTGATGATACCTCACAGTTGTGGTTTGAACACCGTTTTCATATGCGGGTGCTGCTCACGTATGCGTTCGCTTCTGCACGCAAGCTCGGCGGGACGGTGCGCATTTAAAAAATGTTTTTTTCTTATATATTTTACCTTTTATTTTTTATTTTTACACTGTTCTTTAAAAAGAAATGTAAACTTTTATTGTAATAGAAAAAGCATGACAGGACTTCTTAAATATGAGATCTGGGGTCAAAAAGACCTTAGATCTCATATTTACAAAAAATTCAAAAAATAAATAAAAAAATGGCCCTTTATGAGCTATGGCTGGAAGTGACGTTTTGACATCGCTTCCGCCCTGCAATGGTATGGGGACAGATGGGGGCCATCTTCCCCTCACTCTCCATGCCACAGAGGTCGAAGGATCCGATCGCCTTCTCCGCAACCGACGGCCCCTGGTAAGCAGCGGAGGGCACCGGAGAGCGGCTGGAGGGGGCCCTCTCCTGCCGCTGATAAAAGTCATCTTGCGGCAAAATCCACCACAGAGACCGCTATTATCGGAAGCCGGACCGCTCACTGAAGAAGAGGATACTGGGGTTATGGCAGCTAGCTGCTTCCATAACAAAGATATCCCTCTCCAATGCTGACGTATATCGGCGCGAGACGTCCGGAAGTGGTTAAGTTTCATAGCGCGGAGATAGTGGAAGGAGGCCTGTGTTTCACTTTTATTATACAGGATTTATATAGTGCCAACAGTTTGCGCAGCGCATTACAACATGAGAGCAGATAGTACAGTTAAAATACAATTCAATATAGGAGGAATCAGAGGATCCTGCTCGTTAGAGCTTACAATCCTTCATTCTGAGGCTCTATGCCCACTGGCATAAAAAACATTGCTTCAACAGGAGTTTTGTGTTCTGCCTGTAGAAGCATGTTAATGGCACATGTTATCCTATGTGTCCATGCAAATTAGGAAGATTACAGGCATATTTTGAGTTAAATGTTTAGAGGCTGAAAAAAAACCTTCTGGTATTTCTAAACTTTGTACAAAAAATGCTCTATATGAACGTTTTTTAACTCTCGAGACAACAGACTTATTTTTACGCCCAGTGTGCTTGGAGCCTTAGGCCGCGTACACACGATCAGTCCATCCGATGAGAGTGGTCCAAAAGACCGTTCTCATCGGTTAACCGATGAAGCTGACTGATGGTCTGATGTGCCTACACACCGTAGGTTAAATAACCGATCGTGTCAGAACGCGGTGACGTAAAACACAACGACATGCTGAAAGAAACGAAGTTCAATGCTTCCAAGCATGCGTCGACTTGATTCTGAGCATGCGTGGGTTTTTAACCGATGCTTTTGCATACTAACGATCGGTTTTGACCTATCTGTTAGGCGTCCATCGGTTAAATTTTTGACCGATGGGGCCCACACACGATCGGTTTGGACCGATGAAAAGGTCCTTCAGTCCGTTTTCATCAGTTTTGACCGATCGTGTGCCTTAGGGACAGGGGAAAAAAACTTCTGGTTCACGTTTCTAATTGGAACTTACTGGCAGAAAAAAAGTAAAGCTCTCCTAAACTCGTCTAGACTTTGTACAAAAAAAAGCTTGAGCGTTTTTTACTCCCAAGAGAACAGACGTTTTTTTAAGCCCAGTGTGCATGGAGCCTTATGCCTAGTACACACGATCGGTTTTCCTGGCAGGAAAAAAGTCCACCTGGAAAACCGAGGGGATAACCGAGAACCTGATCGGTAACTTTTTCCCCCTACACACGACCGGGTTTCCCGACAGGAAAACTGCCATGAGAGCTTTGGTCGGGAAACCTGGCCATGTGTATGCTCCACCGCAGTCTTTTCCCATAGGAAAACTGCCGACTTAAAAAACGCTGGGAATCCAGGCGCGAAAAAAGAGAGCTGGTTCTCTTTTTTTTCCCAGCAGTTTTCCTGTCGGGAAAACTGCGATGGAGCATACACACGGCCGGGATTCCCGGCCATAAGCTCTCATGGCAGTTTTCCCATCAGGAAAACCGGTCGTGTGTACGAGGCATTACAGTTAGTTCACCTGGCACAATATAAACATATGAATATGATCAGCTCATATTGGAAATGATCTTTTTTAGTGATAGTTTATAAATGTATATGCATATGGCAAACCATTTGCATATTGCATATTGCATATAGATGCTGTGCTTCGGTTCTATAAAAAATGTAGCACAGTAATTGAGTTTTACTGCTACTCTTGGAAGCTTTTAGGTGGATTATCCTGTAATTGAATATCACAGAGCGGTTGTTCAACATAGATGCTGATGGCAGTTTTTGACAGAGCGGGAGAGAGAGAGAATCTGAATATTTTGCACAAAAAGCTTGTAATAAAATGATGCTTTCCGAAAAGGAACTTGCAATAAAGTAACCGCACTGAAAATGCTAAATATTTTCACATCAAAAGCGTTCCCAGTTATTCCTAAACTGTAAACCTATCTTTCAAACAGAGAATGATTGCTGCAATCATAGTGTACTTCTTATCAGACGTTTTACTTTAAATCCGTATGATTCAGGATGCCAACAGAGTACTATAAGATATGTCTTAAGCCCATATTTATTTTATTTTAACACTATAAATATGTATAAAAATAAGCTCAATGTGGTTCTTAATCTTTTTATGTTAATAAAAAATGCTTAGTATCCTGTCATTAATGTACAGATGCTATTAATACATTCATGAAGCAGCATACCAACATTTCCAGAAGAAACATCAAGTGCACTTAATCTGTTATTATGTAAATTACTGGTGATTTTTTTACCCTAAATTTGGTTCTCATGTTAACAGTAATCTTATGTAATCCCAAATGTATGCAAATTCAGATCCAAGAGAATTGGGTGATCTGTCATGACTCATTTTATTACCTCTACTCATGAAAGAACCTGAAAGGATTGAAAGTCTAACTTCTTGAAGTGTTTGCAATTCACTTTCCTTAATTTAAAATTGAAATCTATGCCAAGCAGGGGAAAGGTCCCGATCACCTCCGGAGCGAGGCGAGAGGGGGGCCTCTCCCGCCACCAATAAAAGTGATCTTGCAGAGAATCCGCCGCTGAGACCACTTATATCTGAAAGCGGACCGCCCGCTGAAGAAGAGGATACTGGCGTTATGGCAGCTAGCTGCTGCCATAACAATGATATTCCACCTCAAATAGCCGCTGTATAATGACGGTAAGCGGTCCGTAAGTGGTTAAAGTGTGAGATGTTGGGTATCTATTTACTCTGCGTAACATTATCTTTCAATCTGCAATCACCATTTTATTCCATAGGGTGTCTGGTAAAACAATATATATATATATATATATATATATATATATATATATATATATATATATATATATATATATATGTTTGGGGGTTCTGAGTAATTTTTGAATTTACCCATACCAATGGGTAGTTGGGTAGCACTGTCTTCTGTAAAGGAGTCTTTACAATAATGAAGTTCAGAAACACTAATCTAAATCATCTGATTGGATGAAAATTTCTATATACTTTACCAGAAATTATGAAACCATGAAGGTCCCTAATAAAAAAGGAGGCATATAGGTACATTGGTTCAGTATAGTAAATCAAAAACCACTGCACCTATCCCGCACTTGGCCTCTTATTTAATATCTCATACTTGTACCATGGGAACACATGATTTTTCCATGACTGACATATATAAATAGATGTGGGGTTTCCCGAAGGTAGAAGATTTCATGATTGAATGTTATCATTTCACGTATGCATTTGCTCAAATGTTATCCTCAGTTTGATTTTTACTCATGGTGTATTTACTCTGAATCCTTTAGCGACAATTAGTCAAGAAGACACGGTGTAAGGCCCCTTTCAGACGTCCGCTCCGCCTGTCCGTTATTACAAGTCCGTTAACGGACTTGTAATACATCCCTATGGGATCGCGTCCGTTAGCGGATGGAGCATCCGCTAACGTCCGCGTCCGTCGGGATCCGGTTTTCGGACGGAAGAAAACCCTATTTTTCTTCCGTCCGGCGGAACGGATGCAGACGGACAGACGGTCCGTCTGCATCCGGTTCCCCATAGGGCAGAGCGGAGCTGAGACAGGGCGGTCCCTGCACTGTGTGCGGGGACCGCCCTATCCGCCGACAGCTCAGCGGGGATCCCCGCTGAGCCGACGGAGACACACGGAGCGGACCCAGAAACGGTCCGCTCCGTGTGAAAGAGCCCTAAAAGAAATTCAGAAAAATAAAATCTCTGTGCTTCATAAAATGTTTATTCCTTTTTTACCAGGGGAAATTCTAAAGGCACCGATTTAAATAAATAGATACAGTAGCAATGGGCAAAGCCAATGAATAATCAATGATTTAAGGTAGTGTTTCTGGAGCTGTAGAATTGGTATTGCATGAAATGATAGTCTTTAATGTCTGAAACTCTGTTTCAATACAGCTTATTGTTTTATGGTTAGCTGTGTTCAATTAAATCCTAGAGAGGAAAGAGGAGGCTGGTTAATGCACATGAATAAGAATCTTTACAATCCATGATGACCTTTAATGCAAAGAAAATTTATTATTTATAAGGCCGGCAGGCGGGGAGGAGAGCATTGTTATGCAGACAGTTAAATAAAAGACAGTTTAACTGCACAGCTCTGTGATCATTATAAAGCTGAATCCCCAGTGGGATTACATTCAACTAACTAAAGAAAAGATATTGCATCTTTGAAGCTTAAACCTTGTCTGCTGTGAATGTAGCTTTTTGACATTGTCAAATATTATTACTTTACATCATTATTGCATTTAGGTTCTATCACCAAGAAAATGCTTCTTTACATTAGATAGATATAAGACTAGACATGGGAGATATCTGCCTATCCTTATGTGACATGATCCTTTCCTGATGCAGACAGCAGAACATGTGTAGAGCATCTCACTCTTATCTACGTACAGTAGAAAAGTAAAGAACTGACCTTGTTCAGAGGGAGTTTTCACAATAAAGGGCCGTACACTCGGGCCGAATATCAGGCGGCATCGCCGGGTTCAATAAAAAATGTCTGTGTACGTCAGCTGGTCCAACAGAAGCCGGCCATTCGGCCGACTTCTGTTGAAGGGGCATGACTGAAAAGGGTCTGCCAATCAGCACCTGATCATCTCCCTCAGCCAATGGCTAAGAGCACTGACCAGTGTGTTCTGGCAGGAGGCAGTCCCCTTGTCAGAACACAATAGCTCAGCGGGGGAGATCGCTGTACTAACATCGGATTGTTATTACAGCAACTCCTCCTGAGCTCTTCAGTTTTTTTCTTCAGCCCACTGGGTTGAATGAAAAAAACTACTAGTGGGACTAGGAAAATGCCTCTCTGCTTTTATCAGGTCACCCATAGCTAGCTATCAGAACTCCAGTCAAACTGCTAAATTCACATCTTAAGTATATTTTCATTATAGTCCCCCGAAAATAGGAATGTCATTTTTTTGTAATTAATAACCTGGCAGAGGTTCTAAGTCTTCCACATTTTACTCAAAAAAAGTGTTTTATTGCAGTGTGTGTCCCGAGTTGAGAGATTTCCAATCCCTCTCCATGTCAACAGGAAGCAAATGGAGATCTTCCTAATGGGGTTCATATAAAAACCAGACAGAGGTTCTTTCACTGCCCCTCCCTATCCAACAATTTTGGCTGAAGCTTTGTTAATGTAAATACACTTTCACTGCTTATTATTAAAAAAAAACAAAACAACGAAATACAGTAGGAAATATATCTTGTATAACCTTCTTAATTTCATTTAGGGGGTTACATTAGTCAGCTAATTACTATTAGTCCAGGATTATTGTGGATTTAAGCTGCTGATCACAGAGTTTTTAAGAGCTCTAGTCTAATTAAAATGCAGGATGTTGTACTAACAATGAAGCGCTGTTAAAATAATTACCTACTATCAATTAACTTTCTGTAAAATAACCTCAACTATACAGAATACTGTGCACTATTTATATATATATATATATATATATATATATATATATATATATATAAAGTTTGGTTTATAAACTTATAAACAATAAATAACAACTGGGCAAAATCCATGATAGTTTCCCAATAAATATGCCTAAATTAAAAACAGGCATTGCTTTTAGGATATTTGGTACAATAGGCCTCCACTGAATAGATGTTAATAGAGAATTACTCATGCCTGGGGCACCATAGCAGGGACATTCACTATATCAGTGGCAGTTCCATCATTCAGTAAAGTTCGAGTCATCAGATGGTCCTTATACTGGTTTGCACATGTTATAAAATGATTGATTGTGGACAGGTTCGAGGTTGGTTAACAGAATTTTGCTAATTACCTCCACCAATCAATTCAATCAGCTTCAAAAATGAAATTGTCAGTGACTAAATAGGTCACCCTAAAGCAAGTGGTATCCTGACTGGAAAATCTTTTGGTTATAGCTATAATTCAGCTGTTTCTGAATGCTGGAAAAGCACTGGTTCAGTGTACTTGCTTGCATTATTTTAGCTCATGAACAGTGTGAAAGCAGTATTTACAATTGGTAATGAGCAGTAGAAAAGAACCATGAAAGAATGAATATTCTGCAAAAAACACTACTGAAATTAAATTTTCCTTATCCATTGAAACCCTACAGCAATCCAGTAAATACTATATTAAAATATGCAAGATCTTTGTAAATACATTAAAAAGTATACTCAGTAACTTTTAATTACCTTAATCCTTAAAACTTGTTTTGGTACAAATCCAATACTGCTCAGTAATTATTAAAGGCAATTTCAAAGCAGTAAATGCAGTAGAGCATTACTTCTTTAGATTAATGTCTTCATTCATATGCATATTAATGGTTGCCATGATTGGCCAAGCTTTTAAATTTCTCCTCTAGAAAGTTTGTTATTATTCAACTATTAACATTATCCTAGTACCCATTTATAATTTAAAGTGAATGTAAAGCCAAAACCTTGAGGCCTTGTACAGACGAGTGGACGTGTCTGATGAAAACGGTCCGCGGACCGTTTTCATCGGACATGTCTTGCTAGCAGATTTTGGTCTGATGGTTGTACACACCATCAAACCAAAATCCCAGCGGACAGACAGCGCGGTGATGACGTGGTGACGACGATGACGCGGCGACGTGCACGAACCCAGAAGTTCAATGCTTCCACGCATGCGTCGAATCACTTTGACGCCATGCGCGGGTTCTCGGGCCAGCGGACATGTCCGATGAGTCGTACTGACCGTCGGACATGTCCGACGGACAGGCTTCCAGCGGACATGTTTCTTAGCATGCTAAGAAACATTTGTCCGCTGGAAACCTGTCCGGTCGGCCGGAAAATTGTCCGGTCGGCCCTACACACGACCGGACATGTCCGTGGAAACTGGTCCGCGGACCAGTTTCAGCGGACATGTTCGGTCGTGTGTACGAGGCCTTAGGTCTCATTTACATTTTCCTTCCATGTGATTGGGCATTATTTGCAAAGTGAAGATTTACCTAATTTACTAAGCTCCGGAGCAACTGCACTTGCAACGGCAGAGGTACAGAAAGATGACCCCCCAAGTAGGGGAAAGGATACTTTCAGCTAATGGGTGACGTGTGTCAAGAAAGGAGTGATAGGAATTAATTATTGGATGCCTGAGATGCAAGGTCAATCTTCTGCTGGAAGACCTCAGTATGCAGTGGTAAAAGCAGGACATGGATGGCATTTATGCTTTTCTCCTGAACTGCAGGTCAGCAAAAATAAATGGTCCTCCAACACCACAATTTCTACCTGCTCTAGTTTCTGCATTTCTATCCAGCTACCTCTGCCATGGCAGGTTCCCCTTCTTCACCCCAAAACCGCAGCTCCTCTGCACACCCCCCCTCATTTTTGCCAAACCCTTGCCTTTCCCACTTGTTCTGTTGATCCTTCCCAGTTCCCACTCTTCCTCTCCTTCCCTGTTTACTATAATTTGTAAAAAAAAATGTTGACTGAGGCCTCCTCCTCCTTTTTTTCTCCACCCACTGGTTTGACTGACTGCCATCTATCCAGTATGTTATTTCATTGGCCAAATAATGCAGCCACTGTTCTTGTTTAATGCGTTCTCGTATTATTAAAACATATATATAGTTTTGCCTGATGAGTGATTGCAATATATTGCAAATAATGAACAAAAATGTTTTTGCAAATGCATCTTATTGTTTTCTTTTTCCAGTTCCAGGAAATTTTTCACTGCAGCACAAAGTGGGATACTTTTTCATTCATATGGGGGATGATGCGTCCATTCTCACAGAATGATAGTATACCACACATGAAAGAAAAATACATCTCGACCCGGATTCAGATACAATTGTGTATCTTTAGGCGGTCGTAGCGTATACGCCGCCGTAACTTTGAAAGGCGAGTATGGTATTCAGAAAGATTATGCGCCTGAAGTTACGGCGGCGTAGCGTATAAGGGCCGACGTAAGCCCGCCTAATTCAAATGTTGAAGATGTGGGCGTGTTTTATGTAAATAAAGTGTGACCCCACGTAAATGACGTTTGTAACGAATGGCGCATGCGCCGTTCGTTAACGTATCCCAGTGCGCATGCTCCAAATTACACCGCAAAGCCTCATTGGTTTTGACGTGAACGTAACTTACGCAAAGCCCTATTCGCGAACGACTTATGCAAACAACGTAAACGACGCAAAATTTGACGCTGGCCCGACGTCCATACCTAACATTGGCTACGCCTCATATAGCAGGGGTAACTTTACGCCGGAAAAAGCCTTAAGTAAACGACGTAAAAAAATGCCCCGGTCGAACGTACGTTTCTGAATCGGCGTATCTACCTAATTTACATATTCTACGCGTAAATCTCCAGAAGCGCCACCTAGCGGCCAGCGTAAATATGCAACTAAGATACGACGGCGTAAGAGAATTACGTCAGTCGTATCTTAGCCAAATTTCGGCGTATCTTGCTTTCTGAATACAGAAAGAAGATACGCCGGTGCATCCTAGAATTTACACGGCGTATCAATAGATACGCCAACGTAAATTCTTTCTGAATCCAGGCCCTCATATTTTCATCCATGTGATATAATGCAATCATGGGATAGCACAAAGGGATATAGTAATAAAGAGACACCAAACAATCAATCATTTTCACACATATTTATTTATTTTGGCAATTTAAATGGCCACGGTGTTATCCAAGAGGTAAGCTGAAATAACTCACATTTAAATGAATATGAAGCCATCCTGGCTAAAACACATTAATCAAAATTACACTGTGTCCCTCCAGACAATGCTGGACGACTACTCCCCCACTGAAAAACACCATGACTTCTCAGAAATAGGGAGGGTGGGTGGGCGTCACGGTCCGGTCCAAACGATAAGTGAATCAACCGCTCCAGCTCCTTTTATCTGCTCTCTCCACACAGGCTTTACACCTGCCAATTATAACCAATCTGCTGCCTGCCATTGCCGACCAATCCTATGGCTGTTGCTGCCCAGGGATACCGCTGAAGCCAATGGCAACCTGTGAATAGAAAACAGGGACAGAGATCTACAGACCTCTTTGAGCTAATACATAATGGGCCCAGCATATTGCTGTGACCTTGCATTTTCAAAGAAAGGCAGCCTTACCTCACACGAATGAAAAATACACTTCTCTTTTTCATCTGTGTGGGGTAATGCATCAACTTTCAAACAATGGCAGCCTTACCTCACATGGAAGAAAAAGACATCTCATATTTTCATCTGTGTGGTGTAAGGCGTCCATTCTCAAAGAATGGCAGCCTTACCTCACACTAATGAATAGTACATTTCTCTTTTTAATCCATGTGGGGTAATGCATCTATTTTCGAAGAATGACAGCCTCACCTCATCTCATATTCTCACCCATGTGGTGTAATACATCTGTAGCAAACCCCCGTTGGTTTAGATTGTCCTGTTCCCCAAACTCAGTGCACTCAAAGCCAGGCGCACAAGATTTTCTCCTTTCTCACTGGCTCCAAAAACAGTCCAGAGGTGTCTTTTGTAATTTTATTGCTGGGTTGAACTTGGATGGGTGAGGGGGATACATAGGGTACCTGCAAAAGGGCCAGCTTGACTGAGGACACCTCTCTTATTCTGGCAGAAAGCTTTCACAGCATTCCCTAATGACTGGGAAAGTGCCTAGGATTTGCTTTTGAAGAACGGAGAACTGCCCACAGTCACTAGGGCTTAGCACATAGATCGGTGCTCACAATGCCACAGGATCATCAGTTGCCTCCTTCTGATATCCACTGGGTGCTCATCAGTGAGGGAGATGCAGACTTATGATACCGCAGGACAGCTGGATATGCTTCCCCCAATCTCCACAAGTTTCCTCCGGTGAGCTTCTCCAGAGCTTAATAAAAATCCCAGACTTTGGAAAATAGACCCCCCCAGTTTAGACTACGGCTGGAATCTCTATGACCTACAGACAGCGTCTCCAGCAGACTGCCCTACGGGGCAGAACCCCTTAGACAGGGGGCTCCTCTGGCAGGTTTGGACCCAGGATTCACACACTCTGCTCCAGGCTACAGACTATTGAGAGGCTCCTCAGCCACCTACTAAGCATGCATCCCCAGGCATTGTCTAGGTCCCTATATATATTCAGGCAGTCTTTTTATTCTTCCTCCCACTGTGCTTCTAGAATTCCCAAAAATGCAGAGGGATGCAATCAGACCAGCAACCTGTGAAATATTGAGCAGACTGGAACAATCAACCCCTGATTCACTGATTCCAGAGAAGCTAAACTAAATTTACCTAGCAACTGACACCAACTAGGAGGGTGCTACACATTGATCCTTATAAAATGGCAGCCTTACCACACACAGGTGAAAACTACACTTCTCTATTTCATCTATGTGGGGCAATGTGTCCATTTTTAGAGAAAGGCAGCCTTACCTCACACGGAAAAAAAACACAGCTCAAATTTTCATCCATATGGTTTAATGCATCCATTCTCAGAATATGGCAGCTTTTCCTCACATGGGTGAAAAGGACACAACTGCTACAATAAAAAGAGAGCAATAAACCACAACAAATTATTTTGAAAAACTTTATTATATTCTTTATTTTTAAGCACATAGACAGTAGAAAAAATTCAAAGGCAACTGCTATTAGGTGGAATTTAACTATACATATTCATCTTGTCAAAACACTCGACCCTCTGGGGAAACAAAGAAATTGATTTTGAATGTTCATGACATGAGAACTAAATGATAAGACCATAAACTGAACATCCTGAGCAGGGTTTGGAGGTTTAGGTTCAAAGCAGCCTCTTTCTGTTTCAAGTAGAAAATTGTGTAGAACATGGCAGGCCACCATTTTCCACATCCATTTATATGGAGAAAAGAAGTACATGCACATTCCACAACTCAACAAGCACAGATCAGTCGCTAGTTAAATATTTTCATTTTGTGGCTAAATCCATGCCCAATTGTAGGGCCACTTCAAGTTCTCTGCAAATCCAAACACCTCATTTGCTACAATGACAAGTGGTAGACTTGGCTCCATCGTGCATGGAAATGGCCTCTTTTGGGGAAATCCTGAGATAACCTTCATATAGCTCCATTGCTGACTCTTGCAAGGTTCTGGAATCTCCCTGACTTCTATAAGCTCCAGCATCAGTAGAAATAAAAAGGAGATGGGCATTCGCCAATCTTAATAGGACAAAAGAAAATTATTTCTTGTAATTGAGATACTTAGATCCATGTATAAACACAAACACACACACACACATATATTTTTTTATTTTTCAAATTTTAGTAATGGTACATAATAACATACCTGAGTGTGACCAGAAGATGTTATTCAGGGGATTTATTCATCCTCATGTTGGTGTCCATGTGGGAGAATCTTGTTTAAAGCCGCTTAAGGTCATCAAAAATGGCAACAGGCATCAGCGTAAAATTAAAAAGTTTGTCTGGGTATTAAACTGTAAGAAAAGTGGTTCTAAAGTCACAAATCACAATTCACAAATCCTGGAATCCCCACTGTTACAGAAAGATATACTGTGCAGTATCTGTTTTTTGTAAAGTATGCAGCAAAATACCTTATTTCAGAGTGCCGCTGTGCACTCACATGACCTCCCGGCGCTGAGCTTCCTCAACCTGAGGACTACAGTGGGAGGAGCAGAGATTCCCTTCTGACGTCAGTCAGGAGGAAAGGAGGAGAGCGGAAGGAGGTCACGTGAGCACACAGCAGTGCTCTGAAATGAGGTAATTTGCTGCATAA
This sequence comes from Rana temporaria, assembly GCF_905171775.1. Classification (NCBI taxonomy): domain Eukaryota; kingdom Metazoa; phylum Chordata; class Amphibia; order Anura; family Ranidae; genus Rana; species Rana temporaria. The sequence continues at coordinate 193,818,385 of NC_053491.1, forward strand.
TTTTTAAAACACAGATACTACACAGTATATCTTTCTGTAACAGTGGGGCTTCCAGCATTTGAGATTAGTTATTTTACTGCAAAGATTTTGCAAATAATTGTGGGAAAAAATGACAACTTCAAAAAACTCACAATGCCTCTTACTAAATACCTTGGAATGTCTACTTTCCAAAAAAGGGTAATTTGGGGGGAATTTGTACTTTTCTGGCTTATTAGGGGCTCAAGAAATGAGATGGGCCGTCAGTACATCAGGTGTGATACATTTTCAGAGATTGGCAAAATGGCTTGTGAACTCTAAAACTTTCACAAAGACCAAATAATATGCACCGATTTGGGTTATTTTTTTATCAAAGATATGTAGCAGTATAAATTTTGGCCAAAATGTATGAAGAAAAATTACTAATTTGCAAAATGTTATAACAGAAACAAAGATTTTTTTATTTTTTTTTACCGAATTTTTGGTCTTTTTACTTTTATAGCACAAAAAAATTAAACCCAGAGGTAATTAAATACAACCAAAAGAAAGCTCTATTTGTGTGACAAAATGGACACAATTTTCATATAGGTACAGTGTTGCATGGCTAGTAATTGTCATTCAAAATGTGAGAGCACCGAAAGCTGAAAATTGGTCTGGTTAGGAAGGGGGTTTAAGTGCCCAGTGGGTAAGTAGTTAAAGGAATAGAATCTTTTTTTTTTTTTTTTTTGGTTTACAGCCGCACAAAAGGCTTCTATTTATTATGAAAAGTGATATTTTGCCTGAAAAGGTGAACTTAGCATTTAACAAAAAACATTGATTCTCCAGTATATGAGAACCTTTAGAGCAGGGGTCTCAAACTGACAACACCTCCAGCTGTTGCGGAAACTACAAGTCCCATCATGCCTGAAGGAGTCATGCCTGTAACTGTTAGCATTGCAATGCCTCATGGGACTTGTAGTTTTGCAACAGCTGGAAGGCCGCCAGTTTGAAACCCCTGCTTTAGAGCATTGCTATATAATAGCAAACAATAGCACTGGACCACTTTGACGGAGTATATTTTTGTAGGTGTTGTCCACTTTAGCAAGTAAAGTGTATCTAAACCCAAAATCAAACTCATAATATATTGCAGATTACTAATCTTTGATGTGGTGGCTGCATTTGTATACACAATCATATAGTGCACTGCTAAAAAAAAAAAAAAAACATTCTGGGCTGCTCATATTATCTATAAAACATGTACTAAGTATAAGCTAAAGTTGAGAGTGTCACAGTGACAGGATAGAGAGCATCTGCTTGCCCTATTCTTAATCCACTTACTCTCCGTCATCACCTAAAAGGGACTGCAAGATAAAGCACAAATGACTTGTGTCATAATGGTATTTCATTTATCCTGTTATTGACTCAGCCTATAAGAGAACTGCTGGAGAAGTTAGGAAAATATGCAAATGAACGACCAGGCAAACAGAGAACATTTTCTCTCTCCTAGAACGCAAGGCTTTTGTTGGAGTTTGAAAACAGATAAATTATACAATATTGCATTAAAGGTAAAATAAGTGCTTAACAGAAGCTTAATTGTGCTGTACAAGAAAGAAGTAGTTTGCAGTGATTACATATAGACATAGAAATTGCACATAAAGGCTGACTTCGCAGTACTACGCTGTGGTAACACGCGGTAAATCGCTAGTTTTAGTGCTTGTTACCACTATTCACAGTAACCCATGGCATTCTACTTGTCTTCTGCAACGACCTTAACCACTTCCCACCTGGCCTATAGCAGAATGACAGCCGGGCGGTGGTTCAGTTATCCTAACTGGGCGTCATTTGACGTCCAGCAGGATAACATCTCCGTGTGCACCTCACTCTGACACACCGCATCAATCGTGGTAATGAGCCTTTGATGGAGACTTCTAACCACATGATCAGCTGTGACCAATCACAGCTGATTACAGCGTGAACCAGGAAGTGCCGGTAAATGGCTTTCCTCAAGTCGCTCTGACAGGGAGAAGGGGGGTCTGTGCTGATAATCCACACATTGATTCTTGGCACAGCCCCATCAGATGTGCCCCAACAATGCCAATCAGTGCCCATCAGCTGCCAGTCAGTGCCCATTAGTAACACCTGTCAGTACCTCATCATCAGTGCTGCCTATCAGTGCCATTTATTAGTGTCCATCATTGCCACCTGTCAGTGCCAATCGGTGCCACCTGTCATTGCCCATCACTTCTGCCTGTCAGTGCCTATCAGTGCCACCTGTCAGTGCCCATCAGTGCCACCTATCAGTGCCCATCAGTGCTGCATATTGTTGCCCACCAGTGCTGCATATTAGTGCCACCTATCAGTGCCCATAAATTCTACATATCAGTGCCTCCTCATCAGTGCCGCCTAATCAGTGCCCATCATTACCGCCTCATCAGTGCCCGTCAGTGAAGGCGAAAACAACATTTTATAACAAAAACAAAGAAAAATGTTGGTCTTTTTTAGTTTGTTTAGCAAAAATTAAAAACCCCAGTGGTGATCAAATACATCAAAATAAATCTCTATTTGTGGGACGAAAGGATACAAATTTAGTTTGGGTACAGTGTAGCATGACTGCGCAATTGTCATTCAAAATCAACAGCGCTGAAAGCTGAAAATGATCCTGGACAGGAAGGGGCGAAAGTGTCTGGTATTGAAGTGGTTAAAGTAGATAACTCAACGCCAAGCTCACTATATGGACAAAATGTTACATAGTTACATAGTTAGTCTAACACAAGACTATCTAGTTCAAACAATAAAAAGGAAAACAAAAAAACAAACTAACAAACAAAAACTGTGTATTTGTATACACGGTGCTCATAATCATCCTTAATTGCCATTTCTCAAGAGAGAACACATTCAGTTCAACTAATCGTTGCTCATAGCGGAGCTCCTCCAATGTTTCTTATAAGTTGGTTTCTCCAGTTTTCCAATATATTTTTGTGAACTGGTGCCCAAAACTGAACTGCATATTCCAGATAAGGTCTTACTAATAACTATGGAGTCTTTACGTCTTTTAATATAAGAAACAGTTTTTCTTGCTTTTAGAAACTGCAGCTTGGCATTGGATGCAATTATTGAGTTAACGATCTACCAGAACATCCAAATCCTTACCAACCATTGACTACCCAAATTGTACCTCTCCTAGAGAATGTACAATGCATGCTTGTTTTTAGCCTCCAAGTCCATAACTGCATATCCTGTAAGGTTGTTGTTCAATACATAAAATGGTCATAAAAGAACAGATGGGCCCCAAAACAGATGAACAGGAGAAGTTGGTAACAAATGACAGGAAAAAGACAGATATATTAAAATATTTTTTAAATTTCCAGATGAAAGAGATGGCTTTGATAGTTATAACAGTAATGCTAATGACATATCACCAAAGGAATCTCTGCGACTGACAGAAAACCAGGTACAAAAGAAACTAATGAAACCTATTGTAAACAAATAATCATGTTCAGATGGCTTACACCCATGAATCCTTAGGGAATTTAGCTTGCTTATGGCCAAGCCACTATTGCTAATTTTTAAAAACACCTTACTTACTGGAATGGTACCAACTGATTGGCCTAAAGCAAATATGGTGCCAATTTACAAAAAATAGATCAAGATATATACAAGGAAACTACAGACCACTCAGCCTAAGGTCAATATTAAGGTATTTAAGGGAATGGTAAGTGACTCTCTTCAGAAATTTGTCTGCAATAAAGGTATCATGAGTGACAACCATCATGGATTTATAAAAGATTGTTCTTGTCAGACCAACCTATTATCTTTCTATGAGGACAATGTGAAAATGAATGGAGGAAGCCCAGTGGATGTATTTTATCTAGATTTTGCAAAAGCATTTGAGCATTTTGAAATGTAGACACAAAAAACTACAGACCAGTAATCCTAAAATCAATAGTATGTAATGTATTTGAGGGAATGGTAAGGGACTATATTCAGAAGATTGTATGCGATAAAAGTATCATAAGTGACAACCATCATGGGTTTATGAAAAGTTCTTGTCAGACCAATCTAATATAATTCTGTGAGAAAGTAATTGAAAATGGATGGTGTATGGACAGAGTTTATTTAGGTCAAAAGCAGTTCATACTGTACTTCATACATGTTTAAACTATAAAATAAGGTCTGTTGGAATTGATGAAATTGTATGTAAACATGAATTTCATAAAAGGGTCCAGGTAAATGACTCATTCTCTGAATGGCCTACATTTGTAAGTATTGTGGCCCGGGGGTTCTGTCTGGGGGTCAATGCTGTTCCACTTATAAATGATATAGAAGTTGGAATCAAGATTACGTTTATTTAAAACATTTTGAGTTTAAACTTAAGTTTAAAAATTAAGTTTAATTTCAATGTTTGCTAATTAAATCAAATTATGCAGGGAAGTAACTTTGGTACATGATGTGGCATCACTATAGGAAGACCTTGCTAAAATAGGGGGTTTGACAGCTACATGGAAGATGAGGTTTAATAGTGAGAAATGTAAAGGTACATAAATTACGGAATCTACCATACAACCGAATATTTGTATTTCCGTACGATCAATTTCTACAGGATCAATGAAATCCATCCAAAAAATATATTTTACGTCATAAGCTTACCGTGGTTGATGATTATAGCCTAAAATTTGCATAAAATGACAAGTCCCTCAATGGTGGAGTGGGTATGTGAAATAAATGAGATGCAATCTCTTGAACAAATTTGTATTATTATGTTATTATACGGGATTTATATAGCGCCAACAGTTTACGCATCACTTTACAACTTGAGGGTAGACAGTACAAATACAATACACTTTAATACAGTAGGAATCAGAGGGCATGCTCCTTAGAGCTTACAATCTAAGAGCAAATGACCTTGGTAGAAGAGAACTCAGTAGAACAAGCTCCAAGAATATGGCAACAATTGGAAAAATTCAGAACCTCTGCAATATTTTCCCAATATTTATGAGTAAAATTTAAACCTTTTTTTCCCCCTTTTCTCCTCTTCTCTCTTTTCATTTTCCTCCCTCTTTTTTTGTTGTTTGTTTTATGTCTTGTTTTGATGTTAATTTTTTTTGAGATATGTTTGTCGATTTGACCTTTCATGTATATGGGTAATATTATTTAAAATTGTTTCATGAATTAAAAAATAACAAAACAGTAAAGTTAGCCCAATTTTTTTGTATAATGTGAAAGATTATGTTATGCAGAGTAAATAGATACCTAACATATCACGCTTTAAAATTGCACACACTCATGGTGCCAAACTTCAGTACTTAAAAATCTCCATAGGCAACGCTTTAAACTTTTTCATGTAATGTCCCCCTGTGGCTGTGCTTTATAAAAAAAAAATTTGTGTTGAAGTGAATTGCGCTAACTTTTAAAAATAAGTAAATATGTAAATATATACATTTCCACTGCAAATCCTGTGAACCTTGTGCTCTAAAAATAAATAGGGTATCTACAGTTCCTTATAGATTAATAATCAAATAATACATCAACAAATTATTACAACAATGTATAATGTGCATGAAGTGCAAAAAAATTCCCGAAAAAGTGCAATGTGCAAAAAAGCTATGTCATATAGTTCATTAGTTCTGTCAACCAAGTGAATAACTGCAATTGCATTCCACAGATCCAAATATATGTAAATTTAGCCACAAAAAAAAAAAAAATGAAAAGAAGCAAAAAAACAAGGAGTCCTATGTGAATAGTTCCTTTCAAAGGTGACCTGCTGTGTTTTCACCTTCACCACATTTGTGCCTACACCGTCACCAGATAAATTGTCCATTCACCAGATGGATTAGGTAATATGCCTTTGGTTCATATGGATAACCACTCCTTACATATTTACTTATTTTAAAAAGTTAGCACAATTCACTTCAACACATTATTTCCATTCAACCTATAGGGTTGCATGTTCCACTTAATTGCAGCAAAAACATAAAAAAGAATATTAATAGAATCTTGGCGCCGGTAACATACAATTTTTTTTCAAAATATATACCTGTTTACAGAGCACAGGTCGGGCGCTCACGTGACCCGCAGGCTCTCTTCTCTCTTGCAAGACAGCTGCAGTGGGTGGGGACGCCTCTCTACCACCTCGTAGCACCGTTAGCTTGTATTGTTGCCATAACAATGGTCAGCGACGGAGGAACATCCCGCCCTGTTTTTATGGCAACGAAGATCTCGCACATGCGCAGTTAAACGGCGCTCGTAGCGCCATTAGTTTGTATTGTTATCATGACAACGGGCGGCGACGGAGGAACGTCCCGCCCCGTTGTTATGGCAACAAAGATTTTGCGCATGCGCAGTTAAATGGCGCTTGTAGCACTGTAATGCCCACAGACTCCTGGGAAATGATGACACTCATTCCTCAGAAGGCCAGACGAGTTAGGAAGGGAAGTAGGTCTACCGCGGACTTGGTGTTTTTTTTTACATTTTTTTATATTAAAGGGAATCTAGTGATAAGAAGTTTGTTTTTAGGGTCGACCTCTGCTTTAACAACCACTTTGAGAGGAGATATGATTACAATGTACAAATACAAATACTTTAAACACTTTACTCCAAAGTTCCTAAAGAGGTCACGCAGCCACAACTTGAGGTTAGAAGAAAAGAGGTTTAACCTTAGATTGCAGAAACGGTTCTTTACCGTTAGGCAACAAAAATAGGAGCTCCTCTATCGGGAAGTAATACTAGCTGTGTGTGTCAATAACTTCAAAAACCTTTAATGCCCTGTACACATGATCGGTTCATCCAATGAAAACGGTCTGATGGATTTTTTCATCAGATATCCGATGAAGCTGACTTTCATCAGTCGTGCCTACACACCATCGGTTAAAAAACCGATCATGTCAGAATGCGGTGATGTAAAACACAACGACGTGCTGAGAAAAATGAAGTTCAATGATTCCAAGCATGCGTCGACTTGATTCTGAGCATGCATGGATTTTTAACCGATGGGCGATCGTTTTTTTCTATCATTTTTTTAACCATCAGATAATTTTAAAACAAGTTCCTAATTTTTTCACCGATTGATAAAAAAACTATTGGGCCCACACATGATCGGTTCGTCTGATGAAAAAGGTCCAGACCGTTTTCATCAGACGAACCGATCGTGTGTACGCGGCATTAGATGTCTTCCTCAGGAAGCATAATATATGGGTTATGGGAATTATTAGAGAATAAAAATGTTTTTCAACCTTATAAACTATAGTATGTAACTGTGACTTAGGCCTCGTACACACGAGTGATCTTATAATGTTTGTTTTCCTTCTGTGGCTCCTACAGGAGTGGTTGGATCTTTTTGAGGTGGTGGAACTTCAGAATCATTTACAAGAATGTCCTGCACGAATATTTAAATGACCCTGCACATTTTTATGTGCAAGTTGATCCGTGGCTGCGAGGGTGAGACATTTTTTCAATAAGCGCTGTAACCTTTATTAATCTATCCATTTATTGTTAACCTCAATTATTGAATTTTTTGATTATCTAAATAATATGTACATTATGTTTTTGAAGCATTTGTATTCTTTAAGTATACTAATGGGTTGTCCATCTATTATGTTCTTTGTAAAATTTCAGTATGACCTGCTCTTACGTCAAAAGAAACTTCTGGAGAAGCTCATATGAGCGTAACTAGTAGAGTCACTCTACGGCAGCTGTTTATACCTATGGCTCAAGTCATGCTATCAACATGGATGGTCTATTACTGTTTGCTTTGTATATTTTATTCTTTTCATTAAACATGTATACATTTTAATACTTGTGTATTTCTATATTCTTTAAACTGAACACCGTTAAAAAATCCCTGGGTTTAAAAACCCATCTCTGTCCTTTTCCTTTTTGCATTATTATAATGGGATAAGGTAATCTTGATTTGAATGTTTATGTCCCATATCATACAATTTCTTTTTTACACACTTTGTTATATTTCTTGTAACATGAACAAATGATAATAGTATTCCTTCATCTTTAAATTTTTAAATACCTTTTTATCATTCTTTATGGCTTTTTTAACATTGTGCATGAGCCACATAGTTTTTACTTTTGATCATTTAAAAATATTGCTCATGGGAATATATTTTGCAGTGTGTTTGCATACAGTTGATTTGAAACATTCCCATTTCTGTTCTGTGTTCTTTGATGACAATATTGCCTCCCAAACGAAGTCTTGGTGAATAGTCTTCAATCTTGGAAAATTTGCTCTTCTATAATTGTTTTTTTGTCTTTTCAGTATGTGCTTGTTTACTTCTTACATTAGATGAAACCCTGTTATAGTCACTGCTACCCAGATATTCTTTTATTTGAACATTAGTAATAGGCTCCACATTTTTTAAGATTACCAGGTCCAGCAGAGCATCATTTCTAGTTGGGGCTTCCATAAACTGTACAATAAAATTGTCTTGTAGCAGGTTTGTACATTTCTACCCTTTTACTGTTCCAGAAATGCCATTACTCCATTTATTTTCAGGGTAGTTAAAATCTTCCAGTATGACCGCTGTTCCATTCCTTGCTGCTCGTTCTATCTGTGCAAAAAGTTGAGCATTACCTCCTCAATAACAAAGGTGGGACTGTAAAAAAATCCAATATTTAAATTTAAAAAATTCACACCCATGTACAGCTCCACCCATATTGTCTCAGCGTCATCACAATCTCCATAAAAAAAGTCCTCTTTCACACTCACTTTAGATCACTTTTCACAGACACAACCACCTACTTGTTTTACAATTTTTCTCTGAAAGAGAGTATAGCCAGAAATAATAATAGCTTAATTATATGAAACATGAAGCCAAGATTCAGCAATACCAATTAAATAATAGTTCCTTCATGCACCAAAGCTTCCGACAAGCTATCTCACCAAAACTGAAATTTCCTTTGCAGGGAGTGCTTAAAATTTGAGTGTATCTTCTGGGTGCCGACTGAGAAAATCTGTGAACTAATCATAAAAGCAGGAACTAAGATTTCTGGCAACATTCTGTACACAAACAGTGTACATTTCAACATGGCTTTTGTAGCAATTGTATATTCTAATATACATTAATATAATATATATTTATTTTTATTATATGTTTTTCCACATAAGTTAAGTTTATCCTTAAAATACTTCTCCAGCCTTCTTATAAAGTTTTGAGTTTCTAATGTCTGCGTTTATTCTGAGTCAGTGATTTAGAAAGCATTGAAGCCAAGTAACCATTGGTTTTCAAAAAAAATACAAAATTAAAAGAGCACACAAACCCAGTGCGATAAAAGACTATACATTTTTTGGTATAGGTAGAGGTTTTCCCAGGGCAGCAGGGATGCCACTCTGTTACCTTCTTGAAGTGGGACTTTCGCTTTTTGATCAACAGCAACAACTGGACTACTTGACATCTTGCCACACTGCAGGCCACGGTAAAGGACTGCATTGTGGACCAATTACAAGTGCTTCTTCTCACAACCTTTGTGAGTTCAATACGTTCTTATTATAACTAATAAATATATAGTCTTTTCTTGCAGTAGATTGGTGTGCACTTTTTCATTCTGTTTACTTTGTAGTATACTTATTATGCCTATTGTTCCAAGAAAAGCTGCAAAACTCGTTCTTACTCATTTGATTGATGCATATTCTACATAGTGTAAATAAGACTAACTTTGAAAATTATTTATATTTACTTTTATATACCGAGCACACTGGACCTGTATGTTTTTTCTTGGCACAACCAGGATCTAATCCCATGTCATCTATGGTAGCCACTGTATATCTAACATTTTCAACAGTTTGCATATCTCAATTTTAGTGAACCTATACTTTATTTTCATGTAAATGTAAAGTAAGTACAGGTTCAAAAATAGAGAAAATATATGGACAGCCGCACTCCAGAAAAAAAAACTCTACGGTTGCCTTTATTTGTAAAAAGTGGTAAAACACTACAAATCACAGCAAAAAAGGGGATAGATGCAGCGACGTGTTTCGCACTATTGGCTAGAAATGCATTTCAAATATATAGTATCATACAAAAGCCATGTGATCAACAATGACCAATAGTGGATTGTAACCATTCAATAAAATAGATTAAACAATAATTGAAACCACCTGTGTGTACGGACATGCTTTAAAACATTAACCCATAGCTCGTGGAAATACACACAGGTGGTTTCAATTATTGTTTAATCTATTTTATTGAATGGTCACAATTCACTATTGGTCATTGTTGATCACATGGCTTTTGTATGATACTATATATTTGAAGTGCATTTCTATATATGCTAGCTATGACTAAGCACTAGCCAATAGTGCGAAACGCGTCGGCTGCATCTATCCCCTATTTTGCTGTGATTTGTAGTGTTTGAATTTTTTTTACAAATAAAGGCAACCGTAAAGGTTTTTTCTGGAGTGCGGCTGGTCATATATTTTCTGAGGACACTGATTGGTATAACATATCCATCTGGAGCGGTAACTTTATTTCTCTAACAGGTTCAATGCAGGTTACTCTTATTATGATATACTTCTTTCAATATGCTACCAAAAATCTGTTTTTGTAAAATAAACACATAACTTGTTAGGAAAAATAGAAAAGCACACATTTGCTATGAGTCACATGCCTCATAGAACTGTCCAAGATGTACACAGCAGGGAACTGCTCAAAGAAATCTTCATTCCAACATCCTAACCTATTCTTATTGTTGTATTATGCTATTGATCCATTTGACATTATTTAACAGTACAAATTTACAAGAAAAATCTTTCAGGAGTTTGAATATAATTAAATTTGATGTATAACACATTTTGTAGCCTCTGAAACAATTGATAATAATGAGATATCAGCGGCATTACAGCCACGTGTGTGGAAAGGCAATTATGAAGATGGTTTACCCTGTATGACCTTTATTTTAATTCCTTTTCTTCTGCTCTCTGGTAAATGTTAAATTTGTTTCTTGCTCATTTATTTTCATGTTTCCTGATTAGTTCTCACTGGGAACACGCTTGGGATCTTCTCAGGATTGGGGACCCAGTCGATTACTGGAAGGCCATTTCGCCGGGGGGGCCGTGATGCAGTCACCCTAAAGGTGGGTGCCGCACTCGAAAAAAGAACCCAGACCAATGGCGTCTGTCCCATAAAAACCCTCCCCCAGCATACACAGCGAGAAGAAAACCTCCTTATAGGCTGCTGGGGAAAAGCACCCAAACCTTGACTTCACTGCTGCCACCTATTGTCCTGGGGGAGGGAACAGCACCCCAGGAACAACAGAACAAGCCCACAGCACAGCCAAGCTGAGATAGAGACCCAATTTAACAGATTAACTGGATCAGAGCTAATTAACTCTCTGATCCCCCTCTAAATTTAACAAAGCACCGGTACTTGGAAGTAACCAGGCGCTACACATGTTATGAATGTGTGCCCAGCCACATTCATAACAGTGAATGTGGACACCAGATACAAAGTTGGAAGGCCCACCAAGTACCCAGTCACTGCTGTCCCAATCAAAACAGAGACGGGAAGGAAGAGCTGGAATTTATATCCCCTTGGCATGTCCAGGGAATTGTGGGACCCCATGGTATTATGGGGAACAGGGTTAAAGGAGTCCACGCCTGCTGAGGAAAGTTAGTAAAGGAGCACTATGCTACACTCCACCTGATTTGAACTTGCGATTCAAGGCAGGTTTGCTGGCCAAAGAGAATGGGAGCAGGAAAGAGAGGTGTCAAGCCGTCAATGGTGTAGTAGGATTTTATTGAATGTAAAATGTTAAAAACAAATTGTTATGCACTCACAAACCACAGAGTAGTAATTATTGAAACAGCTCAGTCTGAAGCTGACAGGGGAAAGTCCAATCCCGCCGAGGTAGACTCAAAGAAGCTGGTGCCAGGACGCAGTGACAAATCAAGAACACTTTTTGTAAGTTAGTACAGTTAATGCAAACCTGGTAAAGTGTTCAACCACAATGAGACTGTGATGTTAACCATCTTTAGGGTTTACATACATTTTAAGATGATATTTCATATACGGATTTCTAGCAGCTAGAAAGAAAACCTTGCTGAATGAGCGATATGGTGCAATCAAATACAAGACTTCACCCAGAAGTATATTTTTTTCCTGTCTGTACTCATCCAGAAATTGGTGGGCTTTTTACACATTTAATTATATTTTTTAATGAAAAGAGTAAGTACAAAGCTCTTCAAGGCCTAAACAGTATAAATCAAGGATCATTGTATGTATGTATGTATAGCTTTTGTTAGAAGGTATAGCTTATAAGAGCTTTATAAACAACAGATACTGATCTGAATATACGGATAAAGTAAATTACATAACCATGGACTAGCCATAAAGGAAAGAACAACATAAACAAATCTTCAGTAGAAATACTTTCAGAATAACCTATAATTTTTTAATCTTCTTAAGGTTATCAGAAGAACAAAATCTTGTACAATAAATTTGGTTAACTATTATGCTGAAACACAAATGCTCTGTGTAAATTGTCACAATAAATTGATTCCCAAAGGGCTCATTCATTCTCAATAGCATGTGATTGAAATGCTATTGAGAAGTAGAAAGAGACAAACAGAACATATAGTTAACTGCTTTAAATAGATGGCCCAGGTGTGCTCTCTCCAATAGAGTATTATTATCTTAAGTGCTTTCACTTGTTAAAAATGCAGACTTTGAAGATCTTAGTTCTATTGTCAAGTCTATAAAACAGCTATGTTTAAATTATTTCTGCCATGCCATGTAGAATGTTATACAAACATGATGTATATTTGTCATTCATATGCTAACACAAGGCAACATTCTCTTTCTAGCACAGCATTATACACTTTTTTGAGCATTTTAGCCTGGTATTACTGTAGCTGATGTATTTTAAAAGGATATGAAGATAACACATAGGTTAGTAGAGATGTGCTAATGAAATAGATTTAACCCAGATAAGGCCAATTTGTTTAAAACATATGCACAAATGTTTCAGATTGTTCACTGTGGGACTTAGGAGATCTCCGATGTTTAATATCTGCTTATAGGATGTCAAACACTCGGAAAAATTTGGTTTCTCCCCTTCTAAGAGAGAGGTAGGAAGTAGATACAATGGACCAACTGGTCACATATGTCTCAATTTTTATCATTCTTTCCTATTTTTGTGTTTAGCTTAAGGGTGGTATCTTTTTAAGGCTTCCTGGTTAGCATTACACCAGCCTCCCAGATGCAGGAACTTTCCAATGGAACAAACTCTGCTAACCCACCTGCACCTTAGGCCCTGTACACACGATCAGTCCAAACTGATGAAAACGGACTCAGGTTCAGTTTCATCAGTCCAAACCTACCGTGTGTATGCCCCATCGGACTTTTGTCCTTCAGACCAAAGTTTTAGAACTTGCTTTAAAATCAGACTGATGGACGCCTGACCGTCGGTCAAAACCGATGGTTAGTACACAAAAGCATCGGTTCAAAATCCGCGCATGCTCAGAATCAAGTCGACGCATGCATGGAAGCATTGAACTTCGTTTTTTTCAGCATGTCGTGTGTTTTACGTCACCGCGTTCTGACCCGATCGGTTTTTGAACTGATGGTGTGTACGCACATCAGACCATCAGTCTGCTTCATCCGTGAACCGATGAAACTGAACCTCAGTTCGTTTTCATCAGTTTGGACTGATCGTGTGTACAAGGCCTTAGGGGGAGAGCACCTTAGGGGGAGAGCCTGCGGTGGGGAGAAAGTGTGGAGAGCCACGAGTAGGACTGGACTGAACTATGCCATGCTGCTCTCATAATATACTATACAGGGGAAGTGAGCTGTGTAGAGGGAGAGTATATGGAGAACAAGCTGCAGGTACAATGCTGCTGTGAACTGTGGGAGTAGTTTGCAGCATCAGCTTACAGGAGGATGTATTGTAATCCTTAGGACTGACAAAAGGCCTGTAAGACATTTAAATTGGCTCTGATGCTGTTGCTGTCACTGCAGTTGTTGTGTGTGGTGAGTTGGCAATGCAGTCTTAATCTTTGAACCTCCGGATTACAAGTGCTCTCGCAAGAAAAAAAGCACCTTTTGCAAAAAAAAGAATTCTCCCATATTTGTAGAAGAAAGGTGCATTTATTTAATTCTTTTAAATTAGCCTGCAAAGTATTGCAACCATGATAAGTGGATAGCAAGTGCAACATACAAACTTCTGCAGACTCACCCGCCATATATATGTACAGACTTTTAAATAGTGAACTGAGAACTACAGGTTTGTTTGCCATGGTGGAAGATGGCACTTGCAATTCATTCATTCACAGATCTATGAGAATGAATGGGGATGCTGTGCAATGCAGTGCAAAATTCAAGTGATAATTGCAGCAGGAGAGGACAACCTGCTGTCAGAGTTTGGGGGCACGACGGGTTGGCCTTAAACCATGTTTCATTTTACGCCCTAAATATGGGTGGGACATGTAACATGGTATAACAGGTGATGGACTTTTCACTGTACAGTTTACTTAGTCAGGTTGTTTGAGGTAATTTTTCCATAACTGATTGGCACTTTGTCATTTGGTAATAATCTGGCTTATTATGGTACACAAATAATTGTTGTTTGCTGCTGCAATAATTTATTACCCTTGCAGGACTTCACAGCTCAATAAAGTTTGTTTACTCTTAAGGTGTATTGGTGAGATAGTATTCTTCAAAGGAAAGTAATCTCTGGACTTTTTTCATCGGAAAAAATGATCATGTGTGGGCCCCATCTGACTTTTTTCCATTGGTGTAAAAAAATAGAACATGTTTTAAATTTTTCCGATGGGAAAAAAAACGATAGGAAATTCTGATCGTCTGTGTGGAACTCCATAGGAGAAAAATCCATGCATGCTCAGAATCATGTCGACGCATGCTCGGAAGAATTGAACTTCATTTTTTTCGGCTCGTAGTAGTGTTTTAAGTCACCGTGTTTTGGACGGTCGGAATTGATGAAAGTCAGCTTCATTGGAATTCCGACGGAAAATTCCATTGGAAATCCGATCGTGTGTACGCGGCATAAGAGAAAAGAAGAACTCATCCAACTAGTGGCTTCTCCAGGCAGAGAGCTACAAGTGGTTTCTGCTATGAGCCAAGCTAGCAAGGTGGAACCCAAAGCTACCACAGAATGATTCTAGTGGGTGTTGATCCTGCTAACTGTACTGCTTTGCTATTGCCCATTTATGAGTCTTCTACTGAACAGATATACCATCTAAAAAACTGTTTCTTCCCACAGAGGTGATGTCTCATTATACAACAGAGGAGGGAAAAAGAAAAAACAGAAACAGAAAAAAAAAGGTCTGAAGATATAGACCAGGTCAGAATAAAGCTAATCGTGCGAGGGATACCACACTGCGCCCTGACACAGATCCAAGTGAAGATTTTAGAAAAAGGAGCATCTCAATCCTGAACGCATTAAGATTATGAGGCAAGAGAATGCCATGTTTAAAGTGGTTGTAAAGGCTTGTTTTTTTTCTAAAATAATAAACATATTATACTTGTCTGCTCTGTGCATGGTTTTGCACAGAGCAGCCCTGATCCGTCTTATCTGGGGTCCCCCATCAGAGTCAGTACTTCTGTTTCCACCTGCCTTCCGAGTGCCTCCATAGCAAGCTGCCTGCTATGGGGGCACTTGTGAGGGCTGAATCCCGAGCTGCACTGTGTGCATCTAGTGAAACACACAGTAATACTCAAACCCACCCCCTGCGCAGCTGCGCTCTGCTCACATGATTTGATTTACAGCAGCAGAGTCCAATGGCTTTTGCTGCTGTCGAGTCTCCTGTGGGAAGAGAGGAGAGAAGGGCAGCATTGCTGCATACAGGCCCTGCTTTGGATTGAGATTGGGCTCAAGCATTTAAGGAGGAGCTGGGAGGAGCTGACATGGAAAGTTTTTTTTACCATAATGCAAAAAATGCAATAGGGTAAAAAAAAACTTTTACCCTCATAACCACTTTAACCCCCACATCATATGACGGTCGCCCAGAATGACCGCTCTTGCGCCGTGTTGCTAGGACACGGCACGACACCGATCTGTGTTAGAAGCAGCGGCTCTTTAACCATGTGATCGACTGTGACCGATCACAGTCAGTCACATGTAAACAGGTAATCGGCTCTCCTCTGACACTGACAGAGTGTGATCAGCGGCATCTCCTCACAGAGGACATCTAGGGATGTAATCAGGGCACTGATTACAATTAAGTACCACCAGTTCCAGCAATACTTGCCCACCACTGCCAGCAAACAGTGCCAACCAGTGCCCATAATTGCCACCAACCAGTGCCCAAAAGTGCCAGCAACCAGTGCCCACAAGTGATGCCAGTCAGTGCTGGCTATTAGTGCTGCCCATCAATGCTTATCATTGCTGCCCATCAATCCACCCATCAATGCCCATCAGTGCCCACCAGTGCAACCTATCTGTGCCCAGTGCCCACCAGTGCCACCCATCAGTGCTGCCTATCAGTGCTCATCAGTGCCACATATCAGTGCCCATAAGTGTGACATATTCATGCCTCCTCATCAGTGCCCATAAGTGACACCTCATCAGTGCCCACCGGTACAGCCTATCAGTGCCCATTAGTGCCGCCTCATCAGCGCCCATCAGTGAAGGAAAAAAATTACTTATTTGCAAAATTACGTCTTTGCCCTCTAGAGCTGCCCCAATGAGCCATCTTGAGCCATCTTTAAAGTCAAGGTCCCATGAAGTGGGTATGCATTGATTTTCTGTGTCTGGAGCCCAATACAAGTGGACAAGAGAACATCCTTGTGGTGACAGATCATTTCACCAAGCCTTTTTTAAGGACTAAAGACCAAAAAAATTCAACTGTGGCTAAAGTTCTGGTGGAAAAATCCTCTGTTCATTGTAACTGCCCCAAAAGTTCCACTCTGATCTGATCAAGATAAAGACTTTGAAAGTAGTCTTATTAAGCAGTTGTTAGACATGTTGGGAATTTAGAAATCATGGACAATCCCCATCGTCTACAAGGGGACCCACAGCCTGAACAGTTAAATACACCCTCCTTGACATGCTTGGGACTGCACTGGCACAGCAGAAAATAAATGGCATTGAAGCGGACACATCTCAGGAGTCATCCATGTCTACACAACAGTACAGAAAATGATGCAACTTGGTACTCTATCTATATGCTCATGTTTGAGAGAAAGGTCTGACTGCCAGTGGATGTTACCTCTTTTATCTCATTTGAATCGGATGTCAACTGGAGCCCCTGATGGCTATATGGACTGGTTCATGGAAGAATCTAAAGACTGCATATTAGAAGTTTTAAATGGCTTTTGATGGCCAGTGAAATAAAATGATATATACAGGTGGTTCTCAAAAAATTAGCATATTGTGATAAAGTTCATTATTTTCTGTAATGTACTGATAAACATTAGACTTTCATATATTTTAGATTCATTACACACAACTGAAGTAGTTCAAGCCTTTTTATTGTTTTAATATTGATGATTATGGCATACAGCTCATGAAAACCCAAAATTCCTATCTCCAAAAATTAGCATATCATGAAAAGGTTCTCTAAACGAGCTCTTAACCTAATCATCTGAATCAACTAATTAACTCTAAACACCTGCAAAAGATTCCTGAGGCTTTTAAAAACTCCCAGCCTGGTTCATTACTTCAAACCGCAATCATGGGTAAGACTGCCGACCTGACTGCTGTCCAGAAGGCCATCATTGACACCCTCAAGCAAGAGGGTAAGACACAGAAAGGAATTTCTGAACGAATAGGCTGTTCCCAGAGTGCTGTATCAAGGCACCTCAGTGGGAAGTCTGTGGGAAGGAAAAAGTGTGGCAGAAAACGCTGCACAACGAGAAGAGGTGACCGGAACCTGAGGAAGATTGTGGAGAAGGACCGATTCCAGACCTTGGGGGACCTGCGGAAGCAGTGGACTGAGTCTGGAGTAGAAACATCCAGAGCCACCGTGTACAGGCGTGTGCAGGAAATGGGCTACAGGTGCCGCATTCCCCAGGTCAAGCCACTTTTGAACCAGAAACAGCGGCAGAAGCGCCTGACCTGGGCTACAGAGAAGCAACACTGGACTGTTGCTCAGTGGTCCAAAGTACTTTTTTCGGATGAAAGCAAATTTTGCATGTCATTCGGTAATCAAGGTGCCAGAGTCTGGAGGAAGACTGGGCAGAGGGAAATGCCAAAATGCCTGAAGTCCAGTGTCAAGTACCCACAGTTAGTGATGGTCTGGGGTGCCATGTCAGCTGCTGGTGTTGGTCCACTGTGTTTTATCAAGGGCAGGGTGAATGCAGCTAGCTATCAGGAGATTTTGGAGCACTTAATGCTTCCATCTGCTGAAAAGCTTTATGGAGATGAAGATTTCATTTTTCAGCACGACCTGGCACCTGCTCACAGTGCCAAAACCACTGGTAAATGGTTTACTGACCATGGTATTACTGTGCTTAATTGGCCTGCCAACTCTCCTGACCTGAACCCCATAGAGAATCTGTGGGATATTGGGAAGAGAAAGTTGAGAGACGCAAGACCCAACACTCTGGATGAGCTTAAGGCCGCTACCGAAGCATCCTGGGCCTCCATAACACCTCAGCAGTGCCACAGGCTGATTGCCTCCATGCCACGCCGCATTGAAGCAGTCATTTCTGCAAAAGGATTCCCGACCAAGTATTGAGTGCATAACTGAACATAATTATTTGAAGGTTGACTTTTTTTATTAAAAACACTTTTCTTTTATTGGTCAGATGAAATATGCTATTTTTTTGAGATAGGAATTTGGGGTTTTCATGAGCTGTATGCCAAAATCATCAATATTAAAACAATAAAAAGGTTTGAACTACTTCAGTTGTGTGTAATGAATCTAAAATATATGAAAGTCTAATGTTTATCAGTACATTACAGAAAATAATGAACTTTATCACAATATGCTAATTTTTTGAGAACCACCTGTAACTTGAAAGTATTGGACCAATATTTGCAGCCTCGAGATCAGGTGCTTTTGAAGAATCTGGTTCTACCTGGAAAGCATAAACTAGGTGACCATCAGAATTCTCAGCACATCATCAGGCAATTGCTAGTTTTCCTGTATTAAATTTTCTCTGATGGGAACACAAGGCCTTTGAAGACTTGGCATTGAAAGCAGTCATCTTCCACTAATTCTCCCACTACTAGACACACTTCTGCAGAGCACAGAGAACAGGGGTGAAGAGACTAATTTTCCCTCCTAAAAGACTGACCAAAAGGGAGCTTGGGAGATAATGGGAATTTGTAAAATGCCCGATTATGGGGGAAGCAGTAGCCAAATTGGAAAAGGCCAAGTGTCTTGGGGGGCTCCTACTGGCTGCAGCTGCAATCTCAGATTGATGAAACTGGGGAGGAGAGCCTGTGCTGGAGATGGAAAGTGGAGGGCCATGTGAGAAGCTGGACTGAGCTGTGCAGGCTGCTGCCAGAGTATACTGTGCAGAGAAAGTGATCTGAACAGAGGGACAGTATGCCCTGAAAAGTCTGCAGATACAATACTGCTGTAAACTGTGCTGCAATGAATAGTGTTTCATGACTCTGTAGGAGAATTCTAACAGGCAGCCAAATGGGCTGCACTGGGGTACTGGACTGAGAGAGGACCTGTCTGCTGAGGGGTTGCTGTGAGGTGAAAGGTCTGTTGGCCATTTATACAGAAATTACACTGTTAAAGTGGATGTAAACCCAAAATCATAATATGAGGTGATCCACAGTATAAAAAGTCAAAAATCCACCCTCCCCCACATAAAACATCCTGGTAATATACAATGAACTGTGGGCAGGGATGGGACTGCAGCGGAAGCGATTTCCAGCCGCTTTACAGGTGCTATTTTTAGCCCAAAAGCGCCTAAAAAACTCCTCAGTGTAAAAAGGGGTCCTACACTCACCCCCTCTCTTGTACACTCACTCTCTTTTTCTTACACTCACCCCCCTCTCTCACCCCCTTTCCCTCAACCCTCCCTCTCTCTCACCCTCTCATGATATACAATGATGGATGTGGGGGCCTTTTGGTGGGCATGATTTTTCAGGGGCGGGGGGGTGGAGGCAGCATTTTATTGAATTAAAGTGGGCCGGTCTGGATGAAGTCCAGGGCCAAATTTTTGTCCCAGTCCAGCCCTGACTGTGGGTCACCTCATATTATGATAAACATAACATAACATATGATAAACATGTCCAAGCTAGATATGTAAATAACCTGTCACTCAAAGCAAGGAGAGAGGAAAGGACTTTTTTATTTAGACAGGTTTTTATCTGGAAGTCTGTTAATTTTCACTGAACAATAAAAGAGGATTGCTCAGAGCTGGATTAACTCTGTGTGGCAAGACTGGGCACAGATGATAGGAAATCTTATACTCTACATTGTGACATCAAAAAAAAAAAAAAAAAAAAAAAAAAAATTGGGGTTTACATCTACTTTAATGTTTACTGCAGTTAAATAAAGTGTTGGCCATGCAATTTTTATCTTTGCTCCCATGGACTTGGATTACGAGTGCAAGGGAGAGAGAACGAGTGTCAAGCTGATCTGTTTAACATGTAAATCTTACAGGACAATAAAGTCTAAAGAACTATGCATTCCCTTTTTAGGTACTTGTTTGTTCACAGTCAATATGCAGCTCTTCTGCAATCTATGCGCCTATGAAGTCCCCAACGGAACAGATGGTAGGCTGCATCATTGTCAAGCTTGCTTATACTCCTTTCTTAGCTAGATTTTAAAATGGTGTTGTTCTACAACTCTACATGTTCTAACCCCAACTGCTGACATTCCAGACATGTCTGATCTCTATACTGTAATGAGCTAGTCTTCCCCCTTTAAGGGTGATGTCTCCCTTGTATCCTTGCGCTTTAAACTTGGAATCAAAGTGTATTTCTAGCTTCCTTTGAGTTATAGTTGCACATATGTAATTCATCCATATGTCTTCTCCACCCACTCATCTCGAAGGGTTACAGAAAAAAACGGATTGGGATACTAGAAAGATAAAATGAGTTAGAATTTTGAGACAGACAAACCGAGGTGTAGACACATAGAGGTGGGATACACAGACTCTCAGGAGAGGCTTTGAATTTTCTTTTTTTTTATTGTTTTTAACATATTATTTATTTATTATCTATAATGTATTTCTAATTAAAATAAATATACTTTTGAATATTTTTCCATTGGTTACACCATACACTGTTTAATGAGATTGGCTTAATTTAAATATAAACTAAAGAAAGACAGATAGATTTAAAGGGGAGGTTCACCCTATAAAAAATTTCTAACACTACATCCAGCCCAGTTCTGCATATAAAATTACACTGACCTTTTTTTTTTTTCGCCGTAGATAGCGTTTAGCCTTAGAATTCACCGCGGCTTCCGGGTAGGGAATCCCGTGGGAGTGGGCGTTCCTATTGACATGCCAATTAATTGACATACTAAACAACGGCGCACACAGCGCGTCACGACTTCCCAAAAGAAGCTCGGGTCGGCTCGGCTCTATTCGGCGCCGGTGCGCAGGCGCCAAAAAGAGGCGAGCCGATCCGAGCTTCCTTCGGGAAGTCGTGACGCGCTGTGTGCGCCGTCATTTAGCATGTCAATCAATTGGCATGTCAATAGGAACGCCCACTCCCGCGGGATTCCCTACCCGGAAGCCGCGGTGAATTCTAAGGCTAAACGCTATCTACGGCAAAAAAAAAAAAAGGTCAGTGTAATTTTATATGCAGATGTGGGCTGGATGTAGTGTTAGAAATTTTTTATAGGGTGAACCTCCCCTTTAAAGTACAGTAAAACCTTGGTTTGAGAGTTAGGCCACGTACCCACTTCCGAGCATGCGTCAACTTGATTCTGAGCATGCGTGGATTTTTAACCGATGGTCGTGCGTACTAACGATCGGTTTTGACCTATTGGTTAGGCGTCCATCGGTTAAATTTTAAAGCAAGTTCCTATTTTTTTGACCGAAGGTTAACTAACCGATGGGGCCCACACACGATCGGTTTGGACCGATGAAAACGGTCCATCAGACCATTCTCATCGGATGGACCGATTGTGTGTACGCAGCCTAAAGCATCGGTTAAAAACCTGTGCATGCTCAGAATCAAGTCGACGCATGCTTGGAAGCATTGAACTTCATTTTTTTCAGCACGTCGTTGTGTTTTACGTCACCGAGTTCTGACACGATCGGTTATTTAACCTATGGTGTGTAGGCACATCAGACCATCAGTCAGCTTCATCGGTTAACCGATGAGAACGGTCCTTCGGACCATTCTCATCGGATGGACTGATCGTGAGTACGCGGCCTTAGAGGCGCCTCTCTTCTCTTTTATACTCTGTAGCTCCTGCTGGATTTTGCTTCTAATCCCCTTGAGGAGGCTTCCATTTGTGGATGGACATTTTATGGTTACACAACTTATCACATTGCTATAATCTTTTTATATGAACTATAAACTGAATGACTTATGAATAAATGGTTGTGGAACGAATCATTTGAATTTCCATTATTTCTTATGGGAAAATTAGCTTTGATATACAAGGGCTTTGGATTACAGCATGCTTCCGGAACGAATTATGCTCGCAATCCAAGGTTTTACTGTATATGTAAACCCATTCAATCAAAATTTCATATAAGATTTAACAGGTTAATGTTATTTCAAAATGTTAAAATCTGCAACATTTAGAGAAGTTAATTGTTCATTAGGGTTTATGTGTTAGTGTTTAATCAGAAGAAATGCATATCCTAGAATCTTGAGTGTGTGCCTCAGCCCAAGTGAAATGGGCATGAATAGAGCTGATTAGGCAAGCAGCACCAGAAATATGAACAAATGTACTGTAATTACTTTTTCAACGAGTAGCCTAAATTTTGTCACAACATAACTACAAGAAAGATTTAGTGGAGAATATTGTAGAAAAAAAAGTTCTACTAGTTACTAAATAGTTGGGTTTATAGAATTTATTCATTATGTATTTTTTAATTATTATATAATGTATTCAAGACAGGAAAAGGTACAAATGCTTATATTATTAGTAGGGTTGTCCCAATACCGATACTAGTATCGGTATCGGGACCGATACCGAGCATTTGTGCGAATACTTGTACTCGCATAAAAATGCTCCCGATGCCTGATCCGATACCCGGAAGTCGGCGGACGGAGAGGGGGCGGAGCCAGTGGGGTAGCATGGACGGCGCCGTGGCACCAGGTGCATAAATTTAGGGGGACACCAGGAAGTGTGTGTCACTGCCGGATCCATCCTCCTAATGGTCCTGTGTCCCTGTGCCCTGTGAATGGTCGTGTACAGTGGCGGGACGGGGCTATTGGCTAATAAGGCGGTGATGGCCTATCCGTGATCACGGCGGGGCTGGCCAATCCGTGATCACGGCAGGGGGCGAGGCTAGCCTATCCACGATCACGGCGGGGCTGGTCCCACCTCCTTCTAGCCTCCAGATCGATATGCTGTCTTCCCCTCCTCCAGGCTCCACCCTCTCTCTGCAGGTGAGACTGTCAGCCAGAGAGAGAGATTAGAGGAGTTTAGACAAGTCAGTATTGGTCAGTATATAGTGTAGTGGACAGAGCAGTGGTCAGTAGTGCCATCCATCCGTGACCGTCAGTGCCCCCTGTCAGTGCCATCCATCGGTCAGTGCCCCCTATCAGTGCCATCTATCAGTCAGTGCCCTCCATCCATCAGTCAGTGCCCCCTGTCAGTGCCATCCATCAGTAAGTGCCCCCTGTCAGTGCCATCCATCTGTCAGTGCCCCGCTATCACTGCCATCCATCCATCAGTGCCCCCTGTCAGTGCCATCCATCCATCAGTGCCCCTGTCAGTGCCATCCATCCATCAGTGCCCCCTGTCAGTGCCATCCATCTGTCAGTGCCCCCTGTCAGTGCCATCCATCCATCAGTGCCCCCCTGTCAGTGCCATCCATCCGTCAGTGCCATCCACCCATCAGTGCCCCCTGTCAGTGCCATCCACCCATCAGTGCCCCCTGTCAGTGCCATCCATCCGTCAGTGCCCCCTGTCAGTGCCATCCAATCGTCAGTGCCCCCTGTCAGTGCCATCCATCCGTCAGTGTCCCCCTGTCATGCCCATTATTAAAATTGTCACATGACATTTAAAAAAGTATCGGTATTCGGTATCGGCGAGTACTTGAAAAAAAGTATCGGTACTTGTACTCGGTCTTAAAAAAGTGGTATCGGGACAACCCCAATTATTTGTGGCTCCTTAGGCTCTTTTTCTTCTTAAAAAAAAAAACGTGTTATACTTACCTGCTCTGTGCAATGGTATTGCATAGAGCAGCCGTTTACTTTTTTTAACTGGGGTCCCCCTCTGGAGCTCCCTGCTTCTCCTCCTCTGAGAGTGCCCCTTCAGCAAGCAGTGTGTTGAAAGGGCACTTGTGTGGGTGTGGTCACAAGCCAGGCTGTGTGCATCCATAGACACACACAGCATAGCTTGGCCACGCCCCCTGCTTGCTCCTTACAGGATTTAACTGACAGCAGCAGGCGGCAATGGCTCCCACTGCTCTCAGTTAGTCCTATGAGGAGAGGAAGAGAGAGCAGTGTTGCTGCAGAGGGGCACAGCGCTGGATTAAGATAGGACTCAGGTAAGTGTTTGTAGGAAAGGGGGTGAAGCAAGTAGTGGGACATTTTTTACCCTAATGCAGGGTATGCATTAAGGTAACAAAACGTCTTGACTTTTGAACCACTGTAAGCAGGTTTTGTTTGTCTATTTTAAAATCAGTTTACATTTTAAGAGGAAGTGAACCTGATGCTACAGCAGCAGATATGGGCCCACTCGGTGAGGCAGCTGGTGGCTAAGATCTTCAACTTTTGCACTGACAGTAGGTACAAAGTGCATTATGGGAATTGAAGCATTAGCATCTTTGATTAGAGTGATTGAACACAGAATCAGTAGGTGGATGTGCCATGTGCTAGCACCCTTTTTAATGAGGGAGCCCCAAAAGGCCAACTTTAACTCCCAACCTCAGCCAGGTAGTACCTTAAGCTAAAAGGGGAAATCCATTCCAAGCAAAATGTGTGAAAGCTGGCGAGGTCTCAGCTGTATGATTTGTTCCACCTTACAATCAAGTGGCTACAACTGGAGGCGCTCAGCACTGTTCAGATTGTGCGGCGAGTAGTCTGCAACCATTACATCAGAGCCTTGCCAGTTAAGATACAGTGGCGCATTGAGAACATGGACTACAAAAGTGTGGATGAACTGGTGTGGCTGGAGCAACATATTGCTGCAGAGGACTATCCCCAGGCTCTGTCCTCAAAGCTAGGAACTCCTTGAAACAGGAACACATGAACCTCAAGTAGGACTGTTTCTCCTTACTCAAGGAGTAGCAGGCTCCTAAAGGGGGTGTAAGGCATTAATGGGTACCATAATTGTGTATGGCTCCTTATCAAAAAAGGTATAATCTTTTAAGGAAGACATGGCATATTTGGTGCTGGCAGTGCCAAGGACTGGAATATGTGTCTGCCAATAGTCTATTTTGCAAAAGTCTAAGGAATGTGACCTTGGTAAACAATGACATATGCCAATATTTTCTAAGCTTGTTCTGTCAACACACGTAGGACCTGAGCATGAATTGACACCCAATGGAGGCATTGTTGGACTTTGAAGCCTTGTCAACTCGGTCAATTCCAGTCAGGTGATCCCTGTTGTTCTCCACCAAGATAAGCCAACACAGGGATGTTTGCCACTCATCCTATCCTCTTACTCCATTGGAATATACAATGCAAATTAAGCCAATCCGAACATGCATGTTTAAGATACAATCTAGAAAGATGTGTGAGCAAAAGATGTCTGCATTCTTCCTGCAAAGTAATGTCTATAGGCAACATTATATTGTTTAAATCCAACCCTACTCTATTTTTTTTGTAGGTTTTGGACCTTAGATACCTTGAGAACTCTTTTACTGCCAAGTTTGCCATCCCTGAACTTTATGAATAAAGGGGATTCGCCTTGAACCCATGGTAACAGCAAACCCAAACCTTTTCCCTAAACAGCATATTTTGAATGCGACATTATGTAGACCTCAAAACATATTATGACATACCTCCCCCAAATAAGCTGGTATTAGAGTGCTATACAATAAGTGAAAATAAATAACTTTACACTATTTTTTGATTCAAAAACTGGTAGGGTTTGATTGAATTTGCATACAATTTGGTCAAGTTTTGCAGTAGAGGAAACAAATTGTACGGCTCCAGTCAGAGGATGCAAGAAACCATGAAGGCCCCCCCCCCCACGGGCATTGGTAGATCTACAAAAGATCTTGGGATAGAGCCCATAGCAGTGTAGCAAGTAAAGAAAGTCATATGCTTGGGCGGGCATACACATGTATACAATATACATATGTCTGTGTGTATGTATTATTTATGGTCGTTACCCTCTGACCGAGAGAGATGTGGATCACATAAACACGCGACAAGACTTACAACATAAATAGACCTGAAGTGTGCCTTGGTGGTCTGGTCAGTATGCCAAGAAAAGGGGGCATACCCAAGGTAAGTAATGGGTAGTTAATTGAAGAAGGATATGCTGAGAAGTGCCCTGAAAAAGGGAAGGGCGGGAGGGTGTCGAATGCGATTGAATGCGCAGACTCACGGACATGAGGTGAGCTGGAAAGAGTCGGCCCAGTGACGTGTAGTACCGCGCACTGAACCGACAAAGCGCATGTGTGAGTGGGCTGCTTAAATACCCTCCGGGCTCCTCCCATAAACTCAGGCCACCATACTGGCCTTCTTATTTATGGTCGTTACCCTCTGACCGAGAGAGATGTGGATCACATAAACACGTGACAAGACTTACAACATAAATAGACCTGAAGTGTGCCTTGGTGGTCTGGTCAGTATGCCAAGAAAAGGGGGCAAAAGACTCAGATAGGGAAATAGTTTATATTGATTTCTTGTATTTATTTAGCCAGCTTGGTAAAGGCTTGTGCCATTCCTTCATGAGGATTTGGGATGTATGTGGCAAAACAAGGAGACTTCCATCAGCCTGGTATCTTGATTACGTAGTCTGGTACTCCCTGTTGGGAGGCAACTGAGGCTGCTCCAAAGAATGTCCAGAGAACTGACTGGGGTTTGAAGCCCAAGTTACTTAGGAGGATTCTGACATGCTTGACACACTGGCTGACACTCAGGGAGCTGGTTTAGAAAGGGTAGCAACGAGCTACCATCAGATTGGCTGGGTAGATGGAGCAGTAGTGGGTCGAGCACCGTCACTGGGCGTCAGGCGTTGTCAGTCTGAAACAGGTTGATGTCAACCCCAGGGGCTGGTTTGTTGCGTTTGCAGACTGTGAGAGTGTAGTGGTTCGAAAGCGAGTCGGGTGGCATCGGAGCAGTGTGTGACTGCCGGAGCCGCTGACTAAATTCACTAGGTTGTAGGGAACCGTAGAAGGCCTGGTAGATGGCTGTTTGGGTGACTAGTCTGGGCAAAGCCCTAAACAGGGAACGAGTAAGGATTTTAGACATGTCCCTAAAGAGGG
This sequence comes from Rana temporaria, assembly GCF_905171775.1. NCBI lineage: Eukaryota > Metazoa > Chordata > Amphibia > Anura > Ranidae > Rana > Rana temporaria. Next base: position 193,845,783 of record NC_053491.1, read on the forward strand.
GACTCTTGAAAGGTAGGCGCTTGCCACTGACTACAGGTTGGTGCTTCTGTATGCCCTGTAGGAGGGACTTGACTGCATGGGCTCGAGAATACTGACGGTTTACTGGGGTCCTGCAGGGACAGGAAATGCTGGATGCCATCTAGATATGGCGTGATAGTATTGAGAAATGGTCAGCTGCATGTGGCAATACGATATGAAGGCTAGGATGTGTCCAACTGCTGCTTCGGGGCAAGGGGCCAAAAATGTGCGATTAGTGTTCCAAGCAGTGCGATAGGCCTTCAGTGTGTTGCCTGCCAAGGAGTGGTTAATAAGTTGGATTGCGTTGGTGAGATGTGACTTCAGTCCATCGTCAGCAATGTCCATGGTGGCACAGGGATAGTTGTTGGGTCGGATCCAGGCTCTTGCTGGAAAAAACATCCATTCCAAGGTTGGAATAGGAAAGCGCATCAGCTGCTTTTTGCATTTGCCTGGAAAAAGGTCTACATAAGATATTAACTGGTGACGGAGTGACAGCTGCGCGAGCCTGCGCAGGAAGTGATGGTGACTTAGATCTACCTTAATTGATGATGTCGGCTGTGGCCTGATTGTCTGTGGTGAAGAACAGTGTCTGTCCTGTTCAAGTGTGGTCCCAGACCTGGGCAGCTGCCACGATGGGGTGCAGCACGAGGTGTGATGAAGACTGGGTGAAAAAAGAGAATTTCTGGGGGCCAAGTTTTGGAGAACCAGTGGCGGCCTAAAAATGGCTGCAAAAGCCTTTGGTGGCTCGGCTGACACTGCCAGGATGAAGATTGAAATGCTGTTCTATCAGGTGGGGAAGCAGCTAAGTCTGCTACTGATGCTTGGTCTTGTTTGAGAACTTGGACTGGATCTTGCATTGGTGTGAGAAAATCAAGACAATACACAGGTGCTCAACAAGACGATATACATGCACTCGCAGGCCAATGTGCACTCGCAGGCCAACGTGCACTCGCTGGTGCTGGATGAAAACCTGAACTAACCGCAGGGAAAAAACACAGAGAAAAGATGAGTGGCCCGCGTGCCACTGAAGATGAATGGCCAACTGGGTGCCACTGTGTGTTTGTGTGGCTGATTGTTTGTCACTGAGGTGTGTTTGCGAGTTTAGTTTGTATTCGGGTTTGCACGTAGGTGCCTGCCGCAAAGTGTTTTATACTACTGCAGACAATATTGTGCGGTTGCAAGGGTGTCAGTGAGTGTCAGGTTGCTGGGACGATATTGTGTGGTTGCAGGGGCCTTGAGTATGAAGGTTTGTTTTGAGACGGCATTGCGTGGTTGCAAGGGTCTCAGTCTGGTTTGCTGAGACGATATTGCGTGGTTGCAAGGGTCTCAGTCTGGTTTGCTGAGACGATATTGCGTGGTTGCAAAAGGTCTCGATGATTATGAGGTTGTTTTGAGATGGCATTGTGTGGTTGCCTCGACTTTGTATGGCTGCAAAGGTCTGAACGGGTGTCAGGTTGCTGAGATGAGATTGTGTGGTTGCAAAGGTCTAGACGGGTGTGAGGTAGCTGAGATGATATTACATTTAGCAAGGGTCTCAAATGAGTGTCAAGTTGCTGAGACAATATTCCCCTTTATTTTTTTTTATTTTTTTTTAAAACGACTGTGAATGAAACGCTGGTAAACATGAGTTACCGCATCTGGCAGTGTTTACAAGCTGTTACAGGCATTGGCGTTTCAAATGCTTTTCGAATGCCTCTGAACATCCATCTGAACCTTTTTACCAACAGCAGTGTACATGAGGCCAAAGATGATTTGTCTGGCTGCAAGGGTCTCAATGAATGCCAGGTTGCTGGGGCGAGACTGCATGGTCACAAAGGTCTTTGACGAGTGGGAGGTTGCTCAAGACAGTATTGCGTGGTTGCAAGGGTCTCGATGAGTGTGGCGCTGCTGAGACGATATTGTGTTTGCAAGGGACTCAACAATTGTGTGAGGCTGCTGAGACAGTATTGCGTGGTTGCAAGAGTCTTGATGAGTGTGGGGCTGCTGAGACGGTATTGCGTTTGCAAGGGTCTGAACTATGGTGTAAGGCTGCTGAGACGGTATTGCGTGGTTGCAAGGGTCTCGATGAGTGTGGGGCTGCTGAGACGGTATTGCGTTTGCAAGGGTCTGAACTATGGTGTAAGGCTGCTGAGACGGTATTGCGTGGTTGCAAGGGTCTCGATGAGTGTGGGGCTGCTGAGACGGTATTGCGTTTGCAAGGGTCTCAACAATGGTGTGAGGCTGCTGAGACGGTATTGCGTGGTTGCAAGGGTCTTGATGAGTGTAGGGCTGCTGAGATGGTATTGCGTTTGCATGGGTCTCAACAATGGTGTGAGGCTACTGAGATGGTATTGCGTGGTTGCAAGAGTCTTGATGAGTGTAGGGCTGCTGAGACGGTATTGCGTTTGCAAGGGTCTCAACAATGGTGTGAGGCTGCTGAGACGATTTTGCATGGTTGCAATGGTCTCAACAGGTGTCAGGTTGCTGGGCCGAGATTGTGTGGTGACAATTTTTTTTTTTTGCACTTTTTATATTTCTTCTTGCGTTTTTTTTTGCATTTCTTTTTTTTTTTTTTTTTGCGTTTTGTAAGGGTCATGTGTTGCAAGGGTCTTAACAAGGGTGTCAGGCTGCTGAGACAATTTTGTGTGCTTGCAAGAGTCTCCATGAGTGTGAGGCTGCTGAGACGGTATTGCGTTTGCAAGGGTCTCAACAAGGGTGTCAGGCTGCAGAGATGAATTTTGCGTGCTTTCCAAGAGTCTCCATGAGTGTGGGGCTGCTGAGATGGTATTGCGTTTGCAAGGGTCTTAACAAGGGTGTCAGGCTGCTGAGACAATTTTGTGTGCTTGCAAGAGTCTCCATGAGTGTGGGGCTGCTAAAACGGTATTGCGTTTGCAAGGGTCTCAACAAGGGTGTCAGGCTGCGGAGACAAATTTTGCGTCGTTGCAACGGTATCAACAGGTGTCAGGTTGCGGGGCTGAGATTGTGTGGTGGCAATTTTTTTTTTCCTGCACTTTTATTTCTTTTTTTTATTTATTTATTTATTTATTTATTTTTTGCGGGGTTTTTTTTTTTTTTTTTAATATTTTTATTTTATTTTTTTGTAAGGGTCATGTGTTGCAAGGGTCTTAACAAGGGTGTCAGGCTGCTGAGACGATTTTGTGTGGTTGCAAGAGTCTCGATGAGTCTCAACAGGTGTCAGGTTGCTGGACTGAGATTACGTGGCGGCAATTTTTTTTTTTTTTTTTTTGCGTTTTATATATATTTTTCCTTTTTGCGTTTTTTTTTTTTTTTTCATTTTGTAAGGGTCATGTGTTACTAGGGTCTCAACAAGAGTATCAGACTGCTGAGATGATTTGCATGGTTGCAAGGTCTCAATCAATAAGAATTGGGTTACTGAGAAAGGATAGAAACACCTGGTTTGTTTGTACCTTAAAGCGGATCTCCACTCTAAAGTGGAGTCCCGCTGATCGTAACCCTCCCCCCCTCCGGTGTCACATTTGACACCTTTCAGGGGGGAGGGGGGTGCAGATACCTGTCTACAGACAGGTATCTGCACCCACTTCCGGCCCTACGATACGGGCAAAGGACGGGTTTTTTCCTTCCTTCCCGTCCGTCCCCGTTGTATGCTGGGAACACTCGGCTCCCAGCACACAGCGGGAGCCAATCGGCGGGCGCAGCGCGACTCGCGCATGCGCCGTAGGGAACCGGGCAGTGAAGCCGGAGCGCTTCACTTCCTGGTTCCCTCACCGAGGATGGAGGGGGGAGCAGCAGGGTGACGAGCGATCGGCTCGTCATCTGCTGCGATCGCCGCTGGACTCCAGGACAGGTAAGTGTCCTTATATTAAAAGTCAGCAGCTGCAGTATTTGTAGCTGCTGGCTTTTAATATATTTTTCCCGTGGCACATCCGCTTTAAGCAAGCAGTATAAGGTAGAAGGACAACGCCTGTTTGAATCGTAGGTTCTGCAGGGGCCACTAATGAACGATATGGGAAACAACGAATGGTAGCAAATTGATAAGACATAAAGAATGCAATAACAAATCTTACTTGCGACAGTGGGCCATGCGAGTGAGTTTGCGGCGGACTGTGGCTGGAATGAAACATGTCGGGAACGTGTAGCGTGATGCCGGGTGTAGAAAATAGAACACGAGAAGTGCGTATCAATGCTTTGTAAGCTCCACTGCGGGAACCAAACATATGGTACAGGTGACACTATGAGTGGCCACGAATTTGACATGACAAACAAGCTAACGAATCCTACCTGGGACAGTGAACGTGCGACTGGGTTTGCTTTGGACTGGAGTGGATGTGCAACACATCCCAAGAGTGTGGTGTGGTGCCATGCATGACACACAGGCAATAACTTTGGTAAATAAATGAGAGAGAAGAACCGTTTACAAACAATTCGTAAGTTCCGCTGCGGGAACTAAAACACACGACATGGGGGAAACAATGAATGACAACGGTAGAAAGTATGCAATGTATCTGATACAAAATGGTTGTAAAATGCATGAAATGAATCCGATACGAATTGATAGTAAGGAGTATTGAACGAATCTGATACGAATTGGTTGTAGAGTGTATGCTACCCCTTGCTTTGAAACCGAACACCTACCAACCACCCATCCCCCCAGGCTAATCAAGTGCAGACAAGGCACCATGTGAGTCCAATTACCACCTCAATCTGCCAAAGAACCCATACAAACACATGTCAATCTCCAAATGGATTTACAAATGAATCGTATGTTTGGCAGAAAGAAGTTACAAATGTACTACGCCTGAGCCAAATGATGTTGAAACATGAGCAAAAGTAACTCAGAAGCAGATTTTTTCCCAAAAGGGATGCAGGATAGGAAGCATAACGAATTGCAAGATTGCACAAGATACGAAAAGGTTTGAATCCTACCTGCGAAATAAGCGGGAACCGCCGGCGAAGACCATGAAGGGAGAAGCCGCAAAGCACTTGCGATGTCGAATGCGATTGAATACGCAGACTCACGGACATGAGGTGAGCTGGAAAGAGTCGGCCCAGTGACGTGTAGTACCGCACACTGAACCGACAAAGAGCATGTGTGAGTGGGCTGCTAAAATACCCTCCGGGCTCCTCCCATAAACTCAGGCCACCATACTGGCCTTCTTATATATATATATATATATATATATATAGATATATATAAATCGTTACATATCTGAGTGCGGATCCCCTTACATCAGGGTCCCCAGAGCTCCCCCCATTGCATCAGGGTCCCCAGAGAGCCTCCCCTTACATCAGGGTCTCCAGAGAGCCCCCTCCTTACACCAGGGTCCCAAGAGAGCCCCCTCCTTACATCAAGGTCCCAAGAGAGCCCCCTTCTTATATCAGGGTCCCAAGAGAGCCCCCTCCTTACATCAAGGTCCCAAGAGAGCCCCCTCCTTACATCAAGTTCCCAAGAGAGCCCCCTCCTTACGTCAGGGTCCCCAGAGAGGCCCCCTATACATCAGGGTTCCCAGTGAGCATCCCATACATCAGGGTCCCCAGAGAGCCCCCTCCTTACATCAGGGTCCCCAGAGAGCCCCCCATACAACAGGGTCCATAGAGAGACCCCCATACATTAGGGTCCCCAGAGAGCCCCCATACATCAGGGTCCCCAGAGAGCCCCCTATACATCAGGATTCCCAGACTTAAAAACCTGCCAGAGGTTCCCCTGTACCTGGCTGTCTGTGCACCTCTATGGTGCCTGAGGATCGCGGGATCTCCCTGCGGCTTGTAATTCTCTTCCTGATTCTGTACAGTGGAGAGGGGAGGGGCCTCTGACCCTGGCAGCTGTCGGCAACAGTGTACAAGCAGAGCAACTCACTTGTACAATGAAGAGTGAAACTTGTAGCTGCCCAGTCAGAGGCCCCTCTCCACTGTATGCACTCTGGAGGAGAAATACTAGCCCCAGGGAGATGCCACGAGCACCATAGAGCTGCTGATCGGCGCCTCCCACTCCGCCCACTGCATCCCAAACTGAAAGTCAGAGGTGCAGGGGGAGATGCTGTGTCTTGGGGCCCCCCCACAGCGGCAGAACGGCTGGGCCCAGTCGCAAGTGCGACTGCATCGACCCTGAAAGTTCTGCCACTGTCTACAGTTCTTATAGGGTTAGATCAATAGAATATAACCTAATTCCTAAAACTGTGTAATTTTCATTTTCCCAAAGCACACACTTTAATTATTTTGAATGCCGTAATATTGTGGGCTTAGTTCTGTCATCTAGATTGGCCCTGTTATCAGCCTCTAAAAGACAATCCTTTAGCTCAATACAAATAGGTCATCTATCAAGGTTAACAGAAACTGAAAGAAACTAGAAATTTAGACCTTCCAGTATACTACTAAAGAAATATGTAGTAGAGTTAAATGAAAATTGACTAAAATCTTAATGAGAGTCATTTTCAGAAGCAGATGTACTGAGCACATCAGCATGTTTGCAGTGCATAATAACACTTTTCCTTTAAATTTGCATTCCTTTCTATGAATGTGTTTCGTTATTATGGAACAGGAAGCAGCTGTGTGTGTGCAAACGATTTACTTGCAGATTCTGTGTCCGAGTTGCGCCTACAAACATTTGGCTGTCTGTATCTGTGCTGATAAAAAAAACATCCCTCTTTTGTCAATTTCACAGGAAGACTGAACATTTTCCTGTATAGTAAACTATGCAAGAGCCGCCAGTTACTAAGGAAATAACTGCAAACTGTTCGTAGGTCACAGCATTTTTTTAATTTGTAAATTAGTGTTATATTATGGGTTTATATAAAATCTTGTCTTTGTGATATAAGCTGCTCATTCTGTTGTGGCAGGATGGCAGTGAAATGCTGTGTGAGCAAGTTCTAATTTAAGGGAACTGAAAGTGTCAGGAAGCAGTATATTATCTATCCATTAAATGCATGCGCTGACTCAGATCCTACTCCTGAGAAAGGAAATGACAAAGCAGAAGTGTTCATGTCATGTACCTCTACAACTATTTTCTATTCCTCGCACAGTTTGAGTCTTTTCAATTACTATTTTGTCTTCATCACTATGAAAAAATATGTAAAATACAATAAACATGTAACACTGTTTCTAATATAACTAAATATAAGTACCGTATTTATCTTCATATAACGCGCCCCGGCGTATAGCGCGCACCCCTAACCTGGAAGGGAAATTTCAGGAAAAAAAGAAAATACTCACAGTTTGATTGCCCCTCGTCGGTGTCTTGCCCGACGTCAATCGGCGGCCTTGTCCGGCGTCCATCTGCGGCCCTGGTGGTGTCCTCCACCCTTCTCCTGCGCTGTTTCTGAGTCGATCCCCGCTTCCCGCACTGTGTTTGAACGCTGCAGACGACATATACCAAGCGCAGTACACTCGGGTACACTCGGCCAGGCTCGACTCCCCTCGCTGTGCTGCACAGGGCGTGACCGCGAGGGGAGCCGAGCCTGGCCGTGTGTACCCGAGTGTACTGCGCTCGGTATATGTCGGTGGCGGCGTTCAAACACAGCGCGGGAAACTGGGATCGGCGTTTATCGCGCACCCACGATTTTCCCATTATTTTAAGGGGAAAAAAGTGCGCGGTATACGCCGATAAATACGGTATGTTTATTACCAAACCAAACGGTCCCTCTTTGGACATTAGATCCAGTGCATCTTTGTTTCTACTACCTATTGCATTTCAAGTTACTAACTGCCTACAATTTGCATTTTGTAACATCCCATTTCTGACCTTTTGTAATATTTAGATCATTTTTGACCTTACAGTGGTTGGACATAAATCCAAATCGAAATATCTGATTATGGATTGAAAACGGGCTACAAGGGCGAGTTCAGAAGGCGGTGATAAATGGAGTACTCGGAATGGTCAGGGGTAGGTAGTGGGGTCCCCCAGGGTTCTGTGCTGCGACCAATCCTGTTTAATTTGTTCATAAACGACCTGGAGGATGGGTTAAACAGTCCAATCTCTGTATTTGCGGACGATACTAAGCCAAGCAGGGCAATAACTTCTCCGCAGGATGTGAAAACCTTGCAAAAAGGTCTGAACAAATTAATGGGATGGGCAACTACATGGCAAATGAGGTTCAATGTAGAAAAATGTAAAATAATGCATTTGGGTGGCAAAAATATAAATGCAATCTATTTACTAGGGGGAGAACCTCTAGGGGAATCTAGGATGAAAAAGGTCCTGGGGGTCCTAGTAAGAGGATAATAGGCTCAGCAATGGCATGCAAGCTGCTGCTAACAACAAACAGAATATTAGCATGCATTAAAAAGGGGATAAACTTTGAGATAATACAATAATTCTCCCGCTCTACAAGACTTTGGCACCTAGAGTATGCTGTCCAGTTCTGGGCACCAGTCTTCAGGAAGGATGTACTGGAAATGGAGCGAGTACAAAGCGAGTACAAAGAAGGGCAAAATTTGAAGAAAAGAGGTTTAATCTTAAACTACGTAGAGGGTTCTTTACTGTAAGAGCGGCAAGGATGTGGAATTCCCTTCCACAGGTGGTGGTCTCAGCGGGGGGGGGGCATCAATAGTTTTGAGAAACTATTAGATAAGCACCTGAACGACCACAACATACAGGGATATACAATGTAATACTGACATATAATTACACACATAGGTTGGACTTGATGGACTTGAGTCTTATTTCAACCTCACCCACAATGTAACTACCTGTATGTAACTAGGTAATCAATTACTTGGAGTACAGTTTAAAGACTAAGCATCAGTGGATAAGTAAAAACATGGGCATTTGCATTTTGCCTCTGACATGTTATTTGTTCTAATTACTCATTATCCCCGAAAGTGAAAAGAAAATCCCACATTTTGGGTTGTCACCAGAACAGGGATATGGGAAAATCATCCAATGGTGAATCCCAGATTTTATATACTCTATCCAAAATGTAACCAAAATGACCTTATTTCCCCTTATTTCGCACCGATGCATTTTTTGTACATTTTCAGTTTTGCAGACACTACGGTCCATTTAATATAGTTTCCTATTGGTCACGTTCACATCTATGCATTTTATGAAAAGGGCCAGGGACTTTTTTTCTGGTTTTTGGTTCCATAGACTTCAATGGAGCAAAAACGTGTATTGAAAAACACAAAATGCACCTGGAATATGCAAACTGCAACCTGCATAGGTGTGAACCAGGGCTTAAAGGAGTTGTAAAGGAAAAGTTTTTTTTTACCTTAATGCAATCTATGCATTAAGGTGAAAAAATATCTGCTGCTGCCGCCCCCCCCCCCCCGAGCTCCCGTTATACTTACGTGACCCCTCGAGAGTCATGCGCGGTCCCGATATCCTCTTTGCCGCTCAGACTGCCCGCTGATTGGCTAGAGCGGATGGATTGAGAGCTGCGCAGCCATTGCCTGGCGCTGCTGTCAATAACATCCAGTGACGCGGCGCGCCGAGTGATACAGTGAGCAGCTATGGCAGCTTGCTGTATCACGGGAGCGCGCCCGCAATTAGTGACCACCATGCGAGCTCTCGCATGACTGTGGTTACTAATTGTGGGGAGGACCAGAGACAGCCGCTGAGGGACCCCAGAAGACATGGATCAGGGGCACTCTGTGCAAAATTAACTGCACAGTGGAGGTAAGTATAACATGTTTGTTATTTAAAAAAAAAAAAAAAAAATTCCTTTAGTGACCGTTTAAACCTCGTACACAACATTCGATTGCTGTACGACCAAGCATCTGATTTTGTCAAGAGGGCGTGTGCAGGATTTTTGTCTAGCATACTATCTCCAAATTGTCGTTCGACAAACACGAACGTAGTGACGTACCATGAGAGTATAAAGAAAAATGTATATCTCAAGCGCAACCCTTTGGGCCCCTTCTGCTAATTTCAAGTTAGTAGAAGTTTGGTGAGCGTTGATTTGCACTTTTTTGTTAAGTTATTTTTATTTGGATGGCAGATAGCATCTCTAATTTAATTTCTGTTTTGTTTTTTTCTGCACAATAAAAAAATTGTGTAGAAAATTGTGTAGAATAATACTATGGGGCAGATCCACATAGATCTGCACCCGCGCAGCGTATCAGAGATACGCTACGCCGCCGTACCTTACCTGGCGTTCTTTCAAATCCTCAAAGATTTCGCGCCGTAAGTTACGGCGGCGTAGTGTATTTCTGGCGTTGGAATTCAAATCGGCGATTAGGGGGCGTGTTTCATTTAAATGAAGCGCGTCCCCGCGCCGAATGAACTGCGCATGCTCCGTTTCCAAATTTCCCTCTGTGCATTGCGCGAAATGACGTCGCAACAACGTAATTTTTTTAACTTAGACATGAATTACGTCCATCCCTATTCATGGACGACTTACGCAAAAAAAAAATATTCAAATTTCGACGCGGGAACGACGGCCATACTTAACATTGCAAGTCTATCTATACGCCGCAAAATACCAGCTTTAACTATACGCCGGAAAAAGCCGACTAGAGACGACGTAAGAGAATGCGACGGCCGCGCGTATGTTCGTGGATCGACGGAAAAAGCTAATTTGCATACCCGACGCAAACTCCTTCCAGCGGACGCCGAAGTATTGCATCTACGATCTGAAGGCGTACAAAGCCGTACGCCTGTCGGATCGAACCCAGATGCCGTCGTATCTTGGTTTGAGGATTCAAACTAAAGATACGACGCTGGAAATTTGAAAGTACGCCGGCTTATCAGTAGATACGCCCGCGTACTCTCACTGTGGATCTGCCCCTATGTATCCAAAAATCTGCAGGCAGCTCGTCTTACTAATTTTCCCATCTGATTTTCATATCGTGTGTACGAGGCTATAGTGCTATCTAAAGTATAGGGAACATCGTTTTTTAATTTAAATTCGATCATTTTGGGCAGTGTTTACTTCAATGTATATTGCATTTGCAGTGCATCATGTTTAATTGCATCTTGTAAATTAATCACTTTCTATTATATTGCATTTTAGTTGGTTTTATTTCTTAGCATGTTGGGTGTAGTGAGCGAACACAAACACAACTAGAAAGCCATAGTTTTAAGGCTTCATTCACACCAATGCGTTTTTTCATGCTCTCTGCAGAAACGCAGGACATTATTTTTAACATAAGTTCCTATGGAACATGTTAAAGCGGATGTTCCACCCCAAAAAAATATTAAAAGCCAGCAGCTACAAATACTGCAGCTGCTGACTTTTAATATAAGGACACTTACCTGTCCTGGAGTCCAGCGCCGTCCGCAGCAGAGCACGAGCGATCGCTCGTCACCCTGCTGCTCCCCCCGCCATCCACGCTGAGGGAACCAGGAAGTGAAGCGCTGCGGCTTCACTGCCCAGTTCCCTACGGCACATGCGCGAGTCGCACCGCGCCCGCCGATTGGCTCCCGCTGTGTGCTGGGAGCCGAGTGTTCCCAGCACACAACGGGGGGGGGCGATGGGATGTGACGGAATGCCCGTTATTGGCCCGTGAATGCCGGGCCGGAAGTGGGTGCAAATACCTGTCTTTAGACAGGTATCTGCACCCCCCTCCCCCCTGAAAGGTGTCAAATGTGACACCGGAGGGGGGGAGGGTTCCGATCAGCGGGACTTCACTTTAGGGTGGAGAACCGCTTTAACATCAATGTATTTTGGTGCCTCTGCGTTTTTGGAAAGTCTCAGGGACTTTTTTAAATGCAAAATGGTGCTTTTTTGGTTTAATAAATTTCAATGGAGAAGCTGCAGAAAAGCATGTAGTGCCCTTTCCGTGTGTTTTTACCATGATTTTGCCGCAATTTGAGCTTTTTATTCTGCCCAACAACAAATTCCCTCCCCCAAAAAAGCATAAAAAATACAAAACGCAAGTTATTTGCAAAACCGCAGTAAAATCCCAGTAAAAAAATGCAAAAAGCACTGCAGAAACGCTCAATAGCAGACTGCATGGGTGTGAATAGAGCCTAGGTGCCTACAACTACTAGTGTTATTTTTCAGTTAGATCCCTGTGTCCCTATGATGTCCCTTCGGTCTTAGGCCTAGGTAATACATAGGACTTTGTCTTATTGCCAAGCAGAGATCAAGGCTGGGTTCACACCTATGCAAATTGGATGTGGGTTTCCCTGCATCCAATTTGCATCACAGGAGATTGTGACCGGCTCTCTATGGAGCCTGGTTCACATATGTCCACTGAGGCTGCGGAGCAGCTTGCACAGGAGTGCTGTGCGTCTTCGGCTCAGATTCCAGGCTGAATTCAGCCAAAAATCTGGCTCTGATTCAACCCTGAAATGGAGAAGAGGGACGCATCGGAAAACTTGCTGCGAGACCTGCATCCGTCGGTGGTGTGAACCCAGGTTAAAGTCCTCAACCCTGAAGTATAAGTCAGTGTCAGCTCTGTTTGGAACATGTGTACTCCTTGGACAAAATAAAGAGTCATTTTATTCATCCTCACCTGGTTGCCGACTTTATCTAAGAAAAAAACAAACAAAGCTGCGCCACATTAATCACAATTGATAAGAAAATTAAAATTATAATTAAATAAATAAATAATAACGATTGAGGTAAATTGGTCAGTCTATAAATGAATATTATCAGCATCAGAACAGTCAGTATGGATCCTCTAATGGATACACTCATGCAGGTAATTCATGAAAAGCCACACCACCACAGTGACAGGTAAAAATTGACTGAAGTGATCCCTCCACCAAAAAATGAGGCCGCTTACCAGAGGGCAAGCAAACTGAGCGTTTGGCTATAACCCAGGCACGGCCTTTAATCCACAGGATCCCGGGGGAGAAGCAGCTCTCAGAAACTCGATGGGTAACACTCTCCAATATGCACAGTTTATGAAACAAGAGAAGGGTGCACCATAGCGTGATTCCGTTACATAAAAAGCATTTTATTAAAAGTACAAGTAAGAGGTACTCACAAACATTGAAGTAAAAACAGTGTTTGGTTTAAAATCAGAGTAAGCCGGCCGGCAGATACAAGGAGCCCTTCCTCCTTAACGTGGTGACGTCACTGCGCGTCCTCCTAGACGCGTTTTATCATCAATGGACGTTCTCAATGGGGGTGCCGACTTTATCTACAAGGTAGGAATCTTGTGTTGAGGGGAGGAGACCGCAATTCAGGCATGGAGAGTGGAAACAGAGAGCTTTTGCTGTCCCTAATTGCATGATTGGGTTGCACTGCCATAACTTGCATGTGTTTTTAAAGTATGTCACCTTGCCCCTCCCCCTCCCTCTCTTACAGTTATACATAAATGTTTTTTAAATGGTGAAATTCATTTGTGCTGGGCTAGAATTATGTTTTTTTCCCCCTGCACATGCACATGTGTCACAAGTCTTCATGTCCTGAGTGAGCCCTGCGTCACATCTGTTCACATATGGGTTTTTCAGACCATCTGCGCATTCACAGGGTTTGGCATATATGCACAAAGACAACTATTGGGGAATATGAGGCCATGACAAAATGAGAGCAGTGGATCGATGCTGCAATCATCTAGACGAGTATGTACAGTAGGCTTGTTTTTTTAATTCCCACACTTCTCTTTTAAATTGAATAAACTCTAACAATGAACTTCTCCTATTTGGTTCCTTTTCTTCTTCTCTATATATACAGTATGTAGCCGGGAACAGACTATGGGTATCTGACACTGCAGACTTATCTTCTATGTCTTTAGACTCTTCCTGTGTCCCTCTAGTGCTGGGCTCAGTTTATCTGCATCACATTTCTGACCCTAGAGAAGAGAATTGTGGGAACTGTAGTCTTCTGTGCAGCCATCGCTGAACTGTTGATTTACCCATTAACTACACCTCCCAGCAGGCTATCCTCTCCAGGGGAGAATTGTGGGAGAGGCATTAAAGGGATCTGCTGGACAGGCCCATGGTTTCTTGCTTCCCATGACCCATTGTGTGAGCATCAGTCCGCTGCTCCATTCGGAGGATTGCGGCCTACTACGCCACCCACTGCTACTGTGGTTCCAGCTCCAATAGGCCAAACTTTGCTCCGCCACGCCAGAGCATCGCTGACAGTAGAGGTGCCGAGCTCACTGCTGAATCAGCTAGCCAAGCAGCCATTTTGACTTGCATCGCTTACAGGATAGTCAGTTGTGCCATCAGGATTGGTGAGCGGGCACAAGCCCAAAAGTCTTATTGCCAGCCACTAACACACTACCCTTGAACACTGTGTACAGACCTTACAGACTCAGATTGCCAAGAGGACCTGACATTACATTAGTCATACCAAGTATTTTTGCATTGACTGCTGACCACTTTGCCATACTAAAGGATCTTTGCTTCCCTGAGCTGCAACTGAAGATAATTGCAAGGCCTTATGTTAGGAACACTGCCTGTTTTTCTTTTAAGGGGGACACATTTACTGGTACATACACTACTTAATCTCTCATTAGGACTAGAGGTACTGTAGGCTAGCCTGGGTTTTCCGTTTAGTAATAGTAGTGCTGATATCAATGAATGACCCCTTTGAAAATCCGTTTGCTGTCTGTTACTGTCTGTTACTTTGGATACTATTGTCATTTGTGTGTTTTTTTTTTTATTATCAAAATTTTTATTAGTTTTTCAACATTTCCATTTAACAATATATTACATTATATCACACCCTTATACAATAAACATCCTTATCTGTATCCCATATCCCCCCCGGGGGAAATAAAGAAGGAAAAAAAAATAAAAAAAATAAAGAAAATAAAAAGGGGAGAAAAATTATCCCCCCCCACCCTCACTTATTCCCTGCGGCTCTCCCCCCCCCCCTCCAAACACCAAATAAAATAAATAAATAAATAAAAATAAAAAAAGTGATCCCTTAGATATGAGGCTTCTAAAAAGCCATTCTATAGCTTATCGCTCATTATTCCTTGTTACCCCCTCCCCTAAAAACACTTTTACCAAGTGTTTGAAATCTGAGGCCTCTATCAGGCCATAAAGCCACTAATGACTTAACCCCCCCCCCCCCCGCTTTTTTTTTTTTTTTATCTCACCCTTTCTCCCTTCCCTATTCCACACACCAACCCCAAAAGAAAATAAGTAAATGTATATAATAAAAAAAAAAAAAAGACCCCTTATTATGTGGTATATCCCAATCCCACCCTCTGTGCCCACCCTCTCTTAAACCTGTACAGGTGGGGGTTAGGAGCAGTGCCGCACGGGATTTCATATTGAGAGCTAAAAATAAATAAATAAATAAATAAATACGAAAAAAAAAAAAAAAAAAAAAAAGAAAAAAAAAAAAAGAAAAAAAAGACGAACAAGTTACTCTCCACCCCCCCCCCCCCCCCACAGGCTATCCACTTACGTTTTCCTACAGCTCCTTAAATTATTCAATCTCTAGCGAGCATTTTTCCCATTCTGACCATATTACTCTAAACTTTTCCTTTATATCTTTAACCCTGGAAAGCCATCTTTCTGCCTCCATAATTAAATTCACTTCTCTCTTCCATTCAAGAATAGTTGGCCTTTTATCCTGTTTCCATAATCTAGGTATTGATAATTTTGCCGCATTTAATAAATGAGGCGTAATACTCTCCTTATATGATCCCATGGACCTCGCTGACCCGTGGAATAGGAAGTTTAAAGGTGTCAGTTCTATTTTCTCGGGAGATAGCCTTCCAACCCAATGGGCAATCTCTTGCCAAAATCCTCTGATCTTTGGGCATGACCACCACAGGTGGAGTAGGGTACCCTCTTGTCCACATCCCCTCCAACACCTATTGTCCTCAAGCCTATACATCTGTGCCAATCTTACTGGGGTTCTATACCACCTAGATAGAAATTTATAAGACATCTCCTGAATCTGTGAGCTTACAGATGTATAGTGTGTGGAGTCAATACGTTTTTTAATTTGTTGCGTGGTAAACCTGTGATTTAGCTCTCCTTCCCAGTCTTTAATATAGTAAGGTGTTGTTTTTCTCCGTGTCCCTAGGATTAATCTATACATTTGAGACAGTAAGTGTTTGGCCCTCCCAATCTTTACACATCTGGTTTCAAATATAGTAAGCGAATTAAGAGGCCTTATCCTGGTTTTCCACTTTTGAAAGAAGCACCCTAATTGATGATACCTCCACTCCACCATTGGGACTGTTCCCAAGCTCCGTCTCCTTCTCCTTCCAACAAAGCCAAAAAAAAAAAGAAAGAGTGGGTGTCATCAGTGCCTTAAGTGACCATGTGCCCTTTTCTTGCATGTTATTCCATTCACTTCTACCAAAAATGTATTATATATACCAAAAAAAAAAAAAAAAAAGGAGATTTAAAAATATCCTCTCTCCCTTCACTTTTTTCTTCTTTTACCAAAAAAAAAAAAAAAATGAAAAAATGAAAAAAAAATATATATATCCCTTTTCCCCTTTCCTTTCTCCTTCTAGCAAAGCAAAAAGAAAAAGGGGGGGAGTGGGTGTCATCAGTGCATTGAGTGACCATGTGCCCTTTTCTTTGCATGTTATTTCATTCACTTCTACCAAAAATGTATTATATATCCAAAAAAAAAAAAAAAGGAGGTTTAAAAATCTTTCTTTCCCCTTTCTCTTCTTTACAAAGCAAAAAAAAAAAAAAAAAAGGAAGAGAAAAAAAAAAAAATTGAAAGATCACAACCCTTTTACCACCCTACCAACCCTCCCCAAGAGTATTCCAAAAACAACCCGGGCCCCCCTTCCCACTATCCGTAAGTCTCTCCTTTTCCTTTCCTTTCCCTCACGCTATACTCTTATATCTGTGTGTGTTTTTTCCCTGAGAGGCACTTGTTTCCATGGTTCTGGACGTTTTATATAATTTCCGATGTTATTCCTTCTCCAGTCCACAAAATCTGTTGGGGATAATTCTAATATTTCTGTGAATGACTGCAAGTCATCCTTTGTACGAAGAGTTGCTGTCTTGCTGTTTCGCGAAGCCGTAAGACTGAATGGAAAACCCCATCGGTATTTTACTTCTACCGCATGTAAGGCTTCCAAGACTGGCCTGACACTCCTTCTTTGCATTAGAGTTCGATATGATAAGTCAGGATACAGTGAAATATGTGTTCCGTCGTGGACAATTTCCTTTTTGGTGCGAGCAGCTTTCATTATAGATTCTTTCACAATAAATTTATGTAATTTACATATTATGTCTCTTGGTCTTTCAGCATTGGGGGTAACATATGATGGGATACGATGTATTCTATCCACCTCTATGGTTTCCAGTGCCTCCTCTCCCATTATTCTGTGAAATATCTCCTGCACCGTTCGAAGTAATTCCGGGCCCAAAAAAGTTTCTGGTAGTCCTTTCATACGAATGTTTTGCCTGCGATCCCTATTTTCTTGATCGTCTAATTGTTCCCTGAGAGAACTTAAAAGCTCTTCTTGATGCTTCACTGTCTCCTGTATATCTGCGACTGCCTGTGTCATTGCATCCTGTTCAACCTCAAATGATTCTACCCTGTGCCCTAGCTCACATATCTCCTCTCTTAAGCCCTCCACTGCTTGCTGGCATGACTGCTCTACCGCTGTTATCAATTGCAAATTATCAGTCTTAGTAGGGAGTGTTTTTAGAAGTTCTCTTATAACTCTCATGTCTTTTTCTAGGCCACAGGGCTGACCTTCCAACCTTGATTGCAAGTCCCCTCCGTTTTCCACCACATTAATACATTGCATAGTCTCCTCCTGCATTGTTTGGTTTCTCTCCTGCGGGTCTGTTTCCAATCTTTGTACGTCTGTTTCTGACTCTTCATTATTCTCCAGGGTTGCGGTATAACTTTTTTGTTATACCGCAAGTCCATTACCTCCCCTCCTACAGCTTTCGGGGGAGTCCGTAAAATAGCCGGGATAATTGGATCGTCTGGGCTAACTTGGCCCTTAGCCTTGGGATCTTCTTTATGTCCTCTGTCCCTCGAGTCTTGTAGCTGCTTTTGTCCCATTGTCAACGGATGGCTCTCCTGTCCTACCCCTGTCATAATAGACCTCAATGGGGATTGGTTACGGACCGGGTTCTCTCCACTCGTTATTGTCCGTCCTCTACCCACATTTGTGTGTTATTGCTATTTTCATTAAACTGTTCTGAGAGTTACCTCAA
Organism: Rana temporaria; assembly: GCF_905171775.1. Classification (NCBI taxonomy): domain Eukaryota; kingdom Metazoa; phylum Chordata; class Amphibia; order Anura; family Ranidae; genus Rana; species Rana temporaria. The sequence continues at coordinate 193,863,760 of NC_053491.1, forward strand.
CTGAGTCTTGGCTGCTGTTTTTCCAGGACTTGGCTGATTTGACACCCTTGTATAACCCCTTCTCTGAGTAAGTAAAACTACGAAGGTCGAATTCAGTTTGCATTGTGTCGGTGTCGGTGTCCTATTTAAAGGTATACCCATCATGTCTGAACTTAGAGTGTCAGAAGTGCTAGAAAGTTTACAGGGTCAAATCTGCACAGAGGAACATACAATATTAAGCGGCCCTTGCGGGGGGTAGAGCTACAAGTAATTGAAAGAATTGTCCTATATCTACTTCATATCTGTTGATTCTGACAGAAATCTTTTCAGCAGGTTGTATTCTCTGCCTCTGCTGGGGGTTATCCATTAGCATTGTTCCCAGCTATCTTGGAGGACTATATGTGCTATGGAGAGGAGAGAGGGAGAATGTCTGTAGTCCTGACAAGCTTCCTGTTCTTGGGTGACAACTTTTTTTTCCCTATTGATATAGTAAAGTTATTGAGCAGTGTCAGGAAGTGTGTTACTGGCAAGTGAAATGAAGGGGAAAAAATAAATAAAAACTAATGCAACCACTATAGCTAAGGACTTATACAATTTTTGTTCATATTAAAGCGGTAATAACCCCAAAACCAAAACTGTAATATATTGCATTTTACCAATCAATAGAGGTGGTGGCTACATTTGTTTTATTTTTTAGGCTTTTTCCCCTCTTTTTTCACCTGGTGATTTGGCCAATGGCCAATAACCCATCCCCTGTATAAGTCCTTTTGGAATTAAAGTTTACATAAATAAATAAAAGCTGATCATTTTAAACACTCCTGCCAGTGTTGAATGGTTTGTCTGATCCCTGTAAGCCAATACATTTTCAGAACTTGTTCTTTTGAAAAACAAGACTTATTAGCAAAATAACCAGCTGATAAAAAGGAAAAAAAACGCCCCAAAAAAACCCTGAAAAGATCCATCACATCTAAGAATTAGTAAGCTGCAATATAATGATTTTTTGCTTTTGGGTTTAATACAGGTTTAAATTAGGCTGTATACCTTTCCAATCGAGAAAGGACTTTTATAAGGCAATATCACAATGTCATGCACTCTGGGCACCTATTCAATTCTTTAAACTAGTCATTTAGGTCAGCAGTTTTAAAGTGCTTAGAACAGCTTTATATTGTACTTTATTTAAATTTAATTTGATAAAAAATGAATACAATAAAAATCATGATTTAAGGAATAAACTTAGAGTAATAGCTCAGGTATTGTCTGCCTATCTGCTTTGCTCAGAAATATATAATACCCTTCATTTCTGTTCATTTATCAGCATCAGACTCATTTATCAAATTTGGAAAACTACAATTATAGTAAGTACACTTACTTTAAGGCTTAACATAATCAAGAAAGTGGAGGTTTAAATGCCTTCTTCCTTGAAATGTGCCTTCACATTATAGTGAACCTTTCAATTTTCTGCAAATATTAAGATACTAGCAAATATATGCAGATTTCTTTATGGAAAACTCTTACTGGCGGCATGGGATATCCTTCCCAGAATTCCTCTTCCTGCTGAAGATGAAGAAAAAAGCCCCTTTTAGAAAAGTCACCAAGCCTTCCTTTCTAACCCGTGAATACATTTAACTGGGTCAACGTCCCCCTTACCTCTTTCGATGGTTTCGGCCTCTGACACTGTCTGCAGCTTGTCTGGCAAAAAATCTAGGGCCAGATTCACGTAGGTGAGCGTATCTTTGTGCGGGCGTAGCGTATTCTATTTACGTTACGCCTCCGCAACTTAGACAGGCAAGTGTAGTATTCACAAAGCACTTGCTCCGTAAGTTGCGGCGGCGTAGCGTAAATTGGCCGGCATAAGGTGGGCGTGTTTTATTAAAATGAGCCGTGACCCCATGCAAATGAAGCGCCAATCGTACGGCGCATGCTCAGTATCACGTCGAATTTACTCCCTAAGATACGCCGGCTCAATGCCTGTGACGTGAACGTAACCTACGCACATCCCCATTCACGTACGACTTACGTAAATGACGTAAAAAGATACGCTTGTTCCGACGTCCATACTTTGCATTGGCTGCGCCTCATATAGCAGCGGTAACTTTACGCCGGACGTAAGCCTAATGTAAACGGCGTAGCGGGCACAAGTACGTTCGTGAATCGGTGTATCTACCTAATTTACATATTCAAAGCGCTAATCTACGGAAGCGCCCCTTGCGGCCAGCGTAAATATGCACCCAAGATACGCCGGCGTAGGAGACTTATGCCGCTCGTATCTTGGCCAAATTTATGCGTAACTGATTCTAAGAATCAGGCGCATAGATACGACGGGTCACATTCGGACTTACGACGGGGTACGTGGAAATACGCCGTCGTAAGTCCTTTGAGAATCTGGCCCCTAGTGTCTGTTGCCATTCATACTATTTATTGGATAACCCCTATTACGCTTACACCTATGCAGATGTGATGGTGCGTGCGTGTTTTTTGCACAATAGTGCTCATCCTGTTTAGGGCAGCCTTTTTATTTTAATGGGCTGCCCAGTGTGTAAAAAAAATTCACAAAAGAAATGCAAGACCCTTTTTGTTTTTTAACCGCAACACACCAAAACAAGTAGTACGTTGTTGTCATGCATTTTGGCAAGTGAAAACACATGCATTAGGAAGGTGCCATTAGCTAAAAAAAAATTAGTGGCACCGCTGTATACCTGCAAAAGAAATGCACATTTTTTTGAGCTGCAGGAATGTTTACTTAACCTTAGTGATTATGCAACGTTCTTGCAAAAGTAACAATGCAATGCTCAAATGTAAACAAAGACTCATATATATAGAACATACTATAAAATAAATACAAAAGTGTTAAAAAAAAAAATTAGATTTGCAATTCGTTTCCTTTCTGAATTCGTTTTCTAATACATTTCGACAAATTTGGAAATTTCGGAAATATCAGAATTAACGAAAACCTGTTTAACAAATTTTTCCAAACATTCGTAAATTCGAGATTCGAAAATACGAAAACCTAAAAATTCGAAAATCTAAAATAACTAACTAATAATGACTTAAAGCGGAGTTCCACCCTATTTTTCAACCTCTTTGCATTTTAATTAACACTGCCCCCTTAAATAGAATTGGCATGTTTTTTTTTTTGTTTGACAAACTCACGGTTTTATTCCTGTGAGTTTGTCTTCCCTTTGCGGCGGATGGCTTCTCCGCCGCATCCAGCGCTGCTATGCCTCCTGGGAGATGTGTGCCATCAATCCCAGGAGGCTGGGCTGAACGAGCGCCGCCGTACAGTAGTTGAATCTCGGGGGGGCGGGAGGGAGGGAGGACAGTGCCGCCCATAGAGGTGGTGTCCTCTTCCTCCTCTCCAACTCCCCCCTGCTAGCACCGCCCCCCCCGCCTCCACCACCCGCCCGCCGTCTGTCTCCAGTGCACGGAGATACAGATCATCAGGATGACAGAGCGCATCTCTGATAGATATGTATGTGAGAACACCGCTCGTAGTACTGCCACTGAGGCGGGGCAGTACTACGAGCGGGTGTTCTCACATACAGATCCATCAGAGATGCGCTCCTCTGTCATCCTGATCATCTGTAACTCTCCCCACTCTGCACTGGTGTCACAGAGTTAGTGGGAGAGCGAGCTTGCCATCCACTGTGCCCGTAACTGTGCCCAACGCTGCCCTCACTGTGCCCAACACTGTGCCCGTAACTGTGCCCAACGCTGCCCTCACTGTGCCCAACACTGTGCCCTCACTGTGCCCAACACTGTGACCTCACTGTGCCCGTAACTGTGCCCTGAGCCGTAACTGTGCCCAACGCTGCCCTCACTGTGCCCTGACTGTGCCCGTAACTGTGCCCGTAACTGTGCCCGTAACTGTGCCCTCACTGTGCCCAACACTGTGCCCAATTCTGCCTCACTGTGCCCGTAACTGTGCCCTCATTGTGCCCAACACTGTGCCCATAACTGTGCCCTCACTGTGCCCAACACTGTGCCCAACGCTGCCTCACTGTGCCCTCACTGTGCCCGTAACTGTGCCCAACGCTGTCGTAACTGTGCCCGTAACTGTGCCCTCACTGTGCCCAACGCTGCCTCACTGTGCCCTCACTGCACCCGTAACTGTGCCCTCACTGTGCCCGTAACTGTGCCCTCACTGTGCCGATGCGGGGTGCTATGCCGGGGCCGATGCGGGGTACATGGGCCGATGCGGGGTGCTGGGCCAGGGCCGATGCGGGGTGCCGAGGCCAATGCGGGGTACAGGGGCCGATGCGGGGTGCCGGGGCCGATGCGGGGTGCTGTGCCGGGGCCGATGCGGGGTACCGAAGCCGATTCGGGGTACAGGGGCCGATGCGGGGTGCTGGGGCCAATGCGGGGTGCTGGAGCCGATGCGGGAGGCCGATGCGGGGTACCGGGGCCGATGCGGGGTGCCGAGGCCGATGTGGGGTGCCGAGGCCGATGCGGGAGGCCGATGCGGGGTGCCGGGGTTGATGCGGGGTGCCGGGGTTGATGCGGGGTGCCGAGGCCGATGCGGGGTGCCGAGGCCGATGCGGGGTGCTGTGCCGGAGACGATGCGGTGGGCAATGTTATGGTGGCAATGTGCTGTGCTGGGGGAAGAAGGAAGCAGGAGGAACTCGGCACAGGGATGGTGGGAACTCCTCATAATGGGCACAGCGGGTGTACAGACCCGGGAACTCAGCACAGGGATGGTGGGAACTCCTCATAATGGGGCACAGCGGGGGGTACAGACCTGGGAACTCAGCACAGGGATGGTGGGAACACCTCATAATGGGGCACAGCGGGTGTACAGACCCGGGAACTCAGCACAGGGATGGTGGGAACCCCTCATAATGGGGCACAGCGGGTGTATAGACCCGGGAACTCAGCAGAGGGATGGTGGGAACCCCTCATAATGGGGCACAGCGTGTGTAGAGACCTGGGAACTCAGCACAGGGATGATGGGAACTCCTCATAATGGGCACAGCGGGTGTACAGACCCGGGAACTCAGCACAGGGATGGTGAGAACTCCTCATAATGGGGCACAGCGGGGGGTACAGACCTGGGAACTCAGCACAGGGATGGTGGGAACACCTCATAATGGGGCACAGCGGGGGGTACAGACCTGGGAACTCAGCACAGGGATGGTGGGAACCCCTCATAATGGGGCACAGCGGGTGTACAGACCCGGGAACTCAGCACAGGGATGGTGGGAACCCCTCATAATGGGGCACAGCGGGTGTACAGACCCGGGAACTCAGCAGAGGGATGGTGGGAACCCCTCATAATGGGGCACAGCGGGTGTAGAGACCTGGGAACTCAGCACAGGGATGGTGGGAACTCCTCATAATGGGCACAGCGGGTGTACAGACCCGGGAACTCAGCACAGGGATGGTGGGAACTCCTCATAATGGGGCACAGCGGGGGGTACAGACCTGGGAACTCAGCACAGGGATGGTGGGAACACCTCATAATGGGGCACAGCGGGGGGTTCAGACCTGGGAACTCAGCACAGGGATGGTGGGAACCCCTCATAATGGTGCACAGCGGGTGTACAGACCTGGGAACTCAGCACAGGGATGGTGGGAACTCCTCATAATGGGGCACAGCGGGGGGGTACAGACCCGGGAACTCAGCACAGGGATGGTGGTAACCCCTCATAATGGGGCACAGCGGGTGTACAGACCCGGGAACTCAGCACAGGGATGGTGGGAACCCCTCATAATGGGGCACAGCGGGTGTAGAGACCTGGGAACTCAGCACAGGGATGGTGGGAACTCCTCATAATGGGCACAGCGGGTGTACAGACCCGGGAACTCGGCACAGGGATGGTGGGAACCCCTCATAATGGGGCACAGCGGGTGTACAGACCCGGGAACTCAGCACAGGGATGGTGGGAACCCCTCATAATGGGCACAGCTGGTGTACAGACCCGGGAACTCAGCACAGGGATGGTGGGAACCCCTCATAATGGGCACAGCGGGTATACAGACCCGGGAACTCAGCACAGGGATGGTGGGAACCCCTCATAATGGGCACAGCAGGTGTACAGACCCGGGAACTTAGCACAGGGATGGTGGGAACCCCTCATAATGGGCACAGCGGGTGTACAGACCCGGGAACTTAGCACAGGGATGGTGGGAACCCCTCATAATGGGCACAGCGGGTGTACAGACCCAGGAACTCAGCACAGGGATGGTGGGAATCCCTCATGAAGGGTTCCCACCATCCCTGTTCTGTGCTGACTTCCTGTGGCTGTACTCCTGCTGTGCCCATTATGAGCGTTCGAATCCGAATTGAGTTTCGGGCACAAAATACGAAATAACGGCTAATGCAAAACGGAACTAAACAAAATGAATTTATTGACAGTGCACATGTCTGGTATATGTATACACACTACATATATAACAAGAGATATATATCATCTTGTTATGTAGATATATCTGCACAGGAACAAATTATTTATTATATTTACTGGTTCCTGGAAGGAGGAGGGGAGGAGAGGTTTGCATAGATAAGGGGCGGTAACTTCCTCTGACACTCCCGTTGCTATTGAAACCTGATCTGAAACCATTACACTGCTTGTACAGCACTGAGCATGTGCGAGGCTGAAATCCAGGAAGTCATACAGTCTGGCTTCATGATGCCCACACTTAAGATGGCCCCAGTCAATTTCTGTTTTATAAAGTGTCTAAATGCTGTAAAAACCTAACAAAACGGACCTTAGTTTACAGACTAACTGTAGTAGAATACATTAAGTTTGTGTATTACAGGGGTTTTCATATTTAAAAAGTTTATATTTTTAAAATTGTGGCCGGAACTCCGCTTTAACTATTAAATCATTGGTATTGGAATTCCCTTTTAAATTTGGCTGTAAGTGAACATAACGAATACGAATTTATCCAAAGTTATAAGTTATGCGAAATAACGAATGCCATATCTAAACAAATAAAACGTAACAAATTAATAATAATAAACAACAATAATAATATTAAAAACGTTTTATTATTATCATTTGTTATTAATTTGTTCTGTTCCATTTGTTTAGATGTGGCATTCGTTATTTCGGATAATTCTCAACTTCGGATAAATTTGTATTCGTTACGTTAACTAAAGCCCCATACACACGAACGGAATTTCCGATGGAAAAAGTCCGACTTTTTCCATCGGAAATTCCGACCGTGTGTATGCCCCATCGGACTTTTTTCTGAGGAATTCCATCGGAGTTTAGATAGAGAAAATGGGCCAGATCCACAAAAACCTGGCGTAACTTAAAAAATCCCATTTAAGTTACACTGCCTTAAAATTTCTACCTAAGTGCCCGATCCACAAAGCACTTATCTAGAAATTTCAGGCTGTGTAACTAAAATTCCGCCGGCGCAAGGCGTTCCTATTCAAATGGGGCGAGTCCCATTTAAATGAGGCGCGCTCCCGCGCCGGCCGTACTGCGCATGCGCGAAGTTACGTTACGCCGAGTTTTGAGGATCGCGACGGCTTAAAAAAGTTGCGTCGGGAAAAAAAAAAAATGACAGCGTCGCTCGGCATGCATTCCTGAGGGAGAACTCCATGCCAATTTTCAAATAAAAAACCGGCATGGGTTCACCCCCCAGGAGCATACCAGGCCCTTAGGTCTGGTATGGGTTGTAAGGAGACCCCCCCTACGCCGAAAAATCGACGTAGGGGGTCCCCCTACAATCCATACCAGACCCGTATCCAAAGCACGCTACCCGGCCGGTCAGGAAGGGAGTGGGGACGAGCGAGCGCCCCCCCCCCCCCTCCTGAGCCGTGCCAGGCCGCATGCCCTCCACATGGGGGGGTTGGGTGCTCTGGGGCAGGGGGGCGCACTGCGGGCCCCCCCACCCCAGAGCACCCTGTCCCCATGTTGATGAGGACAGGACCTCTTCCCGACAACCCTTGCCATTGGTTGTCGGGGTCTGCGGGCGGGGGCTTATCGGAATCTGGGAGTCCCCTCAAATAAGGGGGCCCCCAGATACCGGCCCCCCACCCTAAGTGAATGGATATGGGGTACATCGTACCCCTACCCATTCACCTGTAGGCAAAAAGTTAAAGTAAGTAAACACACAACACAAGGCTTTTTAAAATAATTTATTATTCTGCTCCGGATGCCCCCCCTGTCTTCTTTATTAGCTCTATTACCAGGGGGGGCTTCTTCTTCCACTCTCCGGGGGTCTTCTTCCACTCTCCGGGGGGGGGGGTTTCTTCTTCCGCTCTCCGGGGGGCTTCTCCGCTCTCCGGGGGTCTTCTTCCATCTTCTCCCCTCTTCCGCTCTTGACTCGGCGAACCCCGGTTCTTCTGCAGATGTCCGGTGCCTTCTTCTTCAGCGCTGGCTGCCTGCGTGTTAGCTCAATTACGAGCAGGCAGCCGGCGCGGTCTTCTGTGACGTCAGGGTCTTCTGTTCTTCTCCCCTCTTCCGATGTTGCCTCGTCGCCTGTTGTCGCTGTAATGATGGAAGCGCGCCTTGCATCCCATTTATATAGGCATCACCGTCCCATCATGCTCCGGCAGGTACCCACGTGGTAGACAGGGGGGGCATCCGGAGCATCCGGAGCAGAATAATAAATTATTTTAAAAAGCCTTGTGTTGTGTGTTTACTAACTTTAACTTTTTGCCTACAGGACGATGTACCCCATATCCATTCACTTAGGGTGGGGGGGCCGGTATCTGGGGGCCCCCTTATTTGAGGGGACTCCCAGATTCCGATAAGCCCCCGCCCGCAGACCCCGACAACCAATGGCAAGGGTTGTCGGGAAGAGGTCCTGTCCTCATCAACATGGGGACAGGGTGCTCTGGGGTGGGGGGGCCCGCAGTGCGCCCCCCTGCCCCAGAGCACCCAACCCCCCCATGTTGAGGGCATGCGGCCTGGCACGGCTCAGGAGGGGGGGGGCGCTCGCTCGTCCCCACTCCCTTCCTGACCGGCCGGGTAGCGTGCTTTGGATACGGGTCTGGTATGGATTGTAGGGGGACCCCCTACGTCAATTTTTCGGCGTGGGGGGGTCTCCTTACAACCCATACCAGACCTAAGGGCCTGGTATGCTCCTGGGGGGGAACCCATGCCGGTTTTGTTTTTACAAATTGCCGTGGAGTTCTCCCTCGGGAATGCATACCAAATGCCGTCGCTGGAATGGGCTTTTACATGGTGTGACTAGTTTACACTTTGTAACATCAGCCCTAGTTTTACACTTGCAAAATAAAACTTACGGCGAAAAAACGAAGCTGGAAAGCTTTGTGGATCGCCTTAAGTGCTAATTTGCATACTAGAAACGGCATTTCGACTCGAAATGCCCCCAGCGGCGGATGCGGTACTGCATCCTAAGATTCGGCAGTGTAATTCAATTACACATGCTGGATCTTCTGCCTAACTTTGGAAAAAGCCTTTTGAGGATCGTTTCCAAAGTTACACACAGACTGAACAGCAGTTAAGTCTGTGTATCTCTTTTGAGGATCTGGCCCAATGTTCTCTTTTACTCCGATGGAATTCTGTCGAAATTCCGATGTGAGTTTGGATGGGCAAAAGCCTGATCATGTGTACGGGGCATAATGACCAAATTTGAAAGGAAATTCCAATACCTATATTTTAATAGTTAGTTATTATTAGATAGTTAGTTAGTTAGTTATTCTTTCAAATTTTATGATTTTCTTTCTTATTTTTTAATTTTCTAATTTACAAACTTACAAATTTTCGAATTTACGAATTGCAATCATAACGAATGACCAGAAAAAAATAATAAAAAACAAAACTAAAACGAATGAAATGAAACAAATTAATTTTCCCGCATTGCACATGTCTAAAAATAAATATTGTGAGCAAAAATGTGACAAACATAACCCAAGCTAAACAAAAGTGCCAAAAATATGAGAGACTCATCAGCCACCAAATGGTAAGCCAACATTAGCAATTGGAGAGGACCTTCAAATTATTGAAGGTCAATAGCATTTAAAGTGTGTAACGTTCGAAATGACAAATAACAACCATCAGGGTTGCATCTCCAACCCCATAGGGAAATCACTAAGGTACAGACCATAAACAAGCAGTAACACAGGCAGGTCCAATAGTTAGTATGTTAGAAATCTTTGCATGTTCTTTCATATGTAATCATAACATGTTCTATTGCTCTCTATACCATTAGGTCACAGGTCACAGGGCTAGCTGGAAGTTATGTTTTTATTCCTGCTACAATGTAACATCCAAGGTATTTGTCTCTACCACCTGTCAATGTTTTATAAATTATTCAGTGTTGCTAGATGATTTATGAATAAGACCCAATCAATTAACTATGTACTGACTCTAATAGGGTAAGGCCATGTAGCTAAATGTCAGAGTCTTAGTTCAAAGAAGGTAGTGTGGGGAAAATGCAGTTAAATCTTTCATGCTTCACATTAGGCCAGAATGGTTGTAGCCAACGGTAAAATTGTTATTGAAGCACAAAGATAAAATGTTGGCGTCCTCAAGGAGATAATAAAGAGGGCAGCACATAGGTTAAGCACATTAAACAAAAGTACTGCCTGGAGAGATGCTCTTTCGCAGCTTGCAGTTCCCTCCTCCTATGCATATTACAATAAATCTGTTCCAGATAGCTCAATCTATATGAAAGATTGGGCAGTGATTGGTTTGATTCTTTTTGCTAAATATAATACTTCCTAACACAAAGCTTGTTCAGCATTTGAGGTGACATTGTGTTGATCATAGTTTCAGCATGCGTGTACTATATGACATATTCAGATAATGGATATTGATTTCTCTTTTACTCCTAGATTAATTGGGATGGATTTTCGTGTTGCTGGAAATCCTCTTCAGTCAGTGGTCTCTATTTGCATAACCTGTCTCCAGGGGTCCAGAAGCTGATGGCTTATAATTACCTGAACTATGATGTACAGTAAAGCAATTGAAATATCAGTTAGAAGGCAAGTTCTGTACAATAACAGATTGTGCTTTACAAGAGTTGAGTCAGAATGTTCAAGTAAATAGGCAAAGTCCATTTACAGTTAACCCTTGGATTGCAAGCATAATTCGTTCCAGAAGCATGTTTGTAATCCAAAGCACTTGTATATCAAGGCAAATTTTCCCATAAGAAATAATGGAAACTAGGGTTGTCCCGATACTGATACCAGTATCGGTATCGGGACCGATACCGAGTATTAGCGGGAGTACTCGTACTCCCGCTAATACCCCCGATACTAAAATATTATACCCCCCCCCCCCGCTGCCGCCGAAACCGCCGCTGCCACGTTAATCACCGTGGCGGGGAACATTACAGACAGCGTTCGTTTGAACAGCTGTTTTCCCCGCCGCGCATAGACACTCCCCCTTGCTCGCAATTGGACAGATCCGTCCAAGGGGGAGTGTCTATGCGCAGCGGGGAAAACAGCTGTTCAAACGAACGCTGTCTGTAATGTTCCCCGCCGCGGTGATAACAGTAGGTACAGGGGACAATGGCTGCTGTACGGGGGACAATGGCTGCTGTATGGGGGACAATGGCTGCTGTACGGGGGACAATGGCTGCTGTACGGGGGACAATGGCTGCTGTAAGGGGGACAATGGCTGCTGTACGGGGGTCATGGCTGATGTACTGGGGACATGGCTGCTGTACTGGGGACATGGCTGCTATACTGGGGACATGGCTGCTGTACTGGGGACATGGCTGCTGTACTGGGGACATGGCTGCTGTACGGGGGACATGGCTGCTATACTGGGGACATGGCTGCTATACTGGGGACATGGCTGCTGTACTGGGGACATGGCTGCTGTACGGGGGACATGGCTGCTGTACGGGGGACATGGCTGCTATACTGGGGACATGGCTGCTATACGGGGGACATGGCTGCTGTACGGGGGACATGGCTGCTGTACAGGGGACATGGCTGCTATACTGGGGACATGGCTGCTATACGGGGGACATGGCTGCTATACAGGGGACATGGCTGCTATACGGGGGACATGGCTGCTATACGGGGGACATGGCTGCTATACTGGGGACATGGCTGCTATACGGGGGACATGGCTGTTATACGGGGGACATGGCTGTTATACGGGGGACATGGCTGCATTTGGGGACACATTTAAAAAAAAGTATCGGTATTCGGTATCGGCGAGTACATAAAAAAAAGTATCGGTACTTGTACTCAGTCCTAAAAAAGTGGTATCGGGACAACCCTAATGGAAACTCAAATGATTCGTTCCACAACCATTTATTCATAAGTCCTTAAGTTTATAGTCCATATAAAAAGATTATAGCAATGTGATAATTTGTGTAACCAAAAAATGTCCATCCACAAGGGGATTAGAAGCAAAATCCAGCAGGAGCTACAGAGTATAAAGGAGAAAAAAGGCGCCTCTAAGGCCCCGTACACACGGTCGGACCAAACCGATGAGAATGGACCGAGGTTCAGTTTCATCGGTCACAAACCGACCGTGTGTATAGCCCATCGGTCTGTTTTCCTTCGGTCCAAAATTTTAAAACATGCTTCAAAACCGAACCGATGGACCGCTGCCCGATCGGTCCAAACCGATGGTTAGTACAGAAAAGCATTGGTTCAAAACCCGCGCATGCTCAGAATCAAGTCGACAAATGCTTGGAAGCATTGAACTTCATTTTATTCAGCACGCCGTGTGTTTGACGTCACCGCGTTCTGACCCGATCGGTTTTTGGAACTATGGTGTGTACGCACATCAGACCATCAGGCCACTTCAGCGGTGAACCGATGAAAACGGTCCGTCGGACCATTCTCATCGGTTTGGAACGACCGTGTGTACAAGGCCTAAGTGTAGCAATATGGTTACATTTAATGAAGGTACAACAATAAGACCCGGTTCACACAGGGGTGACACGACTTTGGGGGCGACTCATCAAGGCGATCTCAAGACAACTTCAGAGGCGACTTGTAAAATTACTTCTGTATTGAAGTCAATGCAAGTCGCCCCGAGTCGCCCCCAAAGTCATACAAGAACCTTTTTCTAAGTCTGAGCGACTTGAGTAGCTCCTATTAGAACGGTTCCATTGAACAGAGTGGAGCGCAACTTGTCAGGCGGCTGAGTCGCCTGACGAGTCACCTCTGTGTGAACCGGCTCTTAGCAACTCACATGGTTGATGATTAAAAGAGGCAGATCTATGTATGCAGGCATCCCGGGTAAAGCTGTCCACATAGACCATCCTCCACACTGCCGAAACTCACCGATGTCAGTCTGCAATTGTGACCGGGAAGACTACCCTGCAGTAGAGCAATCTGAAAGTGAGGCTTGAACCTCTTGTGGAAGGGATGAAGTCAATGGCGGTGAGGAGAATGGTCTTTGTGGACAGCTTTACCCTAGATGCCTGCATACTTTTTTTTTCTTTTAACAGGAACAGAATAATCTTTTATTGAGAAAAAATATATAAACAATACAGATTATAGAGCATAACATGAAAGTCGTAAAAAGCACATGTAGGAAGTCTGGTAACAATTAAAAGCCAGATATACATTACAGAGATGTGTCAACAGGGCATGCAAAAGCAAACAGCCCCCCCCCCCAAAAAAATGGGTGGGGGGTAGTAGAGTTGACACCAGAGGGTCCGGCCCACCCTGTACCAAAGGTCTGTAAAAGGTAACCGTGGCCATTAAGCAGTCCAGGGTTGCCAGACTCTTTCAAATTTCTCAGGGAAATTCCTGTTTATGTAAGTCAGTTTGTACATAGGAAGAGCCGAGGTAATAGACTTTGCCTGCTGCTCAGATGAGTTATTTTCATGAAGGTATCTGGCCCACAGTATACAAAGAAATCTATCCAAACACTTCTCCGGTTCTAAAAAGTGTCAGGAAAGTACCCAACATTTATATCTATACAGGTAGCACTGATACCTTGATCTAATCCCAATTAAAAGATACATTTTATTCTCCAAGAACAGAATTGATGGGAGGTATAAAGGTTGTGGAACCATCATGCACTAGTTAGATAATCCCAATCTTGTTGTCAGGAAGACTTCATAGGTGTTAATTATTCGATTTACATGGCTGAAGGTATGAATTGTTGTAAAAACCCTAGGGTAGATATGTTAAAATGGCATTATATGTGGAAAACATCTCTATCCTGGCTATGTGACAATAAATTGCACTTTCAGCCATGTAAAATAAAATCGTATCTTAGTCCTGGTCATAAAATACAAATAAAGAAAATATGGACAAAACTGTGTTTCCGTTAAGACATAACTTTTGTAGCTGGTGGTACATTAGGGGGGTCAGGCCTGCAGCAGCTTATATGCCTCTTATGAATTTGTGAACCCACAGTAATTCGTCATTATTTAGTTTTTACCAGTACTTTATCAGCAGGGTCCATCCAACATTGGTGGTAGTGTAGAGCTGATTTTCCAGTCCCAGTTCCATCCCTAGAGATATACAATAAAAAAAAGGCAATTATTTATTGCACTTCAGGGTTATTCCAGGGATAATCAAAGTGACAGCAAACACATCCAGCTGATTTAAACCTTGGGAATACAAATCTTATGTTCTCAGACCATGTGCATAGCTTGGACGTGACCCTTGACACCAACCTATCGATTGTGCAACAGGTATTAGCTGCCATCAGGCCTCCTTCCATCATGCCTGGAACAAAAAAAAGGAATTAACCACTTCAGCCCCTGAAGGATTTACACACTTCCTGACTGCTGCTTTAGTGTTTTTAGACCTTTTTGTCAGATGTTACTATGTTATACTGAAGTATAATTACAAGTATTTCATAAGTGTCAAAGGCTTTTTTTTGACAATGACATAAAATGTATTCAAAAGAGTCAATATTTGCGGTGTTGATCCTTCTTTTTCAAGACCTCTTCAATTTGCCCTGGCATGCTGTCAATCAACTTCTGGGCCACATCCTGACTGATGGCAGCCCATTCTTGCATAATCAATGCTTGTACTTTGTCAGAATTTGTGAGTTTTTTTTTGTTCGCCTGCCTCTTGAGAATTGACCACAAGTTTTCAATGGGATTAAGGTCTAAAGAGTTTCCTGACCATGGACCCAACATCTTGGATTTTTCTTCCCCAAGCCACTTAGTTATTACTTTTGCCTTATGGCAAGATGCTCCATCATTCAGCATTGTTCGTCACCAAACTGTTCTTGGATGGTTGGGAGAAGATGTTCTCAGAGGATGTTTTTGTACCATTCTTTATTTATGGCTGTGTTCTTAAGAAAAATTATGATTGAACCCACTCTCTTGGCTAAAAAGCAACCCTACACATCAATGGTCTCAGGATTCTTTACTGTTAGCATGACACAGGACTGATGGTAGCGCTCATCTTTTCTTCTCCGGACAAGGCGTTTTGCTGATACCCCAAACAATCGGAAATTGACTTAACCCAGTCCTCAGCAGTCCAATTCCTGTACCTTTTGCAAAATATCAGTCTGTTCCTGATCTTTTTCCTGGAGAGAAGTGGCTTTTTTGCTGCCTTTCTTGAAACCAGGCCATCCTCCAAAAGTCTTCGCCTCACTGTGCGTGCAGATGCACTCTCACCTGCCTGCTGCCATTCCTGAGCAAGCTCTGAACTGGTGGTGCCCTGATTCCGGAGCTGAATCAACTGTAGGAGACGGTCCTGGTGCTTGCTGGACTTTTTTTTGCATCCTGAAGCCTTCTTCACAAATGCAGTGGAAAGTTTTTTTATGGGATTAAGTTCATTTTCATGGCAAAGAGGGGCTTTGCAATCAATTGCAATTCATCTGATCACTCATAACATTCTGGAGTATATTCAAATTGCCATCATAAAGAGTTAGGCAGCAGACTTTGTGAAAATTAAATTTGCGTCATTCTCAATTTTTTTTGCCACAGCTGTATATTACCACCAATAACATTTATTGACTCCAGAATAAAATACACCTATAAAACCCTGGAAGGGTATGAACTTGCCCGAGTCTTTAGGTCTCATGCACACAGGGCGTTTTTACAGCTGCTTTTAGCAGCGTCAGACTTTTTGCAGCTTAAAAATGCCTCTCCATGTTATTCTGTGTCCATGCACACACAGGCTTTTAGGAGCTTTAAGTGGCATAGGCGTTTTCAAGCTGTAAAAAAAACAGGGCCATCATGTTCTAAGGACCGGCGTTTAAGCTGTAAAAATGTCTCACGCTGCTAAAAGCGGCTCAATGCTGGATACAGCCACGTTAGGCATTTTCTTTTATATTTATGTCAAAAGAGCCCATTGATTTAAATATAGATGTCACACCACAAGTCAGACTTTAATTCACCCTGGTTGAAAACCCCTACATTAGACCTTTAAGGGAGTTTGACTAAGTAGGTGTTATTTCTCTGAAGATGGTTTTGGTCATAGTAAATTGCTGCTCAGTAGTTATCAAGCTGTAAAAGTATGTTAGGGGCAGTGTTGCCAACTGCCAGATTTTTTACTGGCAGCCAGTAAAAAAACAGGCATTTTTCTCATGCCAGTAAAAGGAAAGGGTTAAAAATATGGTTGTGATGCTCAGTTCAGCACTGCACATGTGCAGTTCTGGTCCGGAGCCTCCAGAGACTATATGAGTTCCTGCTACAGTGTGTTTGAGTGGCAGAGTGGCTGGAGCCCCATGTGCGTGTCTGTGGTATGGGAGCAAGGCAAGCCAGGAGTGGGACTGTTAGTGTTGTTTTGACTGGAGTGGACCGAAGGGACCAGCCTGACGTGGAGAGAGACTGTCACTGTGACTCAGGAGGTCATGTCGTGTTGGTGAGATGTCATCATCATCATCTGCACAGTACTGTCAGTGTCGCTGTGAGAGTCAAAGTCATATGTGTGTGTGTGCCCATTCTAATTTCTAGCCCTCCTGAGTCCTCTCCCTGAGCTACTTACTTACCATACTGAAAATAAAATAAGAAATATGTTTTTTGCCTTAATATCTACCTTGAATCATATTGCTAATTGCATATTGTACTTGTTTGTAGCCTAAATATTTAATTTTGCACTGAAAACTATAATTGTGTAAATGCCAGTAAAAACTTTGCCGTGACAGTAAATTTTGGGTGTCGTATCATGAAATTTCAATCTGGTAGGACGGCACCACTGGTTAGGGGTGGTGTGGGAGAGTGGCAAGTGATTGGTGCAATCTTTGGAGCATGCCTTGGACTCTTGCATCGCAGATTCATACCCTATAAAAGCTAAAATCCCTGAACCAATATAAACTTTAAAAAAAAAAAAGGATTGACATTCTGACAGCTATTATGCAGCAAGGTGAGAAAGAGGATACCTACTCAGAGGATAAGGGAAATTTTGCCTATTGTGTCAATAAACCTTAGTTGCATATAAACTGCTTATGTCAGGCAATGGTTTTGCAATCCCACAAGGTTGCACATTTGAAATGCTGAACAAATATTTGCTTGGACCAGGGGTCAAGTCCTGGGGAAAATCCACTCCCCCACCAAAAAAAAAAAAATGATACGCTCATATGCATAATTACTAAACTGCGTGTTTTTTTTTTTTATCCACTGTACCTTAGTAATCCTTTATGTTACTGGCCGCTTCCTGTATATGGATTCATCGGGTAGTGTGCGGGTATTCCGTCACTTCCTCAATGCCGCAATGTCTCCTGGGAGCTTTTGTCATTGTTCCCAGGAGACATTGCGGACGTCTGCCGCCAGTTATCGCGGGATTTAGAAAGAAGCAAGTTCTTTCTAAATCCCGCGATAATGTTTCAACTTTTTATATCAAGTTATATCTTTTATAACAAGTTATATCTGCAGTAGCTTTCCAAAAGGTGTCTACCTTCTTTTTAACCCATTGCTACCCACAATCTGTTTATCAATGTTCCCCATGCTGGTGATAGTGATACTAAACAGAGAAGTGTTAATTGCCATAATTCATTCACATAAATCATATATCATTCCTCTGTATTTGTTTTTTTATTTCTCAAACGTACATTATGCCTGCAGCGCTGCTGTGTGGTCACATGATCTTTCCCTGTTCTTTGGTACCTGAAGGGAAAGATCTTTGGGGAGAGGAGGGGGAGAAGAGGGGAGTAGTCTATTATTATAGTATGAGTTTGCACAGCCCTGATTGGTGCTGTGCAAGTCACATGACTAAAAAAAAGTTTTATAAGAGCAAATTAAATTAAATTATACATATTAAAAAACAGTTTTACAGCTTTCTATAGATCTTTATTAAACATCAAATGTGTGTGTTTTGAGCATTACTTTGGTGTAGGCAGAGTCAAAGAGGACTGACACTACATTTTGTTTGGCTGGCATCTGCATCCAAAGCTTTTTTTTTTTTTTTACTTTATTATTATTATTATTATTATTATACAGGATTTATATAGCGCCAACAAATGCACAGCACTTTACAACATCAGGGAAGACAATACAGTTACAATACAATTCGCTACACTTTACAGGTATTAGCAATTATATTTGATATATTTAATACTAATTACTTGCTTTTTGAAAAAAACTATATTTTTTTGCGAGTATCTTAGCCAATAAGCATATTATATCCCTCCCCCATAGTGTTTAACAATAGAGGACGAGGAGGGGAGTGTAATTTACCACTGTGTATAGCCCACATGTGTAACTCCATACTGTCATGTGGGGCTGCACAGATAAGAATCAAAGGAAATTAAGCGTTAAAATGGAGCTGAAATTAGGAGCATGCTCAGTAGGTGACAACAGCTGATATACAGAATTTCAGGCTACAATGCGGACATAGAAAAGATGGGAGGGACAGCTGAAAGCAGCACCAACCAGGTAAATTTCACTCTACACATAACAAATGATTTAGGCGCTTTGTGAGTATGACCACATGGTCATACAGCATGTAATAAGAGGGTTTGATGACACTTTAATAAGTGTCTCCCCATCATTAATAAATGCCTCCCCATCATTAAGTTCTTCCCCATCATTAACAAATTCCTCCCCATCATTAACAAATGCCTCAGCATCTTTAAGTGCCACCCCATCATTAATAAATGCCTCCCCATCATTAATAAATGCCTTCCCATCATTAAGTGCCTCCCCATCATTAATAAATGCCTCCCCACCATTAAAAAGTGCCTCCTCATCATTAACCGGTCCTTAAGTGGTTAATAAATGCCTCCCCATCATTAATAAGTGCCTCCCCATCATTAATAAATGCCTCCCTATCATTAATAAGTGCCTCCCAATCATTAGCAGTTGACGTTTTGCAAACGTTTGGGAACAAATCACAGTGGTTCACTTATCATGTGATCACTATGTCAGCTATGACATAGTAATCACATGCAGGCTGTAGACTTCATAAAAAAAATAGAAGCCTTTAAATTGCAGTCGAACACTGCCCTCTTCAGGCTGTAGTGGTGTGTAGTGGTGTGTGCAGTGCCATCAATTAAAATGTTAACTGTTATTGCCAGCCCTCGTATAACCCTGCCTCCAACCATCATGCCTCATCATGTACTAGGAGGTTGGACTCCTTTTCATTAGCTCCTAGGACATTCAACACATTTTTCTTTAATCAAGAACATTGATTTTTTTTTCTTCTATGACTAAGTCAATGCTTGAGCTAGTCTTTACACAGCAGCTTGGTGTATCCTCAGCAAAAGCTTTGAAGGTCGTACGTAGATCCTGTGCCTTTGATGTGATCCAGTCTTAGGACTGGTGTAGTCGGGCTGAAACACTTGGAGCTCTCTCAAAGTTGTTGCTGTCAGGAGCCATTTTAAAACCACAATCACAATATTTTTTACATGGTAACAATTAAGGCTGATGGAATTGAGCTCTCCTTGGTAGAATCTTGTGTGTTTACGCGCTAGGTTCTTTCTTCTGCCAGTAAGCCTAGAGGAAGCACATTACTGCTATTGCTCCTGCTTCTGACATGCTTTGTGGATCATGTGTCAACTGCCTGCATACAGTGACTTGGTCATCTCATCAGCTGATATCAGCTGCTTGGATTTGGGTTTGTATGTGGGGCCTTGCCTATCATTGGGCCCAGCTGTTTTCCTTTTTTAAGGACATGAAGAGGATAGTCCAGCGGAAAGTGGTGACCTAAGCCTATATTCCTCTATTGCATCTAATGCCTAGTACACACGATCGTTTTTCTCTTCAGGAAAACTGCCGTGTTTTCCTTTGGCCGGGAAAACTGCCCGTGTGTATGCTCCTTAGCAGTTTTCCCGACAGGAAAACTGAGGTTTAAAAAATGAGAACATGTCCTATTTTTTGCTTGCCGCGAATCACAGCGTTTTTTCCCCGCAGTTTTCCTATGGGAAACACTGGGAGGGAGCATACACATGGTCGGTTTTCCCAACCAAAGTTCTCCTGGCAGTTTTCCTGTTGGGAAAACTGGCCGGGAAAAGGGACCGAGCTGGTTCTCGGTTTTCCCGGTGGTCTTTTGACCGTCAGGAAAACCGATCGTGTGTACTAGGCATAAGAGTAATTGTTTTGGTATACCCTGAAGAAACTGACACCTATAACCTATATCCTGGGACCCCTATTATTATAGGGTCATTGTCATTGGAGTCTTTAGCTTCACTCCTTGCACCTCCCCTGTGCACACAAGACCCCTTATATAAACTACAGATTTTTTTTGTTGGTTTGTACACAATTTAGTAACAGCTTTTACAGTAACAATTTAAATAACAGTTTCACACAGGCTTCAGCTTGTATAAGGGCCCTTTCACACGTGCGGACCATATGTTCGTATTTCATCCATCTGTTTTCGGATGAAATATGGATATACATGTATCCCTATGGGATGAACATCCGCTGACATCCGATCTCATCAGTCCCCGCTATGGTCCGTTTCTGCAGACGGAGGAAAATCCTATTTTTCCATCCGTCTGCAGATCGGATGAACACGGAGAGACGGCCCGTGTTTATCCCATCCCCCCATAGAGGAGAGTGGCGATCTGACAGGGCAGTCCCTGCACAGTGTGCAGGGACCGCCCTGTCATCTGCCGTCTCAGCGGGATCAACAGAGCGATCCCCACTGAGCAAGCGGATGTTAAATGTACAGATCCTGACGGGATCCGTACATGTGAAAGGGCCCTACGAGCAGTGTGAATAGCAAACTTTGACAATAAATTTGCAGAGCATTCAGAAAGTTTTGTTGGCTTTTAAAGTACCATTCAGCTTCAATTTGTAAATGTTGAACACAGGTCCTAATGGGAGTGCTGATTTCCACTTTAAGCAAGCTGCTAGCAGGTTTCAGCAGGCTTTCAACATGCTTCAAGAAGAGTATAAGCTCCTTCTAACAGTGACAGGGCTTAGCACCAACTATATATATATATATATATATATATATATATATATATATATATATATATATATATATTTATTTAGCACTGTATTTTCTTTATCATATATCTGAGGATCTATTTGTTTTGAAATCTGTTTTTCAGTGACGGTAACCTCTGCTAATGCATTTTTCTAAATATGCTCAGTTTACATTGCACTGGTTTCTGACAAGTTGACTTTAAAGAGTATTTTATAAAGCAGCATGAGTCTGTCATCCCTATAGTTACAGCAAAGAGTTGATCTGTCGTATCCTATGTGAGCGCACCACGTTTGACTTTAGTTTTTAAATGTTGTCTCTCACATGTCATATTTATTATTAGCAAGCTGTGCATGTATGAAAAACCTACCTTTGAGTTGTTCAGATTTTGTCATGGAGCATTCTGCAGTTGGGAGAAATACTGTCTGCACATTGTTTCTGGGGCTCAGTCATCACATCTTTATATGCAGGTACCTTTATTCCTGAAGTAACTTGGTTATTACATAAACAGATAGTTTAAAAAAATTCTCAATAGTTCTCTATGGCCATTTACTGTGAAGGGTATCATTAGAGGGGGGGTTTTAATAAAATTCTTCTATAGTAAGTGGTGATATTGATTTACACTCTGGGAATACTGGCATCAATAATAATGGATTCCAAGGACAAACGTTCCTTTAGACCAGTGATTTATGGGAAGGCTATAAGCTTTTCCTATTTGATCATCTGTATTATTTTATGTTTGCAGGAATTGGTTTTACAGCCTGATTCATTTACATATTTGTGCTTAAATATGCGAAAGGCCATCTAATATAAACCAAGGTTGGAAGATATAATTGGTAATAGTTGCTCAGTTTTGTTGAAATGTGGAATATTAATAATAAGAATGTTCTTTGCAATCTACAGTGCCTTGAAAAAGTATTCATACCCTTTGAAATTTTTCTTCAGTTTGTCATGTTACAAGCAAAAACGTAAATGTATTTTATTGGGAATTTATGTGATAGACCAACACAAAGTGGAAAGAAAATTATAGATGTTAACAAATAAATATGTTAAAAGTGTGGCATGCATTTGTATTCATCCCCCCTGAGTCAATACTTTGCAGTACTTTCACTGCAATTACAGATGCACGCAATATTGCCAACCTACCAGATTGAAATTCACTGGCAGGAGACCAAGAATTTGCTGGCACAGCCAAGTTTTTACTGGCAGTTTACAAAAGTTACAAAACTACATCTTTAAGCACACATTTTAGTATTTAGGCTACAAACAAGTACACTAGGCAAATAGCAATGTGATTTAAGGTAGATATTAAGGTAAAAAAATATATATTTCTGTTATTTTTGATATAATAAGGGCGGATTATTTAGTTTATCAGTTTTTGTCACCCTGTCACCATGTCCAACTGCAGAGATTTCCCCTTCACTCCTGTTCCATAACCACCACAGAAAATGAGGGGAAATCCCTGGTAGCTACTAGGATCACCAGAATTTATGTTCCCAATTCTAAAGACCCCCTGTCACCATCACCCCCTGCCACCATCTCTTCCTGCCACCATCACCCCCTGCCACCATCAGACATCACCCCCTGCCACCATCATTACCCATCAACCCCTGCCACTATCACCCACTACAACCATAATCACCCCCTGCCACCATCAGACATCACCCCCTGCCACCATCTTCAGACATCACCCACTGCCACCATCATCTCCGGACAACATTCCCCACTACAAACTTCATCACCCCCACCACCATCAGACATCACCCCTCTTCCTCAAAACATACAATGAGGAGGAGCCGTGTAATGCTGATGACCCTGAGTGCTGGATTGCGGCTGCCTTATTAAGATTAAAGGCACATTTACCTGATTTTAATGTAAGTGGATTTCGGTTAATAAATTATGGATTATGTTACATACTACACTATGGGTACCCACTTTGTGTTTCTTTGGGTGATTGGGAGCAGAGGAAAAGATACAGAGGGTCTCTTAAAGAGGCATGTGATGGATCAGGTAAAATGCCCATTTTCTATGTATCCTTTCTTACCATAAAGTCTATATTTTTGTATATCAGCTTTAATTTCCTTGCTCAAAATGGCTGCTAGTAACACCCCCTCCTATCGAGTGAAGAATGTGTAACTAAGATGGCACCTCCTCCAGGGCTACACCCAAGATGATGATGCCAAGGTCCTGGAGGAAGTTCACCTTACATGGACATGACCAATCAGAAGCTACAAGTATCTAGATAACGCTATGCTAATGATGCACTTGCTCACAGCTCTAGTCGCTCACCTATAAAACCCCATGCACCCAGAAGCGATAAAGGATGTAACACATATCTGAGCACAGTTTCAGTGTGGTTCTTCACGTGCATGCACCAAACTACACAGGACAGTGGCAGATACTCACAAGACTATTGGTCTGATTCAACACATTACCTCCAAGGAAATCATAGCCCCTTGAGGATACTTATGTTGAAGAGCTACCAACCTATTCACACCCCTAGGGGGTTCAAGGGCATTTGACCTAACAAGGTATGTTCTTAGGTCCATACCTTAGGTTGAGCGCATTGGAGTGAAGATGGCAGGGTCACACTTGCATTACAGTGGTGACATATTGTAACAGTTGTGCACAAAGTGGAGGAGGAGGTAATGTGGATATCCTACTTTGGGACTTGATTTTATTAATACTGTGGTTATAGACCAGTGGTTCTCAACCTGGGGGTCGAATGAGGATTTGCCAGGGGTCACCAAATCCTGGTCTGTTCCTGAAGCCTGCATCACTCTCCCAGCAGTTTTGCTATCCCTGGAGCCTGTGGCCACCCAGATGGGTTGTTCCTGGAACCTGCAGCCGCCCACACTGCCTCTTCGCAGTCGCCCATTTGTTTCATGGCATGGCTGAGGGGCAAAGGCTAGAAGTCAGCTGACTGGTGAGGAATGTGAAGTCTCCTGATTTCGGCATCAGTGTCACTGCTACGAGACGCCACGAAGTCGGAAACACAGTGAGTGACACTACCTGTGATTATAGTTGCCATTAAAAAGACTCAGGGAGCGCTAAATGTCTGTGGGGTAGGGGAGCAAATTACTTGTCTTGCCTTGGGTGATGACAGCCCACACTACAAAAATAATTTTATTGTTAGGGGTCCCCACAACTTGGGAAATTTTATCAAGGGGTCACGGCACTAGGAGGTTGAGAACCACTGTTATAGACATTTTGGACTATTATCACTTCACGGAAGTTTCGGGGATTTAAAGTGATTGTAAAGGTTTGTTTTAAAAAATTGAACAAAAAAAATTAACAAAAAAAATAACAAACATGTTATACAAGGGTTTTGCACAGAACGGACTTGATCCTCCTTTTCTGGGGTCCCCCGGCGGCGCTCCTGGCCCCTCCTCTTCATCAAGTGCCCCAACGAAGAGTCGCATTTCATGTGGACTCCTGAGTCCTGCTGCTGTGTCCATTGACACAGACAGCAGGACTCAGCTCCGTCCCTTGACTCCTATGTCACTGGATTTGATTGAAAGCAGCGGGAGCCAATGACTTTTTCACCTAAATGCATAGAATGCACTAAGGTGAAAAACCCTGAGACTTTACAACTGTTTTGCATTTATTATCTATTTTATGTAATGTAAAATGATGTACATATAATCACATAACACATAGGGAATTTGATCATCTAGTTATACAGTACTTAGAGGGAGTGCTGCATAATTACTTATAACCTAAAGTACAATATCTCCATGCACCAGTCTTCTCTATTTCTTGTGCAGAAAGTGTAAATTTCAGCCTCCAGTTTATTTCTAACAAACAGTCATTTCAGTGATTGTCGTAAAGTTAAATTTCATAAAATAAGCGCAACTGATCATTTTTTAAATAGTATATGCAGTTGGAAAACCTAGATTTCTTCAGCACCCTGCTAGGCCGGGTTGGAAGGATGAGAGGGACTAACAGGGCTCCTTTTATAATTTCCCTAAGCTCCTGTAGAAAGCTGTGCTATGGGTGGAACTAGGATTGGGTGTTCATTTGTAGGGCTATATATAATGACAACTTCTAAGATGCAGCAGCAACAGTGACAACACGGCAGTGATTTCACTGCAGAAGGAAGAGTGTTGTCACCCCATTAGTGCAAGTGCCTATCCAATGGTTCTACTAACTAGCAGGATCAATAGGTATTGAAAAAATATATAGTTTAACCATAGATATATTTTAATGACAACATCACACAAAATTTTAAGAGAAAGTGAAACATTGTTCTGATATTTGAGGAATTTACTTTTAAACAAGAACTCTATAAACACTGCGCCAGTATTTACTAAGCAAATTGCATCTGACAAAATAAAGCCCTGGGTGGACCATCACTAATAGGACAAATAAGATGAGTTAAAACTGGCCATAGATGTTCAAATCTCAGCTGGTTCAGCAGTGACTGGCCGAGATCCGAACCATGTATGGGTTGGCTGAATGTACCCAAGTTGATCAATTGACCTGGGTACGACCAGCCTGTTGGATTTTTAATGCAATTATTGCTAGTGGCTTTTATAGCGGCTAGCAGTAATCACTGTGCTCTCCCGGCGGGGACGGCTTCCCCCGCTATGCTATTATATGTAATACACTAGAAACTACAAAGGTAACGCCTGTGATATTTGATATATGACAAATGTCATACCTAAATGTTCCCTATGTATATGTAAAAATAATCACTAAGGCAACCCCATACATGCATTATTTTTTCGTTCAACCATATTAAAAAAAAACACTAATACACTTAAGGGAACATCCACATTAGTGTAAAAATGTTACTGATTTTATTATGCATGTTTTTTGTAGCACTACTTTTTTTTCCTCAATGAGCAGCAAATAATTGTCCTTTTTTGTCCAATACCTGCATCAGGTATATGTGAAAATGCTTATTTTTTTTGTAAATGAAGCCTAAATGTGTTAAAGCACTGTCATTTCAAAGGTGATTTTCAATCCGTTTAAAAATTGCATTAAGATAGTACTTGGTGAGCCTAACAAAAGTGCAGGGGCTTCTTGTTATATGGGTGTCAATGCTATGTCTCTGTCTCCCAATTGCCCTCTTGTGGTGCTACTGTGTCACACATGTCTATGGTGGAAACTACACGCAACTGTGTCAATGCACATTGCACAAGCACATTTCGAGATTTTCCTAGCTTGTGACGGAAAATATTGATTATATGAAGACAGGAGGCGAGTATCTTATGCATTAATCCTTCTTTATTAATGCTCACAGCAGAAATGTAAAAAACATCTTAACGTAAGTCTTAAAAAGAAAACTGTAAGAACTACATATCCCAGCAGCCCCTGCGCCTTAGCCACTCCTATCCCAGTCTCTATAAATGGGCTGCTCTCTCCTGATTCCTCCTCTTTCTTTGTGTGAACCTTGAGGTGTCTTTATCAGGATCCTTACGTGAACCGTGTCGTCAACTGTCAATTCTTCGGCCGGCCGGCCCATGACTTCTTAATTGAAGACTTCTGCGGTAATATCAACAGGTCCCAACAGGATGGACCAACTGAGCGACCTTGATCCACTGGACATCCAGAAGCCGGGGAACATCACCCGAACGTCAGGTCGCAATCATGTACCAAACAGGAACGCCGTCAATAACCTGAAACAGAAAACCCAAGACCATGAGAGGGTTGGGCAGGGAGGGAAGATACTCGCCTCCTGTCTTCATATAATCAATATTTTCCGTCACAAGCTAGGAAAATCTCGAATTATACATCAGACAGGAGGCTCATATCTTATGCAAGTTCAAAGCTTAACGTGATATTCACAGTATTATTATAACAAATATGATATTTCAGAACATATTATCATAAAACAGACATAGCAACATGCTCCTCCGGTCTGAAGTAAAACAGGTGGAACACGGTCTCAGAAGACCAGTCAGCCGCCAGTAATAGGTCAGAAAGAGAACCTCCGGTCGCCACCACCTTGGTGGCCATGGCACCTCTGGATGAGTGTGCTCCAAACAGGGTAACGTCTATACCCGCCATTGCCATGATTGATCTAACCCAACGTGCCAAGGTAGCCGGGGTGACCGGGTGATGCGGTCTCGTGTAAGATATTAGGAGTTGAGAAGACCCCGGGGGTCGTAGATCTTTCGTGTTTGCCTCGTAAGTCTGTAGGCATCTAACCACGCAGAGTCGTGGATGTGCAGAAAAACAGGGGTAGAACACCGAATGAAGGCCCGTTTTGGTTCTGCGGACTACCGTGAACTTCACCCCTTGAGGTGAAAATTGGCGTCTGGAAATGTCCAAGGCCCTAACGTCTGAGACACGTTTGATGGAGATCAGGCATAACAGCACTGTCAGTTTAAAAGACAGTAACTTGAGAGACAGTGAATCGTTGTCCTCCCAACCTGAGAACATGTCAAGGACCTTGGAGACATCCCAAGTGGATTGGTATTTAGGCCGAGGGGGTCGTTTGAACCTGATGCCTCGTAGCAGTCTGCAGATCATTGGGTGTTTGCCGATTGGCAGAGAATCCACCGGGTAATGGTAGGCCGAAATGGCCGACCTGTAAATATTAATGGAGCTGTATGACCTGCCGGAGTTGAAGGACTCTGCCAGGTAATTTGCTATGACGGTTACAGGGGCACGCATGGGATCAGCCTGCCGTTGGTCACACCAACGTACCCAAAGTTTCCATGCTGATCGGTATGCTGCCCGAGTCCCGGGGGCCCAGGCCACGGCGAGGAGATCTCTAGCCGAGTTTGAAAGGCCGTCGTGAGTGTCTGGCACCCCGAGACCAACCATGCTAGGAGTGTCAGTGTGCCCTCCTCCACCAGGGGATGAATGCCCTTGGTCGGGTGGGAGAGGATGTGTGGGAACTGGGGAAGAAGCCTGGGATAGTCGATGACCAATCCCAGTAGGAGAGGAAACCATGGTTGTGTTGGCCACCATGGCGTGATCAGAACCGCAGTCGCCTTCTGGTTCGCAATCTGCAACAGAACCCTGGGGATCATCGAGAATGGGGGAAACGCGTAGTGTGTTCCCCTTGTCCAAGATTGGCGGAAAGCGTCCACTGCCGCGGACCCTGGGTCCGGTCTCCAGCTGAAAAACCGGGGCAGTTGGTGATTGAGGCGGGAGGCGAAAAGGTCTATGTCCAGGGGGCCCCAAAGCCGATTCAATTGGGCGAAGACTGGACGGTCCAAACACCAATCGCTGGAGTCGATAAGGTATCGGGAATTCCAGTCTGCGACAGTGTTGGACGTACCCGGGATGTACTCCGCCATCAGGATGATGTCTCGAGACAGACAGAAGTGCCATATCTCTGTAGCGATGTCCGCCAGGATTTTGGATCTGGTGCCACCTAAGCGGTTGATGTATTGAACCGCTGCAATATTGTCCATGCGTAATAAAACGCAGCAGTTGGACCGTTCCGCTAGGAAACTCTGAATAGCGAAGAGTGCTGCTGAGAGTTCCAAAGCGTTGATGTGTAAGAGGGATTCTTCTCTGGACCAGGTCCCTCCCGTCGAGGTCTCCTCTATGCGGGTGCCCCAACCTCGGCGGCTCGCGTCCGATTCTATGACGACGTCCGGACGAGAGTTGAAGATTGTCCTGCCGTTCCACTCGATGGCATGTTTGAGCCACCATCGGAGTTCGACCTGGGCTTCCGTGGAAATGGGTACCTCGTCCGCGTAGCGGAGACCCTGACGTAGGTGTAGGATTTTCAGTCTCTGTAGTGCCCTGTAATGCAGGGGGGCCGGAAATATGGCCTGAATGGATGCTGCTAACAGGCCTACTATGCGGGCCAGTACGCGTAGAGATAAGAACCCTTTGCGAAGTACTGCTCTGATCTCTTTGCGAATCAGAGCCAATTTCTTGCTGGGCAAGCGAAGGACAGCAAGCTTGGTGTCTACCGAGAAGCCGAGGAACTCCATCTCCTGAGCTGGGACGAGAACCGATTTTTCCTGATTGATCAGGAAACCTAGGCCTTGCAGAAGGCTGATCGCCCAAGTCATGTGGCGGAGTGCTTGAGTCTTGGAGTAAGCAATTATGAGGATGTCGTCCAAATAAATGATTAGACGTACTCCTCTGCTCCTCAGCGATGCTACGACCGGTTTCAGGAGCTTCGTGAAGCACCATGGGGCGGATGACAGTCCGAATGGAAGGCATGTAAACTGCCAAGTGCGTCCCCACCATCTGAAACGGAGAAGGTGTTGAGATTCTTGGTGCATGGGGACGGTGAGGTATGCGTCTTTTAGGTCGACCTTCACCAACCAGTCTCCCGGGACGAGGAGATCTCGGAGGCAATGGATGCCCTCCATCTTGAAGTGTCGATATGCGACATGTTGGTTCAAGCCCCGAAGGTTTATGACCGGGCGATAGCCCCCCCCTTTCTTCTTGACTAAGAAGAGGTTGCTGAGGAACCCCGGGGAAGAAGGGTCGACTTCGATCACTGCATGCTTGGATATGAGTTCGTGGAGTTCGGTGTCTATCAGAGACACATTTTGTTCCGCAAACTGGATAGGGGGCGGTATTATTCCCAGATTCGGTGGGGATACAAGATCTATCTGGAACCCTGCAATCGTATTCAGTATCCATGAGTCTGCCGTAATCGCAGACCAGGCGTGGGTAAAAAATTTTAGACGGCCCCCCACAGGTGTGAGGGGTCTGGGGGTCTGCGTGGTACTCACCAGAATACGGTCGGGAACGAGGGTATCCTCTCTGACCGCGTCCCCTCCAGGGTCTGCCGCGTGGCGGGAAGAAGGGTGCAGGTTGTGCCGTGGTGGTGTACGGAGTGGGAGCCTGGTTGTAGTGAGGTTGTGCGGCTGATCTCTGGAATGGTCTGCCGCTATTATAGCGGCCGGCAGAACGGCCCCTACTTCTGCCGGCCCGGGGAAAAACTCTAGCGCTACCCGCTTTTTTGAGAGACGTTTGTGCCTTGTCAAGGCTATTAAACATGCCCACAAATTTATTTATATCCTTCACAAGGGAGTCGCCAAACAACATGCCCTCTGCTGAGGGGCCTGGCTCAGATTCCGCCAGATGGGCCAGTTGCGGATCAAGCCGCATGAGGATTGAGCGCCTGCGCTCGACGGAGCATGCGGTGTTGGCGCTGCCCGTCAGACATATGGCCCTTTGGGCCCAGCCACGCAATTGTGTTAGGTCGACTGACTGGCCAGTCGCCGCGGCTTGTTCTGCGAGGTTTAGGATTTTGGTCAAGGGACCGAACAAATCCAGAATGCGGTCTTGTATGTTCTTAAAAGACCTGTCTATCCCTTTCTTGGGGAATTTTCCCGTTTTTAGCAAATATTTTGCTAGGATGGGATCAACCTCGGGTGTAATGACCGCTTTCATGGGAATGTGGGGGCGAGGACATTCTGCCCTGAGTTTATTGCGGTTAGATTTTTCTAGGGGTTTACGTGCCCAGAGTTCGATGTACTGCGACACGTGGGGGAGGGGGGACCAGTCCCCAGATCGTGGATGGGAAATGGCGTCCGGGTTGAATAGTGGTTCACCCAGGGCGTCCATAATGTCTTTGCCCTGATTGTCAGGGTTGGCATCCTGTAGGAGTGCCGGTGCCCCCGCATCCTCTTCACTATAGTCAGACCCTGAGACCTCGGACCCGTCCGACTCAGCGGACGAGTCGTCGTCCGACTCGATGACATATGAGTCTGGTTTGGTCCGCTTGGCGGACCCATGCCTCTTGTATGACTCCCTAAGGCCCAGGGGTTGAAGGGGGTCTGACGGATGCGTGGGGTGGCAGGTCGTGTAAGGATCTGCTCCGAGCATATTTTTTGCTTCCCCTGCCGGGGAGTCATAACCTGTCGCCGTGTGCTTCCTTTTTTGGGAAGCTTTACCCTTTTTTACGGCCGGTATATTGCCCTGTGGTGTGGGCTCATGGGGGGGGTTTTGGGTAATTTTAGATGAGCTGGTGGCTGCAGCTAATGCTGATTGGATGGACCTATTTATGATGTCCTGGAGCTGGGCAGCATTTAACATTTGTGCTGGTTCCAGCAGCAGCTCCTGTTCTGTGGTGGGGGGGGAGCCCTCTTCTGTCATGCTGCTATAATTTTATGCAGGGAAAACGATCAGTAATAGGAACTGGGTCAGGCTAATAGGGGTTGGTAAAGAGGGGAATAAATTCCCAGGAATGCTGTATTTATCTAGGGGACTCACTATTACTTCTCAGCAGGCACAACCTCCGACCATCAGCGTTGACTGGCTTGCGGTGGGAGGAGAGCCTGCTCAAAATCGCCCTCCAGGGACGAAGTCTCGCGAGACTACGATCCCAGGGCTGCTATTGGTCAGGAGATAGGTGGAGCCCGCCCCCCGAGTCCTGCGCGTGTCGCGATTGGACGGGGGAGCGGCGTAGTGGATTGGTTGCAGGGAGGCGTGGGACACGCCTCCTTGTATGCGCGCCAACGCTCTCCTGAGGGGAGAAACCGATGGCAAGATGGCGCAGATTCGATGGAAAGAGAGGGGGAGGGGAAGTGTCTGGATGAGAAAGTGGGACACCGCCGATCGCAGCGTCACCAGGTAAATAATTGTGGAAAAGTATCACTGCGGGAAGTACAGTGAAGCGCTGGAACACTGCAGGGATCAGGATCCCTGGCAATAGTACCCAGCAAGCACTATCCAGCACACAACCTTTCCGATAGCAATAGATGAATAGTCATACAATAGTCATAATCACATTCTATAAATATCAATATAAATATTAATAATAATATTAATAATAATGTATATATAAATATAAATCATAGGCTACTCATCTTAGGTGCTCTGCCGTGAGCAGAAAGAAAGAGGAGGAATCAGGAGAGAGCAGCCCATTTATAGAGACTGGGATAGGAGTGGCTAAGGCGCAGGGGCTGCTGGGATATGTAGTTCTTACAGTTTTCTTTTTAAGACTTACGTTAAGATGTTTTTTACATTTCTGCTGTGAGCATTAATAAAGAAGGATTAATGCATAAGATATGAGCCTCCTGTCTGATGTATAATTGACAGTTATCATCAGGAAACCCAGTCTGAGAAGTGACATGTAGCAGTTGCTGGGCTACATGCATGTAAACGGGAAGTGGCTACAACTAGACTTCGGGAGTTCAGCAGTGCTGATAGCCAACACAAAATGAAAAAAGGGAACATGCCAATTTGATTAAAAGTTGATTAAATGATTAAAAAGGCAATTGTTTCTGATGCACTGTGCTTTGTGTCATGCAGTTATTAATTTTTACCGGCGTATAAGGCGACTGGGCATATAAGACTACCCCCTAATTTTCCAGCTAAAATGTGGGTTTTGGGATATACTCGCCATTTATAAGACGACCCCCTTCCCACTAGTCTGTCTGGAAGCTGAGGGGTAGATGGAACAACCGCTGACAGGAAAAAACGCTGACAGGAACAGGCTTTTTTCAGCTTTTTTTTAAATCTCACTGTGCCCATTACATGCCTCACTGTGCCATCCCATGCCTCAGTGTGCCATCAACATGCCTCACTGTGCCATCAACATGCCTTACTGTGCCATCAACATGCCTCACTGTGCCATCAACATGCCTCACTGTGCCATCAACATGCCTCACTGTGCCATCAACATGCCTCACTGTGCCATCAACATGCCTCACTGTGACATACCGTATCTCTGTACTGCGGGCATCCATTATTCAAAAGCCGCGCCTCCTCCTCGTGCTGTTCCGTGATAGGCGGAACACTCAGTTTCCCAGCAGCGCCTGTGTTCGGTGTTCCGCCTATCACGGATGTCCTCTCGTCCGAAGCCGAGGATGAGAAGACATCTGTGATAGGCAGAACTCTGAACAGAGGCTCTGCTGGTAAAACAAGTGTTCCGCCTATCACGGAACAGCACAAGGAGGAGGCGCGGCTTTTAAATAATGGATGCCCGAGGTCTGGTACCGGACGTATAAGACGACCCCCGAGTTTTGAGGCAAGTTTTTAAGTACAAAAGGTTGTCTTATATGCCGGAAAATTAGGTATGTATGTTTTAATTGGTGGTATTCATTTAGGTTAAAACTTTTCGATATTTTTTGTATTCAATACAATTATCTCTATTATATGATTTGACATCTGGGATATGTTGAGAGTACTACAATGTTACATAGTTACATAGGGGTTGATTTACTAAAGGCAAATAGACTGTGCACTTTGCTAAGTGTAGTTGCACTCAGCAAATGCAGTTGCTCCAGAGCTTAGTAAATGAGCAGAAGTTCTGCTGGCTTCCATCATCCAATCATATGCAAGCAAATATGCTGTTGTTTTTTTTTATATACCTTGCATGTGATTGGGTATTATTTCCAAAGTGAAGCTTTACACTCATTTATGGCATAACTGCACTAGCACTTTGCAAAGTGTGCAGTCTATTTGCCTTTAGTAAATCAACCCCTGAGTTAGTTAGGCTGAAAAAAGTCACAAGTCCATCAAGTTCAACCCACAGAAAAAAAAATACACACTTACAAACCTCCGTATACACAATTATATACACACAGTTGATCCGAATGTCTTTTCTTAGTGTGTTTTACTTATAAACTATCCTGATACATTTCTGGATGGTCGTGCCCTGTACATTAGAGAGTACATTTAGGATTCCTTTATTGAATTTGATAGTCTAAAAAATGTAAACCTTTTGGTGGATACTTCTTGCTGCAGGTACTCCTATCCAGTAATATTCTTTATCTTTTATTTAAAATCCAATCTCTTTCATGGAAGTGCACACTTCTTCATACTTTGATCTTATAATTAGTGACAATATTAGCATATCATCCCAAAAAAGACTAAGGCAGTAGCTTTATGCGAAGAAACATTCCAAATCTTAATGTTTCAACGACTTCAAATAACTTTTTATAGAGCTGCTCTGCTTAACTGTGTCGTGAAAGTAGATCATTGCTTTACACAATGACTCAAAAAACGTCTTGTGACATGCTTATACAGTCTGCTATCCACTGATACTACTAATAAGCTTATGTTAACAGCTACAATAGTTGGATTTCCACAGTAGCTACTGTATGCAGGTTAGAAAAGTCCTGAGCATATTCCTTTACAGTGTTCTGTTTTATTTTATGTATATTCATATTGCTAAATGTGGTGGAAAATGATTAAAGTTTTTATTATTAAAATAAAACTGGAGCTTATAACAGATTGCTCATTTAAAATTGCAAAATTGAAGATGTATTCTTTTTAATGCAATGTGTGTTGTGTTGACCAATCTGCTGCAGTAAAAGGAGGATTTAACCCCTTTCTTGTTTCACCTTCCACAATTGGCCTACCCAAGCAGAGGTCTGTAGAGTCTGGGCTCTAGGCACTGTGGCTCTGGACCTGTAGAGCACCCTGCAGTTAACACCACAAAGGGATTGCCCACAGAAGGGTCCAGGGCTAAAGGCATCATTACATGTTTTCTATGTGGCAGGGTCTTGGCATAATCCCCCAATCCACTGCATAGAAGTTAAGGCCCCTAGAAGCTGAAGAAAGCCATGGTGCAGCAAAGTCTTGCTAGAAGAATCACCAAGGGAAAGAATCCAGAGAAATAAAAAAATCTCCATATAAGACAAACCTCTCTCAATAGAGATAAAAGGTCCATTACCTAAGGACATTAGCAAAAAACTGAGGGTATCCAGGAGTGGAAGGGGTTATATAGGGGATGTCCAATCACCTGAAAGTAGTTGCATATTACCCAGTTATAAAAAAAAATGTTTTTGCCATTTTAGTTTCATTTAGGAGATTTCTCTTCACTTTCTGTTGACACAAATAGAAGTGAAAGCTTTGGCCTTGTTGCACTTTTCTGTTCTACCACTAGGTGGTCGGGTACTTGATGGTACTAGATACAAGAAAGGCAATGCAAGGTCAGGTTATGGGTATGTGTATATCTCAGCCAATGGGCAGAGGTTTTCGTGAATCCCTTGGCCTGCTGGGAAAACCTATATAATTGCGTGGACTCAGGTGATCTGTGTTCTGTGCCACCTGGACGGCTCTCTGGGTGGACGTGTGTCGTATTACTCGGGCTGCTAGGCCCCAGATTGGGCCTATCCCAGGCACATCTGGCTGCTAGGCTGTCTGAGGGCCTATCCAGAAGCAAGAGATCAGTGCAGGGTTGGGACTGCGGCTTGCAGTCCAACCAAAAGTGACGGTTCTGCCGGCCGGAGAACCTGTCGTGGTTGGAGGTAGAGGGGAAGCTGTCGCCAGTAAGGGACTATCCGCCTAATTAGCAGGGACCACAGTCAGTAATTGACGCAAGTACCAGAGCAGCACTCTCACCACCCGGGGACGGTGAAGGATCGGGAAACTTCAGTGGGTATCAAGCCAGTGGAGGTGACTCTTGCAGAGCAGCCTTGTGTGTCAAGCAAGGGACCGAGCAGTTCAGTGGGGTGAAGCTGGAAAAGTACCTTCAATGCAAAGCTAGGGACCCAGCAGAGAGGCGGTAGTGATGCTTAAGGAAGATAACACGTGAAGATTGGAGGAGCTCAAGGGATTCAGTGGCAGTGAATCAGCGGGTCTAGTGAGAGACTGGGAGCTCAGTGGGCCGAATAACTACAATGAGTGAATGTAGTGAAAGAAAAATAACTGTTGCCATATGAGACAGCATTCCTGCACATGCAGATGTGGCGTCTTGTTGGATGCCTTTCCCTGCATAGCTGTCCTCCTTTTAAAGTCTCAGAGTCTGCCAATTAATCTTGCAACTACCTAAGGGTGTCCTGGTCCTAACCCTCGTTCCCCCCCAAAAAGTTTGTTAAGAGAAATAAACTTTCTTTTGCATTAAAAGAAGTGTCTGGCGCCCAATAACTTTAACTACTCTGCACCTACCATGTCTCACAACCCACCATATACAGAAGGATGTCAGCTGTCCCTGGAGGTTCTCATTAGATCAAAGGAGGCCTGGGACTTTGCTACATTCCAAAGGATATCTTCAAATGTGAGGGATATCCCATTTTGACAGTTCTCATGGGAACCAATGTCTTTGTTGGAAGATGCCCCCATCTAGTGCTTTTCTGGTGCCAACTCATGGTTGTTAATTTACCCTCACTTTTATTCCAATCAACCTAGGTTATCAGGGCAATTACAAGAAATGTGATTTTAGCCTGGATCAACCAGTATACAAAATAATAGTATTGTATCTATAGATAATTCAATGCAAATGTTCCAGCTTCATCCACAAGGGGTGCAGTTCTAATGGTCAAACGCATATAACAACAAAACGAGAGAAAGAATTCCCTCAAAGAAGACCAATATCAGAACACTCTGGAAAGAACAATGAATTTTATTAAATAGAAAAACATGCAACAAAAACCATTGAAAAAAGTGTCAGATAAACAGAGTAGTATCACAATTAAAAAGACAACGTTGTCAAATAATTAAAATCATGGGAATCGCAGCTGCGCATCACACATGCATAACCCAGTCACCATACACACCAAATTCAGGCACAATATTAATGGAGCACAGCTCAGAGGGGACACCCCGAGAAAATAACCTAGTAGATTATACAGTTCTGTAGACAAGGGGAGTTCCAGTGTGCTGTTATTCAAAACAGTGACTGCTGAAATGAGGGTATTGGCTGGGTGGATGCGTGAAGGTAAGTCTGTCACCTGTCAGAAAGGCAAGTACTTGCTAATCACAGTCACAATAATACTTGAATATAATCCATAGAAGGACACATACGTGATTAGAGCCAGTATGCACAATTCCAGAAAGGTCCGGCACACTAGGTAGTATAGTTGGCTGTACTAATATAAGCTTCTGTAAGGCACGCGTATGACGTATGTATAGCAAGGCTGCAGGTGTGGGGGAGGATAAAACACAGGGGTCAGGCTAATACATCCATGATGTGAAACATTAGGTGGAAGTGGATATTCCCACCAAATAATTAATAGCAGTAATCCTTCTGTGTAAGCTATCAATACCCCACAGTACTCACAAACAGGAACAGGGCTCACAGTATGCTGCACACTGCACATACATGGGAGAACGACTTCCATGTTGTGTAGTCCGTGCCGTGATGAGGCCGTGCAGGTGGCAAGTGGCTCCACGTGTGGTCCGTGAGTTCCGGCAGCCGAGCGATTTGCTTATGAAGCTTGTGGTGGAGACAGGCAATACCCTCAGCAGCTGGTGATTCCTGTTGGACGTGCTGACGTCACGCTGTTCCTGTTTGTGAGTACAGTGGGGTATTGAGAGCTTACACAGAAGGATTACTGCTATTAATTATTTGGTGAGAATATCTACTTCCACCTAATGTTTCACATCATGGATATATTAGCCTGACCCCTGTGTTTTATCCTCCCCCACACCTGCAGCCCTGCTATACATACGTCATACGTGTGCCTTACAGAAGCATATATTAGTACAGCCTCGGTTAGCCTCCGTTCCCAGTTGAAGACAATTTTGGGGAAACGCGTCGGGTTGAGCATTATTTCCTAACGCCATCACGCTCTTAACATTCAGTCTTTAGGTTTGATCCTTCGCTGATTCATAAGAAAACTTTTTTTAACGTTGTGTTGTATTTTTACTATTTTGTCGTGGACACCTGCTGTGGAATTTATATATTTTATTTTTATTTGCTGTGACACTTGAATGTGATTTTTAAATAAACCTCTATTTTTTTAAA
This sequence comes from Rana temporaria, assembly GCF_905171775.1. Classification (NCBI taxonomy): domain Eukaryota; kingdom Metazoa; phylum Chordata; class Amphibia; order Anura; family Ranidae; genus Rana; species Rana temporaria. The sequence goes on from NC_053491.1 coordinate 193,901,484, forward strand.
ACAAACTTCACTATGAAGACTCTATTGCTTTTTTCCTGCTGAGTTACCATTCTTAGATCCAGTGCCTGGTAAAGCCGAGTGGATTCTGCCTGTTTTTCCTGTGTGATCCGGTCTGAAGAACAGCTGAAGGTGTTTTCCCTCATCTCGCAAGACAGAAGCATCCCTCCCTGATCAAAGTGGTCTGTTACCGTAGCCGGCAGGCTGATGCACACGCTCTATAGATCTCCTTAACCCGAGATCCTTCCAGTCTGGTAAGCGGCAGTAATATCACACTCTTTTGGCTGAAAATAAGATCCAGGCTTCTTCTAGATACTCCATTGAATAATACAGCGATTATTGGATTAATCCCTAGAAGTGTCCTACTGCTAACAATTTCCTCACTTTATGTTTGGGACTTTGTTTTTTTTACACAGTGGTTATTTAACACATAGTTACTTTGGTAACATCTTGTTCAGTGGTTTATTTGTGCATTTATATGCACAAACATACATACCGTAGTTACTTTGGTAACATTTTGTTCACTGTTTTATTTTTTGCATTGTATATGCACAAACATATTGAGTTAGTCAATCTCACTTAATCATTTGATTTGGCTGGCGCTTGTTAATTATTTGAATGTCCCTGAGGACTGGTGCCCAGAACTGGACAGCATACTCTAGGTGTGGCCAGACCAGAGTTTTGTAGAGCGGAAAAATTATCCTTTTTTCTCTGGAGTTAATCCCCTTTTTAATGCATGCCAATATTCTGTTTGCTTTGTTAGCAGCAGCTTAGCATTGCATGCCATTGCTGAGCCTATCATCTACTAGGACCCCAGGTCCTTTTCCATCCTAGATTCCCCCAGAGGTTCTCCAGTGTATAGATTGCATTCATATTTTTGCCACCCAAATGCATTATTTTACATTGAACCTCATTTGCCATGTAGTTGCCCACCCCATTCATTTGTTCAGATCTTTTTGCAAGGTTTCCACATCCCGCAGAGAAGTTATTGCCCTGCTTAGCTTGGTTAAGCATGCTGTCAGCTGAAAATGTGTCACAGAAGTGCAGAACTAACTGCACTCATGTGACCCATAGGAGAAATGTAGCCCAAATAACTTTGGCTATACTTTTCCTTTAGGCTTTTTTATTTTATTTTCCCCAGGTGATCCTGTCAGTAACACACTTCCTGTCCACCGCACAATGGTGGTGGAAGAACATTTTATTATAGCCTATGTCCTTCTAAGGGGTGGATCTTACCCCTATGGTGAGGATGTGGGATTGAATCCTTCTTTCCCTTTGGGAAACAGATCAAACATTATGACAGATACTTCTACTATAGCACCATTTTTCTATGTGGCATTTTTAGTGCAGTGTATGACTGCTTATAGCATGAGCTCGTCACATTCAATGCCGTCGCCGCCATCTTGCTTCACCCTACCTATGCTGTGTAAGCTACCTCGCATGCGACGAGAAAATAGAGAGCAGGATCTCTATTTTTCTTGTCAAAATTCTGGGCAGATTTCCAGACGAGAAACCTGAAAGCCTCGTACACACGCTCGGTGTGTATGAGGCTGTTCTTGGTGTGTTCCTTGTGCCCCTATAGGCAAATGGAGTCCTTAGATAAGCATCATGGCTACAGTTTTATTTTTGCCACCCTACTCCTAACAAAGCAATATGTGAAACATGTTAAGAATGGGACCAGATCAATTACCTTCTGATTAACAGCAATTTCCCATCTGTCCTGGACAACCAAACTTGGAATGTGTATTTTCACTATATAAATTGGTATCTATTTTGTTTGGCCTCTGTTAGGTTGTGTTCATTTAAATTATTTGTTTTTTTACACCTTGTATTAATAAAGAAACCTGTTTTAACAGATTTTTTATTATGTGAAATTGTTGAAAGGTTACATCTTAAATCCCCAAATGTGCTCCATTTTTTGAAAGATTACTGATTTTCTGGCAAGATTGAAATTTTTTTTTCTTTACATGCATTTTAAGAGAAAAAAGTCAAAGGTAATTATGGGAGACAAGTACTTAATAGTTTTTTTGCCCAGATCTACATTTTACAAATACCAGTTTTGCAAAACGCAATGGTTGCACCATGTATCTAAACTGTATTTAACAAATATACATTTTTCTTCTGCGGATAATAATAATATATAAACATCAGTCAAAATATAAAAAAAATGGTCAGAAACCATTGCATTTTGGTTTGCCTCAGAAAAACCTTCTAATTCAAAAAGATACAACTATGTACCACTTGTTCCAACAAATACAACTATGTACCACTTGTTCTAACAAATACCACTGGGGGCCAGATCCACAAAAACCTGGCGTAACTTAAAAAATCCCATTTAAGTTACACTGCCTTAAAGTTTCTACCTAAGTGCCTGATCCACAAAGCACTTATCTAGAAATTTAAGGCTGTGTAACTAAAATTCCGCCGGCGCAAGGCGTTCCTATTCAAATGGGGCGAGTCCCATTTAAATGAGGCGCGCTCCCGCGCCGGCCGTAGTGCGCATGCGCGAAGTTACGTTACGCCGAGTTTTGAGGATCGCGACGGCTTAAAAAAGTTGCGTCGGGGAAAAAAAATAAATAAATTACAGCGTCGCTCGGCATGCATTCCTGAGAGGGAGAACTCCATGCCAGTTTTCAAAGAAAAAACCGGCATGGGTTCACCCCCCAGGAGCATACCAGGCCCTTAGGTCTGGTATGGGTTGTAAGGGGACCCCCCCTACGCCGCAAAATCGACGTAGGGGGTCCCCCTACAATCCATACCAGACCCGTATCCAAAGCACGCTACCCGGCCGGTCAGGAATGGGAGTGGGGACGAGCGAGCGCCCCCCCCCCCTCCTGAGCCGTGCCAGGCCGCATGCCCTCAACATGGGGGGGTTGGGTGCTCTGGGGCAGGGGGGCGCACTACGGGCCCCCCCACCTCAGAGCACCCTGTCCCCATGTTGATGAGGACAGGACCTCTTCCCGACAAACCTTGCCATTGGTTGTCGGGGTCTGCGGGCGGAGGCTTATCGGAATCTGGGAGCCCCCTTTAATAAGGGGGCCCCCAGATACCGGCCCCCCACCCTAAGTGAATGGATATGGGGTACATCGTACCCCTATCCATTCACCTGGAGGCAAAAAGTAAAAGTTAATAAACACATAACACAAGGGTTTTTAAAATATTTTATTATTCTGCTCCGGAGGCCCCCCCTGTCTTCGTTATTAGCTCAATTACCAGGGGGGGCTTCTTCTTCCGCTCTCCGGGGGTCTTCCGCTCTCCGGGGGTCTTCTCCGCTCTCCGGGGGGGGCTTCTCCGGACTCCGGGGGGCTTCTTCCATCTTCTCCCCTCTTCCGCTGTTGACTCGGCGAACCCCAGTTCTTCTGCAGATGTCCGGTGCCTTCTTCTTCAGCGCTGGCTGCCTGCTATGTTTGTGTGTTAGCTCGATTAGTAACAGGCAGCCAGCGCGGTCTTCTGTGACGTCAGGGTCTCCTCTTCTGTTCTTCTCCCCTCTTCCGATGTTGCCTCGTCGCCTGTTGTCGCTGTAATGATGGAAGCGCGCCT